>NC_083572.1:33245466-33572966 GCF_027579695.1 Neoarius graeffei
AGACTAATTTAAAATTTGTGGTCCTAACTAAAAGAAACATTGAACTAACAGCTGATAGGGCCTAGCCAGGCAAACACGCAAGTTATCAATTCACACAGCTGACAGCTGACTTTCCATGTCTCTCTGAGGTTCCACAAGAGTTATGGCCCCAAGGTTAACTTGATGTCAGCCTTATTAAAAGGTGCCAAGCCAGTAGTGATAACTCCTAAGTCTGACTTCTGTCCATGTAAACAACAGTACCTGCTGAAACCTGAAGCAGTATGGGGAATTCAACTGGTGTTTGAATCACTGAAGAAGGTGGGGGTAATTGTTCCGTGCATGCACTCACCAGTACATACTCCAATTTTCAGGGTAAAAAAAAAAGCACACAAAGCCAGGTGAGCCTGAAGAGTGCCGTTTTCTTCAAGACTTGCAGGCAGTAAATGCTGCAGTCCAGCCTAGAGCCCTTAATGTACCAAATCCATACACTATCTTGCCACAAATACCACCAGGAAACACACACTTCTGTGCGGTAGACCTGGCAAATGCATTCTTCAACATTCTTGTGCATCCAGATAGTCAATTCTAGTTTGCATTTCAATTTGATAGCAAGTCATACACATTCACACATTTGTGTCAGGTCTATGGTGAGTCACCCACCATTTACAATGAAATGCTAAGGCAAAAGATTGAGTACCTTAAATCTCACCCCAGCACTGCCCTGCTCCAGTATGTGGATGATCTTTTAGCCATGCCTTCAGAAGAACAATGTAGAATGTTTTTGGGTCACAATATCTCTGTGCAAGGTAAGGTGCTGGGAGAAGATAGGGTGGCTGCAATCCAGAATTTGCCAAAATCTGTCATGAAGAAACAGATGATGTCATTCTTAGGCATGTGCTCATATTACAGAACTTCCATACCTAACTATGCTGTTATTGAAGCTCCCCTCAGCAGTCTGATTCATGGAAAAGGATTGCAGGCACACGATGTGGTCACGTGGACAGACAAAGTTGAAGAAGCCTTTCTCAATCTCAAACTGGCATGCCAAACCACAACCACCTTGGGCATTCCTGATCAGTCTCATCCATTCATTCAGATCGTAGACGAGAAAAAGAACTGTAGGACATTTGTTCTCTTACAAGAACACGGAGGTAACTTACAACTGGTAGCCTATTACTCCACTAAATTTGATCTGGTAGCAACAGGGCTGCCTGTTTGTCTGTGGGCAGTCACAGCTGCTGAAAAGGCTATTGTAGCATCACATGATATTGTGGGTTATTCTGAACTAATGCTCTTGGTCCCACATGCTGTCTCTATGCTCTTGCTTGAACAGAAGATATCTCACCTATCTGCTCCTAGGTAGCTGAGATACAATGCTGTCTTCCTGGAAATGCCCAACATCACAGTGAAACACTATTGTTTTGAACCCAGCTACTCTGCTTCCTGTCAAAGGAGATGGGAAACCCACTGTTGCATAGGAATGGTTAATCAGGTCTGTTCTCCTCTTCCTGACTTACAAGAGACTCCTTTTCACAACCCTGACCTAGTCCTTTTTGTAGATGGCTCAGCCTCAAGGGATATGGCTACAGGCCTGAATAAGGTAGGGTATGCTGTTATTACACATCATGAAACCCTGCTTTCTGGTTCACTTTTGGGCAACTACTCAGCTCAAGCTGCAGAGTTGGTCACCCTCACTGAAGCATGCATATTAGCATAAGAGAAAACAGCCACAATATATACTGACAGTAGGTATGCTTTGGGGGTAGCACATGATTTTGGCACACTGTGGAAGCACAATGGGGTTCTTACTTCTACAGGAAAACCAGTTACCCATCATACATTGATAGCTTCACTCCTAGAAGCCATATTATTACCTAAACAACTTGCCATTTCTAAGTGTGATGCTCACACTAATGATTCAGATCCTATCTCCACAGGAAATGCAGCAGCAGCCAAGCGAGCTGCATCCCAAGGGCCTTCCAAACTCATGCTGAGTGCTAACAAAAATACTAACAATACTAACCTTACTGTGACACCTATTGCTGACTTACATGATCTACAGGTGAGAACTACATCAGAAGAATGCCATATTTGAAAAAAAAAAGCAGGTTGTATTCATAAACAAGGTATTTGGTATGGTCCAGATGGATTCAAGCCATGTCTGCTTGACATGGCTTGAATCCATGTCAAGCATGGATGACACATGGTCGTGACCATGTGTCAAAGGGGGGAAATGAGCAGCACCATTGTACATTTTTGGTTTACAACAGGACTCATGAATTTTGCCCAAAAATTTTGTGAGAAGTGTGTCATTTGTGCCCCCCCCCACACACACCCACACCATAGGCCGGGGCAACAGGTAGCACAGGCTGCACAATCACAACCACAGACACAGTTTGAACATTTGCAGATGGATTTTATTGAATTGACACCTGCAGAAGGGAAAAAAAAAACCTGTCTGGTAATAGTAGCTATGTTCTGTAAATGGGTAGAGGCATTCCCCACTTCCAAGCAAGATGCAGGAACTGTAGCGAAAGTTCTGCTACCTGAAATCATTCTCAGATGGGGTATTCCTGGGAAGATTAGTAGTGATAACTGAACTCCATTCATAAATCAGGTATTGAAACAGGTGGGAGAAACATTGGGAATTGACCTGAAACAACATTGTGCATATCACCCAGCTAGTGGGGGTGCAGTAGAGCAGGAAAATGAGACACTCAAAAACAAATTGGCTAAATGTTGCAAAGATACGGGCCTCAATTGGGTTAAGGTCCTGCCCACTGTACTCTTGTATATGCACATGAGAGTCAGAGCAAGAATGAACTTGACCCCATTTGAATACTCTTTGGCAGACTGCCAAATACTGGGATAGGCCCCCAGCCAATTCTACAGCTGACTACAGGCCTATGTGAAGATGAAATGTTGCATTATTGTGCAGAACCTTCTTCTATATTATGTCTCACTCATGAGCAGGTAAAGGAGGCACTACCAAGGACAGCTGAAACCACACTACATGATCTGAAGTCAGGGGATTGGATAGTGGTGAAAGACTTCAGGAGAAAATGCTGGAGAGACCGAAGGTGGCTAAGGCCATATCAGATATTGCTCATAACTCAGACAGCTGTGAAGGTGAAGAAAAGAGCCATGTGGATTCATACCAGCCACTGCAAGAAAGCATCACCCTTAGAAGGAGAGGACAAGACACAGGTGGTAAGTTAGTAACTGTGTAGAGAATTACTGCGCCTCACTGACCATGGGAAGAGTGCGTAAATGGCTATGCCTGCACTCGGAGCACCAGTCAGCGCCAGCTATAGGCAAGGTTTTACTGTATGGAACCTGTCCTTGCGTGTCTGACTTCATGAAGAATCCATTCCAGTACCATGTAAAAGCTATATGGACTGTGCTAATAGTACTTGGGTTTGCAGTGACCTTATCCTGATTGTTCCCAGAAATGTTGCACCTGCAGTGGTGCTTGAAAGTTTGTGAACCCTGTAGAATTTTCTATATTTCTGCATAAATATGACCTAAAACTGTTAGGACTAGGACTGTTTTGGCCTCTAGAGGCCGCTGTTATTTCCTTTTTGTGTCATGTTTATTTTGGCCTCTAGAGGCCGCCACTGTTCCTGTGTTTTGTGTTTTTGTTAATTGCCTGTTTAGTCCTAATTATCTTCACCTGTGTCCTTAATTAGTTTGTGTATTTATACCCCTGAGTTCAGTCCTCTTGTCACGGAGTCTTTGTGCTGTTATGTTTATCTCCAGTTTCCTTTGTACTGTGTTTTTTGATCTTCTTAGCTTTTGAATTTTTGCACTTTGCTTTTCTTTTGGATTATACTCTTTGGTTTTTTTGTCTTTTGTTTTGCCCTGTATATAGTGTATATAGTTTAAATAAACCTTTTGATTCTTTTTCTACTTCCGCCTCACGCCTCTGCATTTGAGTCATCCCCCTGGTGGCCTAGTGGGGGTTTGCTGGATTATCACACCAACGAACCAGGTTCGAATCCCAGCAAAACCCTAACAGAAAGACTCCGTCATGACCGACTCAGCAGAGGCTGCTTCAACTGTCTACCCGGCCAACCTTCAGGGAATTATGGCAGCTTTGACACGCTTCGGAGCGACCATGGACGCTCATGGACGTACGCTCACCAGCCAACGTGAGGCCCTCGCTCGCCACGAGGAACTGCTTCAGCAAATTGGGAAAACCCTGGCACAGCTGACATCTCTGCCTGCATCTCCTGCTCCTGATCCAGTTCCTGCTCCTGATCCAGCTCCCACTCCTGCTCCAGTGCCTCCTGCAATGCTGCCTTCTTCACCTCGCGAACCCAGCCTTCCTGCACCACAGAGGTATGACGGCAAGCACAGTGAGTGCCGAGAGTTCCTTACCCAGTGTCAACTCACCTTTGAGCTTCAGCCTACCACCTACACTACGGATCGCCGCAAGATTGCCTTTGTGATCACCTTATTAGCTGGTAAGGCGCGAGCCTGGGCTACTGCTATCTGGCAAAGACAGGGACCTGAGTGCTTTGATTTCCAGCTGTTTTCTGAAGAGATGCTTCGGGTCTTCGATCAGGCAGACATCAGTACCGACGCAGCCCGAAAGCTCATGTCCATCCGGCAAGGAGGAAGCGTCGCAGATTACGCCATCTCGTTCCGAACACTCGCAGCAGTAAGTGGATGGAACGAGACTGCCCTGGTGTCAGCCTTCCACCATGGTCTGTCTGACCCCATCAAGGACGGTCTGGCCTCTATTGGATGCCCAAGTGACCTCGAAACCCTCATCTCACATGCTATTCGTCTGGACAACAGGATGAGAGAACGCCACCAAGCCTTGAGCCCCCCCAGCCTCCCTACCTCTACCTGGAGACCGTCTACCTCCTTCAGTGACTGTCCAGAACCCATGCAAGTGGGTCGTACTCGCCTCTCCGCATCTGAGAGGGAGCGCAGAAGGAGGGACAAGTGCTGCATCTACTGTGGCAAGCCTGGTCACTTCCGAGCATCATGTCCCGAACTCTTGGGAAAAGGACCGCCCCGTCCAGCCGAGGGAGGGTTGTGACGGGGCCTACCCTCTCTCCCGGACTCCCTGGCCAAGGAATCTACATCCCGGTCTCCATCTCCTGGGGTGAGTCTTTCCACTCTTGTCAAGCTTTGATAGACTCAGGGGCGGCTGGGAACTTTATGGATATTCACTTCGCCCAAAGCATCAATATTCCGACTGCACCTCTTGAAGTCCCACTGTCTGTGTCTGCCCTCGATGGCCAAGCGTTAGGTGATGGAAGAGTCACCCAAGTTACTTCTCCAGTTTTCCTCCAGTCTCAAGGTCACAAGGAAGAAATATCCCTGCACCTGATTCCTTCACCTGAGTTCCCAGTTATTCTAGGCCTTCCTTGGCTTACTCACCACAACCCTCGCATAGACTGGGTAACAAGCCAGGTTGTGGAATGGGGCCCTGCATGCCATGCCTCTTGTCTGCTCTCTAGCTCTCCTGTGTCTCCTGCCGAGCCCCCTGATCTCACCGAGTTATCTCAAGTTCCCACAGAGTACTGGGATCTCAAGGAGGTATTCAGCAAGAGCAGGGCCGCCGTTCTTCCTCCGCACCGGGCCTACGACTGTGCCATCGACTTGCTCCCTGGGACTACCCCTCCTCGTGGCAGACTGTTTTCACTCTCTCAGCCAGAACGCAAGGCCATGGAGGAATACCTCAAAGATGCCCTGGTCTCTGGGTTTATTCGACCCTCCACTTCACCTGCTGGAGCCGGCTTCTTCTTTGTCGGCAAGAAGGATGGGGGGCTCCGACCATGTATTGATTACAGGGGCCTGAATAAGATCACTGTGCGCAACCGATATCCCCTTCCGCTGATGTCCACAGCTTTCGACCTGCTCCAAGGCGCCACCGTCTTCACCAAGTTGGACCTACGGAACGCATACCACCTCATCCGTATCCGACAGGGAGACGAGTGGAAGACTGCCTTTAACACCCCGTCTGGGCACTACGAATACCAGGTGATGCCCTTCGGACTCACCAACGCACCAGCTGTTTTTCAGGCCCTAATCAACGACGTCTTAAGGGACATGATTAACCTATACGTTTTTGTCTACCTCGACGACATCCTTATCTTTTCCAAGACCGTGCAGGAGCACCGCCACCATGTCCGCCAGGTTCTCCAGAGGCTGCTACAGAACAATCTGTTCGCCAAGGCCCAGAAATGCGAATTTCATGTTCCCGAGGTCTCCTTTCTGGGATTTATTGTACGGACAGGCCAACTCCAAATGGACCCTGCCAAGACCCTGGCCGTCCGGGATTGGCCTACTCCCAAGTCCGTTAAGGAGGTTCAGCGGTTCTTAGGATTCGCTAACTTCTACCGCAAGTTCATCAGGAACTTCAGTTCTGTGGCAGCACCCATGTCTGACCTCACCAAAGGGACAGGTGGATCTTATGGCTGGTCTCCTCAGGCAGAAAAGGCGTTCAAAGACCTCAAGGACCGCTTCTGCACGGCACCCATTCTGGTTCTCCCGGACACCTCCCAACCATTCATCGTGGAGGTGGACGCCTCGGACAGTGGTGTCGGCGCGGTGCTCTCTCAACGTTCGGAAGGAAAGCTGCACCCCTGCGCTTACTTCTCCCACCGCCTGAGTCCTGCTGAGTCCCGGTACGATGTGGGGGATCGAGAACTGCTAGCGGTCAAACTGGCCCTTGAGGAGTGGAGGCACTGGCTGGAGGGAGCACAACATCCATTCCTGGTTTGGACTGACCACAAGAACCTGGAGTACCTCCAGCAAGCCAAGAGACTGAACCCTCGACAGGCTAGGTGGGCCCTGTTTTTCAGTCGGTTTGACTTCACCCTCTCATACCGCCCCGGCTCCAAGAACACCAAACCTGACGCACTGTCCAGACTGTTCTCTGCCACTAACAGGGAGAATGAAGTCGGGCCTATTATCCCTGTGTCCCGGATTGTGGCCCCTGTCCGCTGGGGTATTGAGGAGGCTGTCCGACGAGCCCAACGCCAGGACCCCGGTCCTGGGACGGGGCCACCAGGCCTCTTGTACGTCCCACATCAAGCCCGGGCCAAGGTTCTCCAGTGGGGTCACTCTTCCCCTCTCACCGCCCACCCGGGAGCTCGGAGGACCCTGGACTTCCTGAAAAGACGCTTCTGGTGGCCTAACATGGAGAAGGAAGTAAGGTCATTTGTCCTGTCCTGTGAGGTTTGCACCAGAACCAAGAACCCACGACAGCGTCCCCAGGGTCTCCTGCATCCTCTGACCATTCCCCGGCGTCCCTGGTCCCACGTGGCAGTCGACTTTATCACGGGTCTCCCTGAGTCACAAGGTAACACGGTCATTTTGGTCTTAGTTGACAGATTCTCCAAGGCCTGCCGCTTCATACCACTGTGCAAACTCCCCTCTGCTCTTGAAACTGCGAAACTTTTGTTTAATCATGTCTTCCGAGTCTTTGGTCTTCCACAGGACATCGTCTCAGACCGAGGGCCCCAGTTCTCCTCCCGAGTGTGGCACGGGTTCTGCAAGGTCATCGGAGCCACTGCCAGCCTCTCCTCTGGGTTTCACCCACAGTCCAATGGTCAGACGGAGAGGCTCAACCAGGACCTGGAAACCACCCTGCGAGGCCTGGCTATGGATAACCCGACATCGTGGAGCACCTGGCTGCCATGGGCGGAGTACGCCCACAACACCCTGCAGTCATCGGCCACCAAGCTGTCGCCATTCCAGTGCCAATTCGGGTTCCAGCCACCTCTGTTCCCGGACCAGGAGGAGGACGCGGGGGTGCCCTCGGTCAACCAATATGTGAGACGGTGTCGCAAGACCTGGAGCAAGGTCAGGAAGACCCTCATACAGACCTCCAGAACCAACCAGACTCAGGCCAACCGCCATAGAAGACCTGCACACGCTTTCCGCCCTGGGCAGCGTGTTTGGCTGTCCACTAAGGACCTTCCACTGCGGGTGGAGAACCGCAAGCTTGCTCCTCGCTACATTGGCCCCTTCAAGGTGGTGCGCAGGGTGAACCCTGTCTCCTACCGGCTCCAGTTGCCCCGGACTCTGAGGATCAACCCCACTTTCCATGTTTCCCTGTTACGGCCCGTACTGACGTCTACGTATGCCCCTGCCCCTAGGAACCCCCCACCCCCCCACATCTTCCAGGGGCAGACTGTGTTCACTGTGAATCGCCTGCTTGACTCCCGCCGGGTCCGCGGCGGGTTGCAATATCTGGTGGACTGGGAGGGCTATGGTCCTGAGGAGCACTGCTGGGTTCCTGCTCGGGATGTCCTAGATAAAGAACTATGTCGGGACTTCCATTCGGCCCATCCGGATCGCCCTGGGAACGTCAGGAGACGCTCCTAGAGGGGGGGGTCCTGTTAGGACTAGGACTGTTTTGGCCTCTAGAGGCCGCTGTTATTTCCTTTTTGTGTCATGTTTATTTTGGCCTCTAGAGGCCGCCACTGTTCCTGTGTTTTGTGTTTTTGTTAATTGCCTGTTTAGTCCTAATTATCTTCACCTGTGTCCTTAATTAGTTTGTGTATTTATACCCCTGAGTTCAGTCCTCTTGTCACGGAGTCTTTGTGCTGTTATGTTTATCTCCAGTTTCCTTTGTACTGTGTTTTTTGATCTTCTTAGCTTTTGAATTTTTGCACTTTGCTTTTCTTTTGGATTATACTCTGGTTTTTTTGTCTTTTGTTTTGCCCTGTATATAGTGTATATAGTTTAAATAAACCTTTTGATTCTTTTTCTACTTCCGCCTCACGCCTCTGCATTTGAGTCATCCCCCTGGTGGCCTAGTGGGGGTTTGCTGGATTATCACACCAACGAACCAGGTTCGAATCCCAGCAAAACCCTAACAAAAACATCATCGGATTTTCACACAAGTCCTAAAAGTAGATAAAGAGAACCCACTTAAACAAAAGTATTATACTTGGTCATTTATTTATTGAGGAAAATGATCCAATATTACATATCTGTGAGTGGCAAAAGTATGTGAACCTTTGCTTTCAGTGTCTGGTGTGACCCCATTGTGCAGCAATAACTGCAACTAAACATTTTAGGTAACTGTTGATCAGTCCTGCACACCGCCTTGGAGGAATTTTAGCCCATTCCTCCATACAGAATAGCTTCAACTCTGGGATGTTGGTGGGTTTCCTCATGTGAACTGCTCACTTCAGGTCCTTCCACAACATTTCAATTGGATTAAGGTCAGGACTTTGACTTGGCCATTCCAAAACATGAACTTTATTCTTCTCTAACCATTCTTTGGTAGAACGACATGCGTGCTTAGGGTCGTTGTCTTGCTGCATGACCCACCTTCTCTTGAGATTCACTTCATGGACAGATGTCCTGACATTTTCCTTTAGAATTTGCTTGTATAATTCAGAATTCATTGTTCCATCAATGATGGCAAGCTGTCCTGGCCCAGATGCAGCAAAACAGGCCCAAATCATGATACTACCACCACCATGTTTCACAGATGGGATAAGGTTCTTATGCTGGAATGCAGTGTTTTCCTTTCTCCAAACATAACGCTTCTCATTTTAACCAAAAAAAAAATCTATTTTGGTCTCATTCGTCCACAAAAATCTTTCCAATAGCCTTCTGGCTTGTCCACGTGATCTTTAACAAACTACAGATGAGCAGCAGTGTTCTTTTTGGAGAGCAGTCACTTTCTCCTTGCAACCCTGCCATGCACACCATTGTTGTTCAGTGTTCTCCTGATGCTGGACTCATGAACATTAACATTTGCCAATGTGAGAGAGGCCTTCAGTTGCTTAGAAGTTACCCTGGGGTCCTTTGTGACCTCGCCGACTATTACATGCCTTGCTCTTGGAGTGATCTTTGTTGGTCGACCACACCTGGGGAGGGTAACAATGGTCTTGAATTTCTTCCATTTGTACACAATCTGTCTGACTGTGGATTGGTGGAGTCCAAACTCTTTACAGGTGGTTTTGTAACCTTTTCCAGCCTGATGAGCATCAACAACGCTTTTTCTGAGGTCCTCAGAAATCTCCTTTGTTCATGCCATGATACATTTCCACAAACATGTGTTGTGAAGATCAGACTTTGATATATCCCTATTCTTTAAATAAAACAGGGTGCCCACTCACACCTAATGGTCATCCCATTTATTGAAAACACCTGACTCTAATTTCAAATTAACTGCTAATCCTAGAGGTTCACATACTTTTGCCACTCACAGATATCTAATATTGGATCATTTTCCTCAATAAATAAATGACCAAGTATAATATTTTTGTCGACCACACCATTGTTTAACTGGGTTCTCTTTATCTACTTTTAGGACTTGTGTGAAAATCTGATGATGTTTTAGGTCAGGGGTTTTCAAAGTGTGGGAGAGTCAGCCCCCCCTCGGAGAGCAAATAAACAACCGCGCCCCCCCTTACAATTTTTGTTGTTGCTATACTTAATTTTCCATTCGTATTTTTAAAAAATGGTTGTTGTACACATTATTTTTTTCTTTTTCACATTTTAAACATCTGTGCTTTTTAAAACATCTTGTTTTACACATTTTAAACATCTCATAGCATCGTTAGCTAGCACCTCTTGGCAGACAACACACTGTGGCAGTGGAGCATCTTCAGATCCAGTCCATGAAAATCCAAACTTTAAATAATCGTGGTCATACTTCCTTCTTTTTCCAGTCCCCCAGGATTTCGAGGGCCTTTTTTGTGATTGTTGCGGGCTAAAATGTCTGATGTTGTGGGGGTTTTCAAAAAAAAATTGCGATGAAAGTTGCAGTGTTTTTTAGGTTTTTGTTGTGATTACATTGCAGGAGGAAGTGAAAGTTGCAAGAAATTGTTGCGATTTTCTCTTTTTGTGATTAAAATTGAGTGATATGTTAAATATTAAGTTATTACTGAAAAACTATTGATTAAAAAAACAAAGACACTGAGAAATGGTCCTATAAACAACTTTACCAATATAAAAGATTACCAGGACTACAAAAATGCAGAAAAATAGGCTTTACTTATCCAAATGCACCTGTTGGTTCTAAAGTTCAAGTGCAGAGAACCTCACAGCACAACATGAAGTTACCTTCAAATATAATATAAATGCCTCAGCTTTCATATAAGAAAAAAACTATTAATACTAGTACTGTGTACAGTCAGTCTCTCCTGAAGACTAAATTAAACAATAATTATAAACTAATTAAATAAATGGCTCAGGCTTCATAGAAGAAAAAAAACAATTTGAACAGAATCTCACAGTATGATGCTGAAGCTGCCTAAACAATGGAAAATAAAATACCATTTTGGCAAAAATGTTGGCATCCATTAATTTCTTGTATTAAGTAAAAAAAAATAAAGTGCACACAGTCCTTCACTGTAAACATAACACACTTTCAGTGTTGCCAGATACTGCTGACGTTTTCCAGTCCAAAATATGTTCAAAACCCGCCAAAATGCACTTGAAACCTCCCAATCTGGCAACACTGCACGCATGCTGCTTCTCTTGAACACACGGAAGTAAGGCGGAAGGTAGTTTGTCAATGTCACCTCAAGACGATGCCAATGATTGGTCAAATTTGCGGGAAAGTTGCGGTGATTGGATATAATTGCAACACCGCCCTGAATTCGCGGGGATTGGTTGAATTTGCGCTGAAGTTGCAAATTGCAACATCCTGGAGGCTCTGTTTTTTTGCTTAGCCCAGACTTTGTCTCCTCACTCACTGTAGCTTTAGGTACTAAAAATTGATCCATTTTGTCTCTCACATTGCGCCCCCTCCTGAAGAACTCTGGCTATAAGAGCTATATATATATATATAAAACCCTCTTATATATATATATATATATATATATATATATATATATAAGAGGAGGAAAAAAATGATAGTATGTGGAGGAAGAGATTAGCAACAATCATGGTCAGTCCCCTGGGTCTACTAAATATCAAAGGAAATATATATGATGACTCAGGACAATTCCTTCTTTGGTAAGACTTTAAATCCTTGCTTTCAATTAGGTTATGGTTTTTAACAGAATGTTCCATAGGGATATGAAGGCCATCAAAAAAAGGGGAGCAGCGCACATGCCCCGAACCATGTTTTGTTCTGCTTTTGTCTTTGCATTGAGAAACCAACAATAAAAATTCTTTTTTTCTGCTTGGATCCAAATAAGTGAGTTTTTCTTTTTCCACCACAATTGTCAGGGTCCTTCCAGAACATGTTGATTTATACAGACGTCATGTGACAGATCGTTTGACACTGATTGCACACAGGTGGATCTCAATCAAATAATTATGAGAATTATGAAGTTAATTAGTTGGAAGAGCTCTGATTTAGAGGTTTCATACAATAGAGGGTGAATACCCATGCACACTCCAGAGTTCTTCCCCCCCCCCCCCCCCCCCATTTTACTGCTTGTGTCACAATAAAAAACAATTTGCATCTTTAAAGTGGGAGGCATGTTGTGCAAATCAAATGGTGCTAACCACGGGCGCAGATAGAGGGGGGGATTCATCCCACCCAGATTTAAATTCACCTCGTTCAGTCCCCCCCACTTATAGGGAGGAAAAAAAGTCTATGCTGTCTTTCTTTGCATAAGGCAAACCTCATGGAAAAATCAAAAGACTAATTACCATTCGGTTTATTGAGGTGCACAGCAGTACATTTTTTTTTTTGATTGATTGATTTCGCAATAGAAACATATACATAACATGTGAACATATAAATATAAATATTGCGGAGGATAACACAAAAAGTAAAAATACTTATTTCCATTGTGGTCCTCGAAATACATACATTAGTTGCAACTGCGCAGACTGCACAGGTTGCGAGCTCGAGCTTGGTTGCTATGGTTACCCACAACAAGTTTGACAGGCATATCGGGGACGGCTCCTCTTAGTTCAGGACCCCAACACGGCATGATGAAGGGTGCCAAAAGGCAGAAAATGATTGCATCGTTTTTCAAAAAAAAACGACTGTAAGTAAACTGTCCCTTACTTTATCATATCACCTTGCAATTTTTTGATAGTCTGTTCAAAGTAATGTCGTAGTGAAAGTAAAATCGTACGGAGTAGAGATGCCTTTCTGGTAGCCTCCTTCTTTCGGTGGTAGCCTGTAGATACAGTGCTCGGAAGGCAGTTTTAATGTTTAATCTGACGTTCCCTGCCATAATTTCAGCGAGCATATTGTTTCATAAGGAAACTTTACGAAGAATTGTTGACTGACTGCCGCTCACGCAACACACAGGCATAGTTAGAAAGTCAGGATGCACTGGTTTACACTTTACACACACACACGTAGCCCAGCCTCTCGCTATGTTTAACAGTTGGAACTTAGCGGTTTTAAAACTAGTTTTGCAATTTCTGTGCGTGATGATAATGTGTAAACTTTGGATTTCCATAGGCTATGTTAAAATGTTATGTTAAAATGTTATCATTGTCCTGGCCTGCAGGTACAGTGGTGCTTGAAAGTTTGTGAACCCTTTAGAATTTTCTCTATTTCTGCATAAATGTGACCTAAAACATCATCAGATTTTCACACAAGTCCTAAAAGTAGATAAAGAGAACCCAGTTAAACAAATGAGACAAAAATATTATACTTGGTCATTTATTTATTGAGGAAAATGATCCAATATTACATATCTGAGTGGCAAAAGTATGTGAACCTCTAGGATTAGCAGTTAATTTAAAGGTGAAATTAGAGTCAGGTGTTTTCAATTAATGGGATGACAATCAGGTGTGAGTGGGCACCCTGGTTTATTTAAAGAACAGGGATCGATCAAAGTCTGATCTTCACAACACATGTTTGTGGAAGTGTATCATGGCATGAACAAAGGAGATTTTTGAGGACCTCAGAAAAAGCGTTGTTGATGCTCATCAGGCTGGAAAAGGTTACAAAACCATCTCTAAAGAGTTTGGACTCCACCAATCCACAGTCAGACAGATTGTGTACAAATGGAGGAAATACAAGACCATTGTTACCCTCCCCAGGAGTGGTCGACCAGCAAAGATCACTCCAAAAGCAAGGCGTGTAATAGTTGGCGAGGTCACAAAAGACCCCAGGGTAACTTCTAAGCAATTGAAGGCCTCTCTCACATTGGCTAATGTTAAGGTTCATGAGTCCACCATCAGGAGAACACTGAACAACAATGGTGTGCATGGCAGGGTTGCAAGGGGAAAGCCACTGCTCTCCAAAAAGAACATTGCTGCTTGTCTGCAGTTTGCAAAAGATCATGTGGACAAGCCAGAAGGTTATTGGAAAAATGTTTTGTGGATGGATGAGACCGAAATAGAACTTTTTGGTTTAAATGAGAAGTGTTATGTTTGGAGAAAGGAAAGCACTGCATTCCAGCATCAGAACCTTATCCCATCTGTGAAACATGGTGGTGGCAGTATCATGGTTTGGGCCTGTTTTACAGCATCTGGGCCAGGACGACTTGCCATCATTGATGGAACAATGAATTCTGAATTATACCAGCAAATTCTAAAGGAAAATGTCATGACATCTGTCCATGAAGTGAATCTCAAGAGAAGGTGGATCATGCAGCAAGACAACAACCCTAAGCACACAAGTCGTTCTACCAAAGAATGGTTAAAGAGGGATAAAGTTAACGTTTTGGAATGGCCAAGTCAAAGTCCTGACCTTAATCCAACGGAAATGTTGTGGGAGGACCTGAAGTGAGCAGTTCATGTGAGGAAACCCACCAACATCCCAGAGTTGAAGCTGTTCTGTACAGAGGAATGGGCTAAAATTCCTCCAAGCCGGTGTGCAGGACTGATCAACAGTTACCGCAAACGTTTAGTTGCAGTTATTGCTGCACAAGGGGGTCACACCAGATACTGAAAGCAAAGGTTCACATACTTTTGCCACTCACAGAATGTAATATTGGATCATTTTCCTCAATAAATAAATGACCAAGTATAATATTTTTGTCTCATTTGTTTAACTGGGTTCTCTTTATCAACTTTAAGGACTTCTGTGAAAATCTGATGATGTTTTAGGTCATATTTATGCAGAAATATATAAGGGGTTCACAAACTTTCAAGCACCACTGTAGTTCCTGGTGATGGCAGTGAGGGAGGTGAAATAACATGTATACACACTACCGTTCAAAAGTTTGGGGTCACCCAGACAATTTTGTGTTTTCCATGAAAAGTCACACTTTTATTTCCCACCATAAGTTGTAAAATGAATAGAAAATATAGTCAAGACATTTTTCTGGCCATTTTGAGCATTTAATCGACCCCACAAATGTGAAGCTCCAGAAACTCAATCTGCTCAAAGGAAGGTCAGTTTTATAGCTTCTTTAAAGAGCTAAACTGTTCAGCTGTGCTAACATGATTGTACAAGGGTTTTCTAATCATCCATTAGCCTTCTGAGGCAATGAGCAAACACATTGTACCATTAGAACACTGGAGTGATAGTTGCTGGAAATGGGCCTCTATACACCTATGTAGATATTGCACCAAAAACCAGACATTTGCAGCTAGAATAGTCATTTACCACATTAGCAATGTATAGAGTGTATTTCTGATTAGTTTAAAGTGATCTTCATTGATAAGACCTGTGCTTTTCTTTCAAAAATAAGGACATTTCAAAGTGCCCCCAAACTTTTGAACGGTAGTGTGTGTGTGTATATGTGTGTATGTGTATATATATATATATATATATATATATATATATATATATATATATATATATACACACACACACACACACACACACATATATATATATATATATATATATATATATATATATATATATATATATATATATATATTACACATAAAATGGAATCATTTGCTGACCGCTCAGTCCCCCCCAGTTCAAAAATCCTATCTGCGCCCCTGGTGCTAACCTCCCAAAAATCCATTTTAATTCCAGCTTGTAATGTGACAAAACAGGACAAACACCAAGGGGGATGAATACTTTTGCAAGACACTGTATCTTCACTGCTGTTCAACCCAAAGTACATGGAAGCATAGTTTATAAAATTTTATTTCAATTTTATAATTAGCTTAGCTATAGCTAATAATTCATTAGGTTTATTTACAGTTATGATGCAAGTTTTGTTCTGAATTAAGTTCTGATGTAAGCATTCCTAACTTTGTTAATCTTTAATTAATCCAAAAACTGACTAAATGCTTATGCTAGCCACTAGCAGTACCAGCCAAGTTGTTTCCAGCTTCTGTTTTTGTTTTTCCCCCTTCTCAATTTTTTATGACAATGTGTACACTGCACTCATTATGCATTTCTGGCCATACCCCCCCCCTTTTTTCCCCCTTTCTCAGTGTTGCTGCAACCTATAACCCTCCAAAGGGACAGGTGATACTGTTGTGAAGAATTCTTCCCATCTCACACGTAGGTTTGAGGATCTCATCTCATCTCTAGCCGCTTTATCCTTCTACAGGGTCGCAGGCAAGCTGGAGCTTATCCCAGCTGACTACGGGCGAAAGGCGGGGTACACCCTGGACAAGTCGCCAGGTCATCACAGGGCTGACACATAGACACAGACAACCATTCACACTCACATTCACACCTACGGTCAATTTAGAGTCACCAGTTAACCTAACCTGCATGTCTTTGGACTGTGGGGGAAACCGGAGCACCCGGAGGAAACCCACGCGGACACGGGGAGAACATGCAAACTCCGCACAGAAAGGCCCTCGCCGGCCCCGGGGCTCGAACCCAGGACCTTCTTGCTGTGAGGCGACAGCGCTAACCACTACACCACCGTGCCGCCCAGGTTTGAGGATAAGCAAGGAAAACAAATTTTCATAGAACCAATAAAATTTATTACAAAAGGTAAACCTAAGCAATAAAGGATGATGGTCTTGAGAGCGAACACTGGAGATTTGGTCATAGTGCATGATTTTAAAAACTCCAGGGGCAGGACATATTTGCCTAATCTAATTGACAAACTCTACTTTGTCTTACTCACTAACTTTTTTAAACCACCACTAGATGGCTCCCCAATCCATTAAATTACCCATTTGCCTTTTATATTATCTGAAGCAACAAAAGCTGCTGAGACCGCACCAGATCCAGCTGACATGTCAACTTCCCTCATTATCAAAATTTGATGTACATAGCTCCATGTGTACTGAGAGTTCTGCCTGTTTATCTATTAAGGCTTTTACTTCCCATCTTAAGCAGTCCTCTGCAAAGTCTGGCACAAACTAAATTTATTAAACAAACTTACTGGTGCCTGCCTAGACAAATGGAATGTGTTTTTTTACCCTCTTTTTTGGATAGTGTATGCCGTGCTCCAAGTCCTAAAAATTAAGGCCATTTGATAACAGTGAACTTGTTTTTCCTCTTGTCAAGTTGCCCTTCACACATCGTCCCAAGTTCAGCATTCCTTTTCAAGCCACATTATAAAATGGATTATATGCAACATAAAATAGGTAAGAAGAAAATTATATTTTCAATTAATTTTCCAAAATTATCCTTCATTTCCTTTCTCAGTGTTGCTGTAGCCTAGACTTCTCCAAAGCAACAGGTGATAATGTCTTACAAGCTTATTACTGGTGCCCATTTACACTTTCCCTTATAAGTCCATACAGGATGCTGAACGGAAATGGATCTTGCTAAAGAGTACCTCTTTGCTATTGATCATTTCAGAAATAAATAGTGCTAACACAATACATTACTGAGACTGAAAATCTTGATAAATCGAGCCATCCATTATCCATAACTGCTTATCCTGTGCAGGGTCCAGGGACGGATTATGAGTCCGTGGGCCCCTGGGCCAGACGACGAGAAAGGCCTCCCCCCAACAATGCACACATGCACACACACGCCGCTGCAGCGGCACCCAACTCGCACAAAATTTCAACAGCAGTACAAAGGTTGCGCTAAAAACTATATCAAGGATGGATTACTGCACGGGCCTACCGGGCCCAGGCCCAGGGGCCCAAGGGCTAAGGGGGCCCTGAAGTCCAAGCCTCTGCACTACCATTTCAATATTGTTTTTACAACATTATGCATCCCGATATCCTATTGGGGCCCTGAAGCCATATAACACTGATTATATTATGTAATATGTCTTAATAGGGCCCCTCCATTATATGCCATGGGCTTTGTAATTCATCCCTGATATGTGAAAGGGGCCCCTCAATCAAATAGCATGGTGTGTGATATGTCATATAGGGCCCCTGAACCACAGGTTGTGTATGTTATTCATCCTTGGTATCGTAAAAGGGCCCCTCAATTAGGTCATATGTCATATGGGGCCCTGAAACACTGGTTACAGTATGTTAGTCGTCCCTGGTATCTGAAAGGGCCCCTCAATTAAATAGCATGGGGTATGATATGTCATATGTCTTAATAGGGCCCCTGAACCACAGGTTATGTTATTCACCCTTGATATCTAAAAGGGGCCTCTCAATCAAATAACATGGGGTATTAAATGTCACATGTACCCCCTCTATCTGCTTCATTAGTGTGCAGGTCCAGGGCCGGTTCTGGAGGGGTAACAACGGGAGCAATTGCACCCGGGCCCAGTCTGGAGGGGGGCCCAGAAAAAAAGGAAAATAAAAGAAAAATAAAGATTTCTCTCTGATCCTGCATTAAATGTATTGCTGAGTGCATGGCTTGCAGCACCATAGTCTAATTTTCCCCACCATAGTCTAAATATGGAACGTGAAAAAATATTTCCGCCATACCAACGCAATGCGTACTGATGTTTAAGTCAGTCTCTTTTGTTTGAATTACTTTTAATTGCTTCAGTATGGTAATATGTAAAAGTAATTCAGTTCTGTTTACGTCTAGGACACAGCTAGTCTGTTAGCTTACTGAAAATAGTTAGTAGGCTATAACTGGATTTGTCAATAGAGGGTGCTAGTTAGAAAACTTGACAGGCAGGTGAACATTTACAATACTAATGATTAAGTCAATGCAAGATCATGGAGCGGCAGGTATTAAGTGGAGCAGCTAAGCACAAGTTAAAAAAACAGAAAGATTTGAGAGAAGCTGAGATTTTAAATCAAGTTACTAGAATTTTAAAAAAATTTTAAGAATTCTACAATAAATGATGAAAACATTGGAGGGAAAAGAGCTAAATTTGATGAAGACAGACTGGCGGGTAACAGCAGCAGCAGTGATGTTATGCTAACAGAAGTGAGGGAGGAGGAGGACAATGAGGAGGACAATGAGCACACATATGGAGGGATAACAGGAGGACATGGTGACGAGAGACAGCCAGGTAGCAGCAGTAGCAGCAACAGCAGCAGTGTTATGCCGGCTGAAGCAGGGAAGGAGGAGAAGAACATGACAGTAGAGGGGGACCAAAGGCAGGTTACCTCTGCTAGCAATGTACAGGAGTGCAGAGGTGATTCTAGAGTCTGTTGTGGCCCCAAGCAAAAATTTCCAGGGGGCCCTTCTGACCAGTGTTCATCACCAATATGTTATAAATAATCTGACACCAACAAAAAATGTATGAAACCAAAGTTTTTTAAGTTCCAAATGTGAAAATACAATGGTAAAGAACAATAAAAACAATAAAAAACAAAATAAATAAGCCCTCGGGCCCTGACTCTCAGGGGGCCCCAAGCAGTTGCCTGCCTTGCCTGTTTACAAGCTGCGCATCTGCAGGAGTGTCAGTTACCATGTCTTAATGCAAGAGAGGAGCAAGGGGCGTCATCGTGGTTTGAGACTGTTACTGACCCAGCTTGCTGGGAGGACACTCAAAGTGACAGGCCTAAAGCAGCCCTCATTGACAGAGGGGTCAAAGTGTTTCAAAACAGGAGGGTGAGTTATCCTGCCTCTGCAAGAGACAGTGGAATAGGTGGCAAGACTCGTGTTCTAACAAACGACCAGCTCAAATGCATGTTACCAAATGGCCAAGTCGTCAATAGAGAGTGGATCACATATTCTCTGTCCACAGGAAATACTTACTGTTTTGTGTGTAAATTGTTTTCGTCTAAATCACATTCGTTCGTCGCTGGTTATTCCGACTGGAAACATCCAGAGTGGATTGAAGAACATGAGAGAAGTGCGGAACATCTGGCCTGTATGATCGCGTTGCATCGTCGGACAACAGCAGCAGCTACCATGGACAGCAGACTGATGATGCAAATGGAGGGGGAGAGGCAGTATTGGAGAGAGGTGCTCAAGAGAGTTGTCTCCATTATCAAGTTCTTGGGGGAGAGAGGACTTGCATTTAGGGGACAAGATGAACTACTAGGCTCACCCCACAATGGGAATTACTTGGGCACTTTAGAATTGTTAGCGCAGTTTGACTCGTTCTTGGCAGAGTACATCAGAAAGTTTGGGCAGAAGGGCCGTGGCAGCGTCTCCTATTTATCCTCAACAGTCTGTGACGAGTCCATAGAACTCATGGGACAGAAAACAAAGCAAACTATTATGAAGGAATTACGTGATGCCAAGTATTTCTCTGTAATAGTTGACTCGACCCCTGATTTATCCCACGTAGACCAGCTCACGTTCATTTTTAGATTCGTGAGTGAAACAGGCCGCATAGTGGAGCGCTTTGTTGGATTTGAGCCCATCAATAGTCACAGAGGAGAAAGCTTAGCTGATTGTGTTATCTCAATGGTGCATCAACTTGGTCTAGATCTTGCAAACTGTCGTGGACAGTCATATGATAATGCGAGTAACATGAGTGGAAAATATAGCGGATTGCAAGCCCACCTAAAAAAGAAGAATCCAATGATTCATTATGTCCCATGTGCAGCCCATTCTTTAAACCTGGTCGGAGTTAACAGTATTGAGGACTGTAGTGATGCGGTTGGCAATTATTTTGATTTTTTGCAGTCTCTGTACAAATTCGCCACTGCCTCCATGCATCATCATCATCATCATCACGTTTTCCCTATTGGCCAAGCTTGGCCTTAGGGCACCGACTGTAGGTTGAGTCTTATATTTAGGAGTCGGTTCAGCTCCGATTTGCTCATTAGTGTTCTCCGTGCCTGGGAGACATCTGTGCCTAATATCTTCTCCACATTAGTCCAGATCTTCTTGGGTGTATTGATATCAAACAGCACCCGTTTTTGTAGTGAACTGTTTTCCATCCTGCAAACATGTCCCATGTATTTGAAATATTGAGCAAGGTAAAAGTCCCTTATTGAGCAAGATTTCATAATTTTCCATAGTTGCTCATTCGAGATCATCAATGCATTGATGGGCCAAAGTATTCGGAGATTCTGACACTCACTTAGAGCTTACTTTGAAATCCCTCTCTAGCACAGGCTGGAGCTGCCGAGCGGAATCAACAAAGGCATTGTGGCAAAATTACCAGCAGTTGCACGAAAGGGTAAAGTTTTTTCCCACGGATATGGATGAAAAAAGGGAGACCCGTTCAGAAGCACGTTCACTCTGTAAGCAGTTTGAGACATTGGAGATTGCGTTCATGGCCAAGCTTTGGGATACAATATTGTCACGATTCCATGCAACTAGCACTATTTTGCAGCACAGCAATGTCTCACTTGAGTGTGCTGTTAGAGCATTGGAGTCACTGCGTGATTTCGTTACTGTACAGAGGGATCGATTTGAGGAATTTGAGAGGGCTGCATTGAGTGTGCCTGGTGTCAGTCAGGTGTACAAGCATGACATTTGTCGTCGAAAGAGACGCAAAACTTTTGCTGACGAAACAGCAGAAGAGGGCATTGAGTTTGGGGGGAAACGCACATTTCAACTAGAGACTTTTAATGTTGCCATCGACAGACTCACACAGAGCCTCCGACACTGTCTGGAGGCATACAGGAAATTGTATGACTTGTTCAGTGCACTTTTCCTCAAAAAGACTGAATCGGATGCCTCAGTGATGCAGAAGGCCAGTGTTCTGGCATCTGCCTACCCATCAGGGTCGCGAGCAAGCTGGAGCCTATTCCAGCTGACAATAGATGACTTGCAACCACGTGGTCAAAATGACATCATGAGTGTCCACCATGATGGTGAATATACAAAGCAACTAGGATGGCAGCCGCTGAAAGCATGTCTGTAAACAATGCTGAATTTTCTCAGTATTACCACAATTTGAATGATTGAATGAGATTCAATACAAAGAGCAGATAGATGTGTGTGGTTTTGACCCATATTATTTTAAAAAGTCAGACTTTTCTGAAGATAAGAAACTTCTACTGAACATCGAGTATGAATACAGGTCATTTTGTCTAATAGTTTAGTCCAAAGCCTTTTTCATACACACTATTATTTTATATTTCAGGTATTTGTTTGTTCAAAAGAAGGAATTCTCAATGGAGTTTGACCAAAGCAAAACACATTTTTGTAAAGCAAGTGAGTAAAGTTTCGACACTAAACTGCACACTAAGGGGAGTACCCACATAGGCCCATGCCACTTGATGACCCTGGGATGAGTTAACTCCCTTGTCATTGCAGGCCGCTCACTTGCATGTCTATGTTTCCAGCTGGATCATATTAAATCTTCAGGCGCAGAGCGGTGCTCTTGCAGGGACTTCGTTCATAAATTCTGGGCCAAGGCACAGTCCTACCGACCTGAGACCATACTTGTTCGGAGGGAGAGGCTTAGAGGGAGGTGCCTGTTAAATTTGGCTTCACTGCAAGCTCCCCTGGCTGAGTTATTAATTTTTAAAGCCAGCTGGATCACATTAAATTTTTAGGCATAGAGCAGTGCTCTCATGGGGCTTTCATCGTCGTCGTTCATTGAACCTCTTGTCAAACGGGGATGCTCTTGAGCCATTCGGCTGTATCGGTGTCAAGTTCTATTAGGCCTTCCAGGCTGTTTGGGGGTCGCAAGGTTGGGCAGGCATGGATTAGGTGCTGCAATGTCTGTGGCAAACCACATTCGCAGGTATCTTTATCGCACGCACCAATGGATTTAAGGAATGCGTGAGTCCTGCAACAGCCAGTGCGTATATGATTCAGTTGCGCCCAGGCCTTACAATCCAGCTGATGGTCACTGGGCTTGGCGATGGGAGTCTTGATGAACATGTGGAGTCTTGTGTCAAGAGGACTCCACTCCTCTTGCCACCTGTTCTCCACCCAGGACACAGACAGCGGTAGATGTTCTTGAAGCTTTGCAGCTCTAGTAGTAAAGTGTTGTCTCTGGATGCATTGTGGAGCTGCTGTAGGGTTGGGTAGGGGTACCAGGCTACCCCCCTCTTTAGCCTTCTCGGCCAGTTTAAGCACCTGGTAGTCGCATTGAATGGAGGGAGGAGGGATGCCAGAGACCACAGGTAGCATGACCGTGGGAGTGGACTTTAGCGTTCCTGAAATCAGCCTCATTACACCGTTAAGGACTGTATCAACAGCCTTGGTGTGAATACTGTGCGACCAGACAGCAGCAGCATATTCTGCTATAAAATAAGCCAGACTGAAGTATGTAGGGTAGTGAACTTGGCACCCCAGTCAGCTCCGACAAGCTTCCTGATGATGTTGACCCATTTTGAAGCCTTCTCCGCCATACTCTTCAGGTGAGGGCTGAAGGTCAGACTGCGGTCCAGAGAGACTCCAAGATAAACTGGCACAGGGTCGAACCTAAGCTTCTTACCATCCAGCTTTATCTCTAGCTCCATCTTTGCCAATCGATTGGCCAAATGGTATATGGAGCATACCGTTTTGGTGTCACTTAATTTGAGGTGCCAGAGAGCAAGGTATCTACAAAGTGAAGTAAGACCAGCTTCCAGGGTAGATTGTATCTCTTCAAAGGTTCAGGCCGAGTAGCCAATAGTGCTGTCATCCACGTACAGGTACTTGCTTGATATAGTAGATGGATAATCTGCTATATAGATGTTGAAGAGTATAGGGGCCAGGACAGACCCCTGAGGTAGGCCATTGCGGAGCTTCTGTTTCCTACTACATTTGCCACTTGAGGTTGTTATGTAGAAGGTGCGGTTTTGAAGCATAATCATGATGAACCTCTCAAGCTTCACATCGGGAATGAGTTGGAGCAGCTTCAAGTACAAGCCGTGATGCCAAACAGTATCGTATGTGAAGTAAATGGGGCCTTCATTAGCGAACACCAGAATACCCAAAACATTAAATAATTGATCGTGCATATGAAAAAGGCTTTGAACAAAATGCCTTAACTATTGGATGAAATGGCACTGGGTGAAGTGTCCTGATCCCCTCATCTCTTCTCGGTACTAAGCCTCAGAGTTTCCTTGCCCTCTTTCCAAATTACAGATGGAATTCTAAAAAATTGGAGCATGCCATGGTCACAAGTACTGTTGTGACCACAACCATATACAGCACAAAGATATGGCATACAGTGGTGCTTGAAAGTTTGTGAACCCTTTAGAATTTTCTATATTTCTGCATAAATATGACCTAAAACATCATCAGATTTTCACATAAGTCCTAAAAGTAGATAAAGAGAACCCAGTTAAACAAATGAGACAAAAATATTATACTTGGTCATTTATTTATTGAAGAAAAGGATCCAATATTACATATCTGTGAGTAGCAAAAGTATGTGAACCTCTAGGATTAGCAGTTAATTTGAAGGTGAAGTTAGAGTCAGGTGTTTTCAATCAATGGGATGACAATCAGGTGTGAGTGGGCACCCTGTTTTATTTAAAGAACAAGGATCTATCAAAGTCTGATCTTCACAACAGATGTCTGTGGAAGTGCATCATGGCATGAACAAAGGAGATTTCTGAGGACCTCAGAAAAAGTGTTGTTGATGCTCATCAGGTTGGAAAAGGTTACAATACCATCTCTAAAGAGTTTGGACTCCACCAGTCCACAAATTTTGTACAAATGAAGGAAATTCAAGACCACTGTTACCCTCCCCAGGAGTGGTCGACCAACAAAAATCACTCCAAGAGCAAGGCGTGTAGGCGTGTGTAGCAGTTCGTGTAGGTGGGTGGAGCACAGAAGGACGGCAGGACAGAACTGCTTTCACAAAACTCAGTTTTATTTAGCTTTTCAGCTTTTATCTCTCTTCCCACACACTCACACACACGCACACACATCAGCCGTCTGGTTGTGGAGAGAGCTCCCTCTGCTCTCGCTCTCTCTCCTTAAATAGGGCACGGTCACTGGGAAGACACACAAACACATTAATTAACGACAGGTGTAGTGATTCTGCCACTTACCTTCCCTGACTCTGCCCTCCTGTCACAGACCGATGCTAGACCATGCCCCCGCTGCCACATACCCCCACCGCCCGACTCAGGCCGGGCAGCCGTCCGGCCTGCAGCCGACTCCCCCCCCCCCCCCCCTTGACGGGAGAGGAAGTCCGCCACGACCATCTGCGCCCCCGGCCTGTGGATCACCTTGAAGTTAAAGGGTTGGAGTGCCAGATAACAACGGGTGATCCATGCGTTGGCATCCTTCATGCAGTGGAGCCACTGGAGGGGCGCATGGTCCGAACAGAGGGTGAAAGGGCATCCCAGCAGGTAGTACCGGAGGGCGAGGACCGCCCACTTGATCGCCAGGCACTCCTTCTCGATGGTACTGTAGCGCCCCTCACGTACCGACAGCTTCCGACTAATGTATAAGACTGGACGATCCTCCCCCTCCACCCGCTGGGACAAAACGGCCCCCAGCCCTCTGTCCAACTCATCCGTCTGCAACATAAAGGGGAGAAAAAAGTCAGGGGAGTGTAAAAGTGGCCCCCCACACAGTGCAGCCTTTACCTTAGAAAAAGCCCGCTGGCATTGCTCCGTCCACTGGACCGGATCTGGTGCCCCCTTTTTAGTCAGATCAGTCAGCGGGCTGGTGACGTCCGAATAATTAGGTATAAACCTACGATAATAGCCAGCCAGCCCCAGGAACTGTCTCACCCCCTTTCTGGTCTTGGGCCTCGGGCAGGCCACAATCGCTGCGGTCTTGTTAATCTGGGGACGCACCTGCCCATTGCCCAAAGTGGAAGCCCAGATACCGTACTTCCACCCGCCCAATCGCACACTTCTTCGGGTTGGCTGTGAGACCCGACCTAAGGATGGCCCTCAGGTGTTGTAGGTGCCGCGGCCAGTCATTACTATAAATAATGATATCGTCTAGGTACACGGCCGCATAGGTGGAGTGGGGGCAGAGGACCCTGTCCATCAGCCGCTGAAACGTAGCGGGCACCCCAAACAGCCCAAAAGGAAGTGTGACGAATTGGTGTAAGCCGAACGATGTGGAAAAGGCCGTTTTTTCCCGGGATAATGGAGTCAAGGGGATCTGCCAATAACCCTTTATTAAATCCAGTGTCGAGTAAAAATGAGCCGTGCCTAGCCGATCGAGCAACTCATCAATACGAGGCATTGGGTACGCATTGAATTTAGACACCACGTTGACTTTTCTATAGTCTACACAGAACCGGACCGACCCATCAGCCTTGGGTACCAAGACCACCGGGCTGCTCCAGTCACTGTGGGACTCCTCGACGATGCCCATTTCGAGCATGGCCTCGAGTTCTTCCTAAACCACCTTTTTCTTGTGTTCGGGTAACCTGTAAGGGCGGCTACGCACTACCACCCCCAGGGGCGTCTCAATGTGGTGCTCTATGAGGTTAGTGCGGCCGGGCAGGGGCGAGAACACGTCCAAAAACTTGGTCTGCAACTGGGCAACCTCCGCGAGTTGGGTCGGGGAGAGGTGGTCTCCACAGGGGACCAGAGAGGGACGTGATGCTAATGTTTCTTTCTGAACCTCCGGCCCCAGCTCCACCTTCTCCAGAACCACCGACACCAACGCCACGGGGACCTCCTCGTTCCAGAGTTTGAGTAGGTTGAGGTGGTAAATCTGTAGCGCCCCACCCCTGTCCGTTTGCTTCACCTCATAGTCGACGTCCCCGACCTGCCGTGTGACCTCAAAGGGTCCTTGCCACTTGGTGACTAATTTAGAGCTCGATGTGGGCAACAGTACGAGTACTTTCTCTCCCGGTGCGAACTCTCTAAGGCGCGTACCCTTGTCGTACAGGCGGGTTTGCCGTTCTTGGGCCTGCCGCAAATTCTCCTGGGTTAGGTGTGTGAGTGTGTGGAGTTTTGCGCACAGGTCAATAATGTATTGAATTTCATTTTTGCTTGGTGAAGGTCCCTCCTCCCAATTTTCTCGCAGCACATCTAAAATGCCGCTTGGCTTACGCCCATATAATAACTCAAATGGGGAGAACCCCGTGGAGGCTTGGGGGACCTCTCGCACTGCAAAGAGCAAGGGTTCAAGCCATTTATCCCAGTTATGTGCGTCCTCACTTACAAATTTTTTAATTATGTTTTTAAGGGTGCGATTAAACCGTTCCACTAAACTGTCCGTTTGTGGGTGATACATGCTGGTGCGGATCGGCTTAATACCTAATAACCCATACAGTTCGTTCAGTGTTCGTGACATAAACGAGGTGCCTTGATCAGTCAGAATCTCTTTCGGGATTCCAACTCGGGAGATGACGCGGAAGAGTGCCTCCGCAATACTGCGTGCTGAGATATTGCGAAGAGGCACTGCTTCTGGGTATCGCGTTGCATAGTCCACTAGAACTAATATAAAGCGGTACCCTCGTGTTGACCGATCTAATGGCCCGACGAGATCCATCCCAATTCTTTCGAACGGGGTCTCGATTAACGGTAGAGGGCGCAAAGGCGCTTTTGGAATGGCCGCTGGATTTACTAACTGGCATTCGCGGCACGCCGTACACCACCTACGGACATTGCTGCGAATCCCCGGCCAATAGAATCGGGCCATTATTCGGGCTAGTGTTTTATCCTGCCCTAAGTGTCGAGCCATGGGATTAAAGTGAGCTGCCTGGAATACCAATTCCCAGCGGCTCTTCAGAATTAAAAGCTGCGTGACTCGCTCTTTAGTTTGAGTGTCCTGCGTCACTCGGTATAATCTATCCTTCATAATCGCGAAGTAGGGGAAGAACGGGGTGGCGTTCGGCTGGAGCGTTTGACCATCGATTACTCTCACTTGGTCAAACGCATGTCGCAGAGTCTCATCTCGCGACTGCTGTAATGGGAAATCCGCGAGGGATTCCCCAATAGAGAGAGGAGGAGCCGGCGGCTCCTCACTCTGATGTGGAGATGATGTAGACGGCTCTGTGACAGCTGCTCCTGCCAAAGTGACACCGGGACCTCCCCCTGTCAAATGGCAGGACCCACTCTTTACTAAGTGTGTCATTAAATCCCGAAATCCCAGCCAATCAGTCCCCAAAATTAAAGAGTGGGTAAGGCGAGGATTAACCGCCGCCTTCACTATAAATTTTTCCCCTCGGAAAAAAATGTGGACTGACACTAAAGGGTAGTTGTGAACATCCCCGTGCACACACAACACCTTCACCAATTGTGCTCCCCCCAATGCTTCGTCTTGAACCAGGCTTTGGTGGACTGAGGTCTGATTACAGCCAGAATCCACCAACGCCTGATATGTATCCACTTGGATACTCACCGGTATGCGATACGCTCCGGCCCGATCGAGGGCGGCTCCTGGCGCGTTGGGGATCCGAACCACCGTGCCCACCTCCATTACCGAGCACTGCTGTTGGAGGTGGCCCGGTTCCCCGCAGCACCAGCAAACCGGCCCGGGCTTCCTCTCTGCACTAGTGCTCTGGGGCTCACTCACCTGAGGGGGGGGGAGAGACAGACACAGAAGGGAGACACAGAAGGGCACCGCGGGTGTGGCGGGCCGGCTGAGGTGGCGCCGGCCCCCGCCTCCGCGGTGGGGGAATGGGGCGAGGAGAAGACACAGGAGGAGGAGAGAGAGAGAGAGAGAGAGAAAGGAGAGAAGAGGTCGTCTGCTGTCCTGACGTCGGGACAGCCGCCAGATGATCCTCCGCCAGCTCGATTGCCTGATCCAGCGACGCCGGGCGGTGGCACTGGACCCACTCTGCGGTTCCCGCAGGTAAACGCTCGACGAACTGTTCCAGTACCACCTGGTCGATGAGTCCCTCGGCGTCGCAGCTGTTGGCCCTCAACCACTGCCAGCAGGCGTCCCAGAGTTGCTGGCCAAACGCGAACGGCCGGCCGACTTCCTCCAAGCGCAGAGCGCGGAAACGCTGATGATGTTGCTCCGGGGTGCGTCCCACCCGCTGGAGGACGGCCCGGCGAAGGTCCGCATAGGCCAGCCGGCGGTCGGCGGGGAGCTGTAGCGCGGCCAGCTGCGCCTCTCCCATTAGCAGGGGGAGGAGGTGCGCCACGTGCTGTTCCACCGGCCACCCCGAGGTCTCTGCTACCTGCTCAAAGAGCGTGAAGAACGCTTCGGGGTCGTCCTGTGGGCCCATCTTCATGAGGGTGAGGGTGGAAGGGCCCGCAGCGGTGGAGATGGTGGACCCCGCCGACGCGAGGAGGTGCCGGAACGCCCGACGATCTTCCTGTTGCGCCAGCACCAGGGCCTCGAACCGTTGTTCTTGCTCCTTTCGGAGGGCGAGCAGCGCCTGGTGCTGGCTCTGTTGGGCCATGGCGAGGGCGTGGATCAGGTCGGCGAAGGTGGAGGACTCCATGGGGCTGTTGTCTTCTGTGCTCATCCCAGGTTTCAGCACCACTGTAGCAGTTCGTGTAGGTGGGTGGAGCACAGAAGGACGGCAGGACAGAACTGCTTTCACAAAACTCAATTTTATTTGGCTTTTCAGCTTTTGTCTCTCTTCCCACACACTCAGACACACGTACACACATCAGCCGTCTGGTTGTGGAGAGAGCTCCCTCTGCTCTCGCTCTCTCTCCTTAAATAGGGCGCGGTCACTGGGAAGACACACAAACACATTAATTAACGACAGGTGTAGTGATTCTGCCACTTACCTTCCCTGACTCCGCCCTCCTGTCACAGACCGATGCTAGACCACGCCCCCGCTGCCACAGCGTGTAATAGTCGGCGAGGTCACAAAGGACCCCAGGGTAACTTCTAAGCAACTGAAGGCCTCTCTCACATTGGCTAATGTTAATGTTCATGAGTCTACCATCAGGAGAACACTGAGCAACAATGGTGTGCATGGCAGGGTTGCAAGGCCACTGCTCTCCAAAAAGAACATTGCTGCTCATCTGCAGTTTGCTAAGGTTCACATGGACAAGCCAGAAAGCTATTGGAAAATGTTTTGTGGATAGATGAGACCAAAATAGAACTTTTTGGTTCAAATGAGAAGTGTTGTTTGGAGAAAGGAAAATTACTGCATTCCAGTATAAGAACCTTATCCCATCTGTGAAACATGGTGGTGGTGGTAGTATCATGGTTTGGGCCTGTTTTGCTGCATCTGGGGCAGGACAGCTTGCCATTATTGATGGAACAATGAATTATACCAGCGAATTCTAAAGGAAAATGTCAGGACATCTGTCCATGAACTGAATCTCAAGAGAAGGTGGGTCATGCAGCAAGACAACGACCCTAAGCACACAAGTCGTTCTACCAAAGAATGGTTAAAGAAGAATAAAGTTAATGTTTTGTAATGGCCAAGTCAAAGTCCTGACCTTAATCCAATTGAAATGTTGTGGAAGGACCTGAAGCAAGCAGTTCATATGAGGAAACCCACCAACATCCCAGAGTTGAAGCTATTCTGTATGGAGGAATGGGCTAAAATTCCTCCAAGCCGGTGTGCAGGACTGATCAACAGTTACCGGAAACATTTAGTTGTAGTTGTTGCTGCAAAAGGGGGTCACACCAGATACTGAAAGCAAAAGTTCACATAATTTTGCCACTCACAGATATGTAATATTGGATCATTTTCCTCAATAAATAAATGACCAATTATAATATTTTTGTCTCATTTGTTTAAGTGGGTTCTCTTTATCTACTTTTAGGACTTGTGTGAAAATCTGATGTTTTAGGTCATATTTATGCAGAAATATAGAAAATTCTAAAGGCTTCACAAACTTTCAAGCACCACTGTAACTAAAAGAATGCTTAAAGAAGTGGAAAAACAGAGAGTTGCATACGTGACTACATTTTGTATGGAATGTCACTTGATCCTACATTTGTATATCCACCAACATAGCAGACATCCCAGTTTCTATTTTGCTTTGATGTCACTTGCAAGTGAAGGATGGGCAAGAGGCAGGGTACACCCTGGACAAGTCGCCAGGTCATCGCAAGGCTGACACATAGAGACAGACAAAAATTCACACTCATATTCACGCCTACGGTCAATTTGGAGCCACCAATTAACCTAACCTGCATGTCTTTGGACTATGGGGGAAACTGGAGGACCCGGAGGAAACCCATGCAGACACAAGGAGAATATGCAAACTCCACACAGAAAAGCCCCGGTCAGCCACTGGGTTTGAACCCAGAACCTTCTTACTGCGAGACGACAGTGCTAACCAATACACAACTGTGCTGCCGTGATAATAGATACTGTTCTCAAATGAAATTAAAGCTAAGAGTCACTGGAAGTGCTGACATTGTACCCTTTTGAAGATATAAATTGCTGAGAGTTTCATACTGTATTCTACTTTTGAAGTTAGACTGAACTCAAATTTACTGCTTCAGAAATGTCCAGAAGTGACACTGCTCTTAGTGCCACCCTGGTGGCAGTCTTAAAGGGATAGTTCGGGATTTTTGACATGAATCTGTATGGCATCCCCATCAATAGTGTCGCGCAAACACACTCACTTACCCCTGACAGCATCCTGTGAGTCCAGTTCTTGTCCAGTTTTGGTCCAGATGAAAGTAGTCCAGCAAGTTTGTTGGGGTCACGAAAATAAAACGTTTTTCGTCTCAAAACAGTATGTGTTCAAAAGAGTGATATATTTATATCACAAAACCGTTGCCAAATAAAAAGTCAGACCTCGAAATCGCTTGGCACTATTTTCTCTCCCTCGGTATCACTGCGCGCTGTCATGTTGACATCTGCACAGGAATCAACACCTTTCCCATTGTTTGGCAGTGATTAGGAGTTCAGATCAGCGGCGCTAACAAGCTAATTTGAGAGCAAGAACAGCGACAAATTTATCACCTTCTATAACCTATACAATAATATATTTGTGAAAATGGTGCGCACTTGCGACTATCCAGGCTGTAGCAACAAAGATGTGGCTGAATCTCCGCACACATTTCACCATCGTAGTCAGACATGTTGTCGCTAACTTTGCTAGCAGTAAACAATGTAGTGATGTGTCGGTCGTGAACGATCCGGTTCAAAGAGCTGGCTCTTTGAAGTGAATGACGGGAGCCGGCTCTTCGGTGGGAGCCGAGTTGGGGAACCGAATCAGTTTTTTGTCCTTAGGTGCCTCAAAGAGAGAGAGAGAGAGAGACAGACAGACAGAGTTCAGCTCAGCTGAAGGATGATTGTCTATTTGACAACCATGATCATTGTTTTGTTGCTGTGAATTCCTAAAGCTCATGATATAAATTATCGCTCATAAATTGACAGGTTCAGTCGGCAACCGCCTTGGCATGGCCAGATTAATCTGCGGTATACAACGAGACAGCAGTCATTATAACAGGAGCATATTTGCTGTTCCAGCGGCTTCTCATTACTGGTGGAGCAGAGTGCGGCACTTTTTTCTCTTTTTACATGCGCTCAAGGTGCCACATATTTTGTTGCACATTGTTCTGTGTTTGTTAAAATAATTTCCAACTTTGCTTCATAGTTTCTTAGGCCTGATTTATACTTCATAATTTATTTTGTGGCATTTTGTTCAAGGTCGAGTGTGAAATAAAGCCATAAAGGATAAACAGTTGATGTCTTCTGTGTATTTTATATTGGTAATATAACACAGTTTTGCATTATGTTTGTGAGAAAATAATTTATTAATTGGTAAGTAAGTTTTATTTCTATAGCTAGAACATTGTTACACTGCTATACTTTACAAAGCTTTACAATGGCTACAAAAACTAAAAACTAAAATGGAAAACATCCTATTGATAAAATATAAATAATAATGTAATTAATTAACTAGTTAATTGCAGCAATTAAATCAAAAATAAAATCTCAGGAGCCGTTTGGGAGCCGAAAGAGCCGGCTCCTTATAGTAAGAAGAGCCAAAAGAGCCGGCTCCCGAAAAAGAGCCGAAATTCCCATCACTAAAACAATGAATGAAACAGCCGTGGCTGTCACCTGGCGGCAGCGCGCAGTGATAAGAAGGGAGAGAAAATAGTGCCAAGCGATTTCGAAGTCTGACTTTTTATTTGGCAATGGTTTTGTGATGCAAATATATCACTCTTTTGAACACGTACTGTTTTGAGACGAAAAACGTTTTACTTTCGTGACCCCAACAAACTTGCCGGACTACTTTCGTCTGGACCAAAACTGGACAAGAACTGGACTCACAGGATGCTGTCAGGGGTAAGTCAGTGTGTTTGCACGACACTATTGATGGGGATGCCATACAGATTCATGTCAAAAATCCCGAACTATCCTTTTAAAGTATGTTGAATGGCATTTAATTGAGAAAGGCACCTCTTGAACTGTGTTCCAGTATGCATGTGTAATCACTTCCTAATGGTCTCTTATCTTTGGACAGTGTAGCTCTGGACCAAAGCATGCACCTTATGCACTTCAGCATTACTTGCAATTTTGTGACCCCCTGGAGGTTCAATAATAATAATAATAATAATAATAATAATAATACCACTGTGATGTTGTTGGTCCAACCATTTCAAGGTTGTACTGTTCTTAAAGCCAACAGCCAGCTAAACTCATCTTGTCAATAAATCCCTCAAGGAAGAGGCAGGTCTTGTAGTTAGCAAGGTTTATTGAAAAGAAGGTAAAACTGAAATAAATACAAAATACAACAAGTAAGTATAAAATAATATCTAAACATCAGGTAAGTATCAAATAGTCAGGTAAGTATTACAAAATATCTACATTAATAGGTAGGACAGGTAGGTAACTAAAATGCTATACTTAGCTTAGCTTCCGTGCTAATTAGGTCTATGATAAGTCACACAAAGGAATTGCTAACAATTTAGCTGAGTCATGAACCATTTCCAGTACATTAACTGCCTTACTATTTTCACATGAATTAACTTATTTTCTCATGAAATGTTCAATTAAACCATTTATCTATTCATTAACTATTTATTTCCACAGGTAAATCAACATAATAGGCCGTAAGGTGAACCCCAAAAAGTCTTTCAGAAACAAGATTCCGCTCCGACGTCTCCGAACTACATAATATCCAATTCTTAAAAATGGACGTATTATGAAATGACGTCATCAAAAAGTTCTCACCTTGTAATGCTGTCAATTTTTCGCACTAAGGCTTGAAAAAGCGAACTAATGTCATCGGCATGGAATGATATTTTGGCACCGCGGAATAAGATTTCGCTACAGAACAGGTTCCACGGTTGCTGACGTAGCCCCATTTCGTAAACAAGAGACCAACATGGCAGCATAGGTGGGAAAGAAAGCCCGGGGAGGTCAGAGGAAAACATTCCTCAAGAACTTTGATCTCACCCCTGCAGACATCTGGGTCTTGGCAAGACAGAGGGAAACGTGGCATGATATGGTTCGCCAAGCGCCGATTCGGCGATGACACACTCGATGACGATGGCAGCCGCCACAGCCTCGTCTAGCAGCAGTGGAGGAGAGGAAAGTTTGGAAATAACGGCAAAAAGGAGAAAACTTCTTGCACGTAAGCAGTGCTATATGCATATAGCTTCTGTGAAGCATGGAGTGACCCAGGAATTTACCTTCAAACGGTGGAATACATACCGGGACAGTATCCGACAGTGGCTGCAGTTGAGCAGTGAGAACAGAAGAGTAGCCGAAAACTACAAACACTGTTTAGATTTAGAGTTTGACAAGATACCCGAGGATGCTGCCTTCCACCCTGCATGTTACCACAGGTTTACAGACAAACTTGCTATTGAACGAGCGGGAAAGCGTATGGTGCGCAAGAAAGAAGGGGGAGATGAAACTCAAGACGCCGCAAGACCCCCCGAAGCTGCCCCCCCTCCGAAGCTGGCCCCTCAACATCGGGCAGCACTAAGAGTCTTAGATCCAGGTCAGCACTGCCTATGTCCAGCTCAGGTCCCGTCCTTCCTGCCCTGTGCATTATATGTAAAAAAAACAACAACCTCAAATTCGTCTTAAAGAGAGGCAAACGACAAAGGGAAGCTCTTTTAAAAGCTGAGACCTTAACAGCAGGTAAGCAAACCCACCCATCCCCCCCCCACTCACACAAAGGGTCACAATCACTGATCAACCCCCCTGCCCCCACACACACACACACACACACAAAGGGTCACTATCACTGATGACTATCTACAGTGCTATCTCCCTCTGCAAGTGTGTTTGTATGCATGGATGTTATGTTTCAATGTTTGTATGCATGTAACATATGTGTGCCTTTATGTGAATATGCTACTGGCAAACTTAAATTCCTATGTGGTAATAAGCATGTCTTTCTGTCTGGCAAGGCAAGTTGCAGACTGCTGCTGAGACTAAAGATGACCACAGTATTCTGGTACACAGGGCCGTCGACAGGGGGGGACAACCGGGTATTTTGTCCCGGGCCCAGGCATGAGGGGGGGGCCCAGAACTGGTCCCTCATGAAGATGCCATTAATCATTCTGTTTCATTTCAAAATGTGTTGATTTGGGGGAGAAAAATGTGCTATATTTGCATTCAATGAATGATTTCTGGTTCTTTTGCCTTTATTGTCTTCGAAAATAGATTCAAGAACCCACGTACCACCCCTAATGCAGAAATGGTTTGGTCTTTGATTAAGGCGCCAAATAACACGGCACTATAGAGATCTTGCAGTCACGTGACCGAAAGTACACAACCGCCATCTTGTCGGTCAAAAACACCGCTGAATACTGCTGCACTCGTGTACAGAATGGATCAATTTCAACCGACGGACTACACGGCTCATTTTTCTAATGAACAGATAACTAGATGTCTAAAATAAACGATCTACAGATTTGTGACCCTTATGGCTTTCCGGGCGGAGTTTTCACGACCGGATTTTGAACTGCCAGCCGGACGTGTATGATGACCTCATTAACTTTCCCTCGCTGTTCAGTGGTGAAGCACTGCGTGCTTATAAACCTCTGCACAGTTTTCTTTACAGAAATTCAGGATTTGTCAGCGACTCAGATGTGGCATCTTGTAAACAAAATAATCCTCACTGGATGGGTAAGTCACTTAAGTATTGAGTATAGCACTGACCAGCCGATTATAGAATAGAATAAGGTAATTCCAAATCGTCCGTGTTGTTTACATGGATCTGGCGTTGGAGAGGTAGAGGCTTAGCAGTGGAGATTTGAGTGGCTGTTCGTATGTGTATATGTATGTGGCAATCATATCCAAATGTTTTAGGCACGCTTGCTGAGCTGCGCTGAGCTGGACTCCGGTTAGCTGAAAGCCCGTGGAACGCTGCCTCTTGTTAATTAAACCTTATTTTGTTGGAAATCATCCCGTGTAGATACGACGGCATGTGAAATTGCCAGCTAGATAGAGTTTAATGTAACGAATGGGCTATAAATGGGGTGTTTTGAGGTTAGTCTGTTGCAAAACATTAAACTTTCGCTTACACTGGATACTCTTCAAACAATTCCCTTGCTCAAGTGAAAAATGATAGGCCTGTATGAAAAGCGCAATTAATGAAAGTAGCCTAATAAGCCCTAAATGAATAAAACAACCTCTGTTTTATTGTTGTTGCTTACACGTTAAGATTTTGAAATCTTCTCGGTCCAGTTCTATATCCAGGGAACGTTGTAATCCTTTTGGTTTATCCGTAATAAACGTGTCAGCCCCCAGGTCAGATAGGCTAATGTTACGTGGTTGGGAGGGTGTCAATTTTTTTTGTAACATTCTAAATCGAGTACGGAAAGGACGTTTATGAAAAACAAGACAAAAAAATACACTGAAAAACTCACTGTACACATCACTAGTGGTGATGCTTCTATGTTCAGATTTTGGGAAAGCCATAACTCCGTTCTCATTGAGGCCCAGTTCCATCCCATAAACAATCATTTTGGTTTATCAACTACCTGCGCTCAAACATGTCACAGGAGAGGCTCAATGGGCTGGCTATGCTCTCTATAGAGCACGAACTTGCAAAGAAGCTGGACTTCAATGACCTTATTGACGACTTTGCCACAGCAAAAGTCCAGTGCATTGCATTTCGCACCTGAATAGTTGCAGACTAAGGAAATGTTCAAACTGTAAATATGTTGAAATAAAATGGTTGACTGTTATAATGGGCTTGGAATACCTGTTATTTAAGGGTTGGAGTGAATGGAGACTGTGAAAAGAGGGGTTGGGTGTGGGTGGTTGCTGTGTGGCGATGTGCGTGCGCGCGTGTGTGTCGGGGGGGCCCACTCAGATTATTTTGTCCCGGGGGGGCCCACTCAGATTATTTTGTCCCGGGCCCAGCCAAAGCTGTCAACGGCCCTGCTGGTACACATTAAGGACAAAGACTGTGGCTCTGGAGGTGCAGTACCACAAGAGCTGCTACCAGCAGTACACCAGATTTCTGAATGAGCCTGCTAGACAAGAGAAGGACAAGTAAGCCATGTACTAACTTCTCATACATGACCATAGAATGCTACTTGCTACTGTTCAATGTGAAGACAATTAGTCACAGCACTGTGTGTGTGTGTGTGTGTCTTCCCCCCCCCCCCCCCCCCCTTTCTCTGTCACTGACACCTAGGTCATTGCCTGGATGCTGACCCCTGCCTTTTTGCACCGTGCCACAGGACTTTTATGTATTTTTATATATATATATTTTTTTTTGTGTATATATAAATTTGCATTTGTAATGTGTATATATCACTGTTTTGTTGCTTACATTTTCTATTAAAGTTTGCAATTTGCCACATAGTTCTGTTGTATGATGACTCAGTCTTGCATCTTCTTTGTTGCCGCTGCTGCAGGTGCATAGTGCTGCCTAGTGCGTTTACCTACCTCTACTGTGCCGCTGCATAGGTAGTGAATACTTGAATCCCTGCCATCGTGCCTCTGAACTGAGCAATAGAACTGCAATATTATATATAGGTTGTATTATTATTATTATTATTATTATTGTGTATTATTATTCCTATGGACTCTTCTCCTTCCTGCACAATTTCTTAAATCTTGATCTGAAATCACACGCATTGCCTATAATATTATATATGCCATTTTATGGCTAATCCATGGTGTGTATAGCCCACAATGATGAGTCAATACTCTATTCCATTACTGCCTGTGTAACATTGTAGGTCTGTTTTTCAAGCAAATTGTTTTATGGTTGATCAGTACTTTATAGTTAATAACCTAAGAGAATGAATACATGAATGGTCCTAATCATAGACCATTACACCATATTTTGTACTATAATAATGGTGATAATAAAAATGTATTTTTATTCTAATAATAATATAAACACTTCAATATACCACATATATGCAATATTGTCTTAGTGATGTATTTAAAGCACTATTTAGGACTTAGAAGACATTTCACCCACTTTGGAGGGTGTTTTGGAGACTTTTTCTACTAATGTGACTGTAATTACGCAAGCTGTCAGCTGATCTGTGGTCAAAAATCGGCAACGCGATTGGTCCAGACCGGTCACGTGATGTCCCGACACGTCATTTTTAGAGGAAAATAGTTCGCCATGCGATCACTCGGTGCGAGGAATTGACAGGATTATAAGGTGAGAACTTTTTTCGCCACACTTTCTAGTACTCATTCTTAGTTTTAAAATAAATATTTCATAGTTCGGAGACGTCGGAGCGAGATGAAACGAAAACGGGGTTCACCTTACAGTCTATAAATGTACTTACTGGCAATACCACACCAAAGGAAAGATAAAGTTTCAGAGGAGCTGAGCTAACATGTGTCCTGCACCTTGAACAACTGAAAAATGGCTACTCCAGAAACAGGAAGTTACATCATACCACGGTCTTAGAAATTAGAATGTCAAAATAAAAGCCCTTATCAAAATATGTTCCCCGTGGCATCACACTCCCCGCCTGGCATCCCTAGATGCCACACCCCCTTAACCTAAACAGTCTTTGCCTCCAGGAGTAGAACCATGTCAGAGATAGGTCTCAGGTAAGTCTTCGGCGGATGATGAGATGCAACCTTGACGTCCACTTTTCTGACAAGTCCATCATTACTTGGGAAGGTCTTCTCAACTCTTCCAATGGACCACTCATTTCTTCTGGCTTGCTTGTCTTTCAATAGCACTATGTCTCCTTCCTTGAGGTTTGGTTTCTTAGCGTGCCACTTCTGCCTGGCTTGAAGTACACTCAAGTACTCCCGTCTCCATCTTGCCCAGAATGTCTCTGCTAAGGCCTGTACTCTCTTCCATTGCTGCTTCAACAAACTGGCCTCCAAGCCATCTGCAGGAGGAGCTGGTGGGGTACCACTCTTCTGCGTGAGCAGCATCGCTGGAGTAAATATCAGCGGCTCTTCAGGATCTGAGGAGACTGGTATTAACGGCCTGGAGTTGATTATAGCGGTGACTTCCACCATGAACGTGCACAGGACTTCGTGAGTGACCTTTGACCTTCCAGCTTGGAGCAACATAGAATCAAGGATGCGACGTGCTGTACCTAGCATGCGCTCCCAGCTCCCACCCATATTGGAGGCATGCGGCGGATTGAAGACCCAGGTGCACCTCTGAGAGCACAGGTAAGTATTCACACTTTCTTCCTCAGCTTCCGTTGCAACCTTCAAGTTGGAGTTGGCACCCACAAAGTTCGTTCCACGATCTGAACGTAGCTGTTTCGCTGGTCCCCTAATTGCGAAGAACCTGCAGAGAGCATTGATGCAGCTTGAGGCACTCATTGTCTCAATCACTTCTATGTGAACCGCTCTTGTGGACATGCACGTGAACAGTACTGCCCATCTCTTGCTGTTGGCACTACCATCTCGAGTCCGTCGGATTACGACCTCCCAGGGTCCGAAGACATCCAACCCTACGTAGGTGAATGGAGGTTCCTGCTTTAGGTGCTTTTGAGGAAGGTCCGCCATTTGCTGCTGTTCCAGTTTGCCGTGCAACCGCCTGCATATCACACACTTGAACACCATGCTGCTGATGGCTCGCTTGGCTCCCACTATCCATAGACCACTTGCACGCACTGCTCCTTCAGTGAAGTGCCTTTGTTGCGCTCGCGGTCACGGGTGATAATTAGTCCGCGAAACCACGAGTGATGGCGTAATGCAGCACAGCTGCTTAGGTAGGAGGGAGCACTTATCTGGCTGGTGGTTGGTTGCACGAACTGTCAATATTCCAAATATATGCGGGAATGAGCATGGTGACAAACAAGCACTGATCCAACTTGCATGCCTTGAGAGAGTACGCCACTGGTAAGGTGCTGTTTAAATTCCTTTCGCTGGTCTATGGTTGTTTTGTGTAAACTAGATCGGATGTTTGCTAACTTTGTCATGCTGATCGCTTGGCGAGAATATTGTTTTAACCCGGTGTTTACTGTTTAAGTTTATTGGTTTGCTTGTTATTGCAAACATTCGAAACTCTGCGCTTCGCTTGTACGAGCCCACTTCCTGATCCGTGGTGAATGCTGGGTGATGTAGTCGCACTGTAGTAGACTGCTTCTTGAAGTGCATGCTGAGTCACGTAGTTCACTTGGTACTGGGGATGAGTTGCCGTGTCTGTTATTTAGAGCTGCTACTTGCTATTTGCCCTGCAATGGTTTTTTGTGTATGCAATGCAATGGCTGTGAAATGTTGCCTGTATTTTAGCTATGTGGTGATTTTGAGTTGTTGCTTATTTAAATTAGTTGCATATGCATTTCCATTGTTTTGTATTTGTGGGTGTGTAGTTGGTTGTGGTTTTAAAGGGCTAAATATATTTATGTGAATTATTCATGTAAGCTATAATATTAGTATGTATTTATATTTATTCAAACAATTATAGCACAACTTGGTGTTTTATTTCACAGGTTAATAACCTGATGATACTGATGCTGTTGCAAAGTGGACATATAAATAAGGAAAAATAAACAAACACATTGGACATTTGAGTTATACCGACGTTATTTCTCTCCTGGCACCCTTTTCGGCAGGGAAATCTAAAAGAGCCGAACAGCCTTCCTTGGTGCTGCACTCTGAAGTGGTGGTGATGAATGAGCAATGTGGCAACATGGTGCTTGCCAGGAATGAGGAGTGGGTGAGACTCATCAGTTGGCAAGTTCGAGTGAGTGCTTCGGCCTCCAACACATAGCAGACCCTCTGCGTCTAACACAGGGTGAAGTTTCTTCAGAGGACTCTGTGCAGGTAAGTGTTGTCCCTGCTGGATACATCTTATCTGCATACACCTCATGCTGTACAGTTTTGATGATGACGCGCTCTGCAGCGGTAAGCTCTGAAGCTGTTACTCCTTTCTTGCAGAGATGCCATCCGACACATCCTGTGTCAGGTGAGAGTTCGTAAAAACTCTGGGCTATGTGCCTCAGACGTGCTACGGCTCTTGTCAGACGCTCCCAGGATGAAAACCTCTCAAAGCGTTGTGAGTCCAGCTGTATCCCTGCAACCTTGGTCAGAAAAGTTGCAGCCTCAGGATGAAGTTCTGCATCTGGATCGATCAACTGAAAGCCACTTTCATCTGGTGATGAGCTGTCTGGCTGTAGCAAGAACTTTGGTCCAATAAGCCAATTGGTTGCTTGCAGCTGGGTTGCTGACACTGACCTCGTAGCATGGTCTGCTGGATTGTTCTTGGTGGCAACATACCTCCACTAACTCGGGTGACTGGACTGCCAGATCCGGTGTATGCGATTGCTCACAAACAAGTAAAACCTTCTGGACCTGTTGTTGATGTAGCCCAATACCACCTTACTGTCAGTGAAGAATGTGATCTTGCCCAGTGCTTGGCCTAATTCTTCTTTGACCTGGTCTGCGATCTCTGTAGCTAACACTGCTGCACAAAGTGAGCTCCGTCAGAGGTGCAAGCTTGGCCTTGCCCAACACAAAGCTTACTTCTGTGTGGCCATTCTCATCCTCTACCTTGAGGTAAGCTACTGCTGCAATCGCCTTCACTGAAGCATCAGAAAAGACGCATAGCTCTGTGCACTTTGCTGTCGTTATTGGGAAGGAAGCGCAAGTGCGAAGAATGTTCAGCTGATTCAGCTCCTGCAGAGACTCCTGCCATCTCTGCCACTTAAGGAACTTCTCATCAGGTAATGGCGTATCCCAGCCTGTACCTTGGGACACTAATTCTCTCAGGAGAAACCTGCCTTGAATCGTCACGGGTGCTAAGAATCCGAGCGGATCGAATAAGCTGTTAATTGTGAACAGAATGCCTCTGCGTGTAAAAGGCTTCTGCAACTTAGGAATGGTGAACGTGAAGGTGTCCTTAGTCATGTCCCAGGCAACACCTAGACTGCACTGGACAGGTAAGTCATCAACAGCAAGATTTAAAGCCTCGATGCTCTTGGCCTGATCATCTGCAGGAAAAGCTTCCATAACCTCTGCTTTGTTGGAGGCAATCTTGTGAAGCTTTATGTTGTAGCACTTCAGCAACTGCTGAGCTCGCATCAAGACATCCACAGCTTCGGCCTCTGAGGGAAAGGACCGGAGGACATCATCAACGTAGAAGTCAGTCTTGATAAACTCAGAGACGTCGCTGCCGAAGTCCTTCTCTCCCTCTTGGGCTGATCTTCTCAACCCATAGGTTGCAACTGCCAGTGACGGGCTGTTCCCGAACACGTGAACTGTCATGCGGTAATCTACCACTTCATTCTCAGGGTTGTTGTCCTTAAACCACAGGAAGCGTAATACATCCCTGTGTTCCTCCTTCACAAAGAAACAGTAGAACATCTGTTTGATGTCTACGGTAACTGCTACCGGGTCTTTCCGGAACCTTAGAAGCACTCCGAGAAGGCTATTGTTGAGGTTGGGACCCTGAAGCAAAACGTCGTTCAGGGACACTCCCTCAAAGTTAGCGCTTGAGTCGAACACAACCCGGATCTTCCCGGGCTTCTGGGGATGGTACACCCCAAAGATAGGAAGGTACCAAGCTTCTTTTCCATCCTCTAAAGGCGGTGCCCGCTCTGCATGGTGATTATCCAGAATCCCTTGCATGAACTGTAGGAAATCTTCCTTCATGTTGGGTCGCCTCTGGAAGTTGCGCTGCAGTGACATGAAGCGTTCATTGGCATACCGCTTGTTGTTAGGGAGTAGTTTCCTTGGGGTCCGAAATGGCAGTGGTGCTACCCAACTTCCGCTGTCATCCCTGACAAACTCTTTGTTCATTAGTTGCAGGAATGTCAGATCATCAATAGATGGCGCTAGATGATAGTCCTTGTCAGACCTCAAGAAGACTATTCTACCCAGGTGGTCCTCTTGTCGCACAGTAGCATATGACCAAGGGCTATCTTGCTTGAAGCTCTGACTCAAGTGTTCTTTGACTCGGACAACATTCAGACAAGGATCCATGCAGCTTGGACGGCCATTTTCCATAAAGCACGTCTTGAACGTGTTCACTGTTTTTGGAGAGTGAGCTCCACTCAAACAGACGTCGCCGACAATCACCCACCCAAGGTCATGCTTCTGGGCAAAGGGTTCGCTCGGTGGGCCATTGTATTGCTGACATACTTTGTGGACCTGCAGTATGTCCCATCCTAACAGCAGCCAAATCTCTGCAAAGTCATCCAGAGCAGGTATCCTGTCAGCTATGCAACTATGGCTGTGGTGGTATGCTGCCTCTGGAGTGGGAATTTCTGCTCTACTGTTAGGAACGTTGTCACACTCTATCAGAGTAGGAAGGGGAATGCTCAATTCTCCTGTAAGTGGCTCGACCACATAGCCGTTGGCCCTTCTTCCAGTGACATTGGCAGCTCCTGCACATGTCGTGAGGATGTATGGCAGTGATGGCCCTTCAATGTGGAAAGCGTCGAAGAACTCAGTCTTTGCCAATGAAACGTTGCTTTGATCATCTAAGATCACGTACATCCTCTTCATCTCATCGCGATGACCTTCTGGATATACATTGACTAGGCATATCTTTGAACAAGACTTGCCTTTAAAGCCCTGACCACAAAGTTGTGTGCGCATGGTCATCACAGTTGAGCTTGATGCATCGTCAGACTGCTCTGACACATCCTTTGACTCCCCGCCATGGTCTTTGGAGGGGCTTTGCAGTTTAGGTCCCTTTGGAGTAGGCCCTGGATGCAGTGCGGCAAGGTGTTTCTCACTGTTGCATTCTGCACACTTTATAGCAACATCACAGTTCTTAGCCATGTGTGAGACTGACGCACAGTAGCGGAAACATACACCGTTGTCCTTCAGGAACTTCTTCCTGTCGTCGAGCAGCATAGCTCTGAAGCTCTTACATTTTCTTAGTGGATGGGGTTTCTTATGTATCGGAAAATGTACGTTTGGGTCCTCTGTTTGCTTTGTTCCACTTTCTGTTGTTTCCTTGGAAACGTTGGTTTTGTGAACTGTGACTTGGTTTTTGTTATTTAGGTTTCCTGTCTTTTCCTTTTTCCAGGTAGGTGCTGCGGAGCTGCAGGTGTTGAAACTCGGGTCATTTCTTGCCTTGGCCTCCCTTCTTATGAAGTCAGAGAACACTACAAACGGCGGAAATACAACTCCTTTCTCTTCCTTATACTTTGATCCAAATGTCATCCATTTCTCTTGCAGATAGAATGGCAACTTTTCCACAATGGGACCAACTCCTCTTGCTGTGTCCAGGTATGCTAACCCCTGGAGATAGCTGTCTTGTTTAGCAGCTTCAAGTTTTAGCACCAAGTCTGCCAGCTCACTAAGCCTGTGGTTGTCCCGTTTGGAAATCTTGGGAAAGTTATCCAATTTAGCAAATAACGCCTTCTCAATGGCCTCTGGAGCTCCATATCGTTCCTCCAGCCTGGTCCAAATCAGTCTAAGAGCAGCAGATGGGTGGCCAATACTAACCGCTTTCATCCTGCATGCTAACTGACTTGACTCAGGGCCTAACCATTTAATGAGAAGGTCAACTTCATCGTTGGCTGAGATATCTAAGCCTTGCAACACACTGGTGAATGTTGCCTTCCAGCTGAGGTAGTTTTCGGGTTGGTCATCGAAGTGACTCAGTCCACTTGTTACCAGCTGACTCCTTATCAGAAACTTAGCTAGATCTGATATGTTGCCATTTACATCCTGGCTGGGCGGATGGTGTGGTGAATAGGAATTAACCCTTGGTTCTCTTTTGGGTTGAGGCTGGTTGACTCCCTGTGAGTATTGGTAATATAAGGTGTTAGGCTGTGACCCACGTTGCTTTCTGTCGATCTGATGTGATACAGGAGGCTGCATGTGTTCATGATGCGATACAGGAGGCTGCATACGTGTGTGATGTGACACTGGAGGTTGCATAAATGGCTGCGATGCAGGAGGCTGAATATGGGCGTGATGCGGTCTGAGGCGTTGCTAGATCCCATCATCTGGAAGGGTGCTCGGTTGTGCTGGAGTGGAAGCATCGTGCCCATGAATGTGCGTGGGTTGGGCAGTTAGTTGTGGTGATTGAGGGGTTGAATCCAATTCTTCTTCTAAATGGCTTTCTGCAACATGAGTGTGCTTAATAACATATTCGCTGACTTTCTCTTGTGCATTCTGTTCCTTGGGTAATGACTCAAAATCTGCCAAGCTACCACGAGAGCTTCTTTCAGCAGCAGCAGCTTCCATGACGAGTGCTTTAGCGATAGCTGCGTCTGCGTCTCTCTCTTGACTGAGTGCCTCCAATTCAGCTTCTAGGCGAGCTTTCTCAATTTTTAGCTCCTTTTCTTTCCTGCTGTAGGCTGCTATAGTCTTAGCTGCTTCAGCATCTGCCCACGCCTGCGCAGCTGCCATGCTTTTTGCTGAAGCCTGTGAGCCTTTGGTTCGGTGAGAGCCGGATACCTGGGATCTAACCTCCAAAGATTGTTCATCAGTGTCCTTTTGCACTTCTTGTACAGAAAGCTCTTGCTGAATCTCTCTATCTTCATCCATCTTCTAATGAGAGGCTGCCATTTTACTGTACTGTTCTTAAAGCCAACAGCCAGCTAAACTCATCTCTTCAACAAATCCCTCAAGGAAGAGGCAGGTCTTGTAGTTAGCAAGGTTTATTGAAAAGAAGGTAAAACTGAAATAAATACAAATACAACAAGTAAGCATAAAATAATATCTAAACATCAGGTAAGTATTACAAAATATCTACATTAATAGGTAGGACAGGTAGGTAACTAAATGCTATACTTAGCTTAGCTTCCGTGCTAATTAGGTCTATGATAAGTCACACAAAGGAATTGCTAACAATTTAGCTGAGTCATGAACCATTTCCAGTACATTAACTGCCTTATTATTTTCACATGAATTAACTTATTTTCTCATGAAATGTTCAGTTAAACTATTTATCTATTCATTAACTATTTTTTCCACAGGCAAATCAACATAAATGTACTTACTGGCAATACCACACCAAAGGAAAGATAAAGTTTCAGAGGAGCTGAGCTGACATGTGTCCTGCACCTTGAACAACTGAAAAATGGCTACTCCAGAAACAGGAAGTTACATCATACCAAGGTCTTAGAAATTAGAATGTCAAAATAAAAGCCCTTATCAAAATATGTTCCCCGTGGCATCACAAAGGTCATTGATATCCTTACACTGTACTTCATTTTTGTCTATCCTCCTTTCACTTTCAGGCTTTTCCATGTGAAGGGAATACATCATGCCACTTATTTTTAAATACTATTCCAAAAACTTGAAGTGCTCTCTGCGGGATCTCTGGCCTCTTTGCATATCTTACTGCAGGCATGATTTCATTAAGAGCCAGAAGCAACATCCCACGTGGCTTTATGTCCAATGCTTCATCTGACCATACCACTAATGAAGCAAACAGTATCTCTACCAAAATTATTGATCTCAGGCCTAGGGCTTCTCCACCTGTCATTGCAGTCTTTGCCTTTTTATTAAGTCACAGCTTCAATGCCCTTTAAACATGTGTAAGGGCACTTTACTGAAATTTGTGGAATACCTAGCCACTCAATGTGTTATAAAATATATTATGCACTTATCCAGCCATATTGGGTGGAGGATCCAAGGCAGGCTTAACAAATTTGTACTCCTGTCTTCAGACTGTTCTGATTGTAGGCATTTTGAAGTGGGTCTCAAACTCAGAGAATGAGATGCAGTCAATAAAAGCACATTGGGGTCTCTCTCTATATGTATGGCAGCTGTCCTAGACCTCCATGAACTCACCATTTATTGCACGGATTCATTAATGTTAACAGCTCTTGCATTTGGCCAACTTTGCCAGCTCTTCTACTCTGCATTCCAATCTACTAGAGGCACTCTCCTCTTCTTCCATGTGTTCTACCTGGTTCTGTTCCTGTTATAGCCTGGTGAAGGACCATGTGTCTATATGCGCTTGCTGAAAATCCCATTCCAGATTTAGTCCCTGTCCCCCCTTTGCTGTTATAATAACCTCCAGTCTTTTCGGAAGGCTTTGCACTCTATCAGAGCATGACTGTGGGGATTTGTGACCATTCAACAATAAGAGTGTAAGATCACAGATGTTCACTGGGGTTGAGGTTAGGGCTCTGTGCAGGCCACTTGACTTCTTCCACACCAACCTTGGCCAACCATGTCTTTATGAATCATCTTTCTGTACAGGGGCATTATCACGATAGAATATGTTTAGGCTCAACCTGTCAATTCCACTGAAGGGTTATTATTCAGTGCAAGTAAATTGGGAAAGCCCCAGTTTTTGGATTAAGATATTCTAAAGAATTTCTTCAGGGCTGGTGATTGAAGAATACCAACAGAATTAAGAAAAAAAAATTTTAAATTGCTATCTAAATGCATGTTCAATTGCGAAAAGGTAATTCTGGTTGAAAAAAAAAGTGAGGTTGTGAATTTTAAACAACTGTTTTTATGTTTTTTAAAAGGGACAATGCACATTAACATAAGCACTCAAATTCATCATGTAAACATGCCATATTTAGTCATACAGGCTAATTTTCATCTGATGAGTCCATGACCACTTGTTGGCATATAAGAAATATTAAAGAAAATATACAAAGGTATAGACACAAACACAGATAAAGTACATAAGCACATACAATTAGTAAAACAATAACAATCGTGTTATATAGAAACTGTTAAAGAAAAAAACCCCACAAAAATGCACATATGCACAGACAAAAATACATAAGACAATTAATAAAGTAATGACATAGCCACTACAAGTTTGACAGCATGTTTGATTGTCCACTGTTTTATAGATTTGAAGAAAGATTTAAAAGATGTAATGTGCTTTAGTTCTTTGGGTATGGGGTTCCAAGTATATGCTGCTTCATAGCAAAATCTGACTTCTCAAAGGTACTTTTTGTATGATATTTTATAATCCCCTCTGGTGGTAGCTTTGGTAGATGAGTTTTGGTTTTGTTTAATAAATTCACTGAGTGGAGTGGGGGGCAAACTGATTTTTTTAATACAATTAAAATATATACAAATTTGATCATGTTTTCCCAATTTAAAAGCTCATATTTAATTATAACTTTACAATGATGACATTTTATCCAATATTTTCAGAGCCTGCTTATAAAGTCTTTCTGCTGATTGCTTACTCATGTGTAAACATGAATTTGTTAATTAATTAGAAATATTGACCACTGAAACCGATAGTTCTTCTGCAGTTTACTTGTTTTCGGCATGTAGATACACAATCTATATTGGCAGCATACATCTGACAAGTTTGAAAGATAGAAAGAAATTGAAAGAATTGATTCTCCTGGAGGAGTTCTGTCTTGGGCTTCACTTTGACAGATGAGTCTATTTACAAAGAAGACAGTTTTCATATTGTCTGAGCTCTATCCTCACACTTCACTAAAATCCCCAACTAGTACCCCACAAACCTGTATGTCCACCACTTCTCATACAGCACCTCACAAGTGCTTCTATTGTCATAAGCAAGACCACTAATTCTTGTGTGCCCTGTATTGAAAAATGTAAGAAGGTGTTAGACCACATATCAGTGTTGTAGTCGAGTCACTAAACCTCGAGTCCAAGTCCAGTCTCAAGTCCCCAGTGTTCAAGTCCAAGTCCATCCATTATCTGTAACTGCTTATCCTGTGCAGGGTTGCAGGCAAGCTGGAGCCCATCCCAGCTGACTATGTATAGTTGCTGAATCTTTAGTATATCTGTCAACAGAAGGCAAATTTATCAGTTTCACCATTATATAAAATGTTGGTAGACTATTAGATTTTTCCATCACTCATCTGAATGAGTGAGTGTATGTGCTTACGTGACATTGTATGCAATTGTGTCTAGCAGGGTTTCTTAAATATAGCTCTGGTGGTCTACTTTCTTGCTGTGTCTTATGATTTTTTTTTTTTTTAAAAAAAGAAGAGATTTAAGTAAAACATTGGAGTCTATGTCCATAGAGAAAAGAGATTTCCATAGTCTGGGAGCAGTGCAGCTAAAAGCCCTGGCACCCATGATAATGAAATGGAAAGGTGGAACAGTAAGTAGGCCAGCAAAGGAGCATCACAAGGTGTGGGGAGGGATGTAAGCCTGAAGGAGATTGGAGAAGTAAAAGGACAAAGTTTGTAAAGGGCTTTAAAATTGAAACAGCAGTATTTTAAGCTCAGTCCTTTATAGGACATGGATCCAGTGCAGCTGAATGTAGTTTGCTGGGCTTGGTGCAGTTGAAAATACAGGCACAGTGTTTTGTATGAGTTGAAGCTTGTGAAGGAGTTTATTTGGCCTGCCATAAGAGAATATTTTTGGAAGAGAGTAGTATTGCAGTAAACAATTCTTGAAGTTTCTCAAGCTGGATCAGAGAAAGAGCTGACCACTGTCTGAAAAATTCAGATGGGATTTTTTTTTTTTATGTGTAGTTCAAAAGTTAGTATATTGTCTAATATGACACCAAGGCTCTTGACACAGGAGCACAGGGGTACCAGGCAGCCAATGATGCAATTAAAAATAATGTGGACTTGGAACATAAGGATGTAAAATATTACTAATAGCACTTCCAGAAATGTTGGGATATTTTCCAAAATGCAATAAAAAACAAATCTGTGATTTGTTAATTCACGTGAGCCTTTATTTAACTGACAAAAGTACCAAGAAAATATTTAATAGTTTTACAGACAACTTAATTATATTTTGTAAATATAAATGAAGTTAAAATTTGATGCCTACAACACAATCAAAAAAAGTTGGGTCAGAGGCATTATCATTGTAATACATCACCTTTCCTTTTAATAACCCTCATTTTATTTTTAATTAATTGTATGCCTTTATAAACCTATATCTTTAAACCCTTGTTATATATTATCTGAACCAAAAGTTCTATCAGCACAACCATATATAGGTTTTTGAGAACACAGTCCCTCAACTCAACATGGCAGTCAGCTCCTCAATCTATGGGAACAGGCATGTTTCTGTAGTGGCAGCTTGGTTTGCTGTTAATTTGTAATCTCCATACAAACAGATGGCATTGTCCTGTTTTACAACAGGCACAAGTGCTGCCCACTCACTGTGCTTCACTGGTATTATTATCTTGGCCTTCTCCAGTTGGTGCAGTTAAGTATTGACATATGCCTTCATAACAAATAGCAGTGGACAGCTTTTGCAAAATCATGGGGGAATTTCAGGGTTTATGCAGAGACCACAGGGAAGCCATGGCCTAAAGGTTAGAGAAGCAGCTTTGGGACCAAGGTGTCACTGGTTCAATTTCCTGGACCATTGGAAATGACTGAAGTGCCCTTGAACAAGGCATTGAACCCCCAACTGCCCCCTGCTGGGGGTATGTCAGGGCCCTGCTGTATGTCACTCTAGATAAGAGCATCTGCTAAATGCCTGTAATATGATGAGTGACTAGCCACCTCATTTTTAAAAAATAAGTGTACTTCCAACACTTCTTCATAGTTTTTTTAAAAGACATGTTTAATTCCTTTCTAATTCAACATGAAATTTCATGTGCTTTATCCCCTTTTACCACAGTTAGCTGCTTTGTTTTTTTTTGGTTTTTTTTTTCCATAGTCCACAGTAGTCTTTAATTGCCCTAGCCCAGGCATGAGTGCCCCGTGTAGGTCTTTGGTTTGATTTTGGCAACATCTAGTGGATGTGCTGGGAATGAAGCTTGAGAAACCTCAGAGATGGGAAATGTCAGTGTCTGTTTCAGTTTCTATGTCATCTGTTATAAAGTAAACTTTGAATGATTATTTACAGTCATTAAAAGTTTACTTTATAACTTTTTACACAGTTTTCACATTTGCAAGTGAAAACATTGGCAATTCCACTTCTGCATCCATAATACATTGTGTCTTTCTCAGAATGGCATTTACTTCTGTCTTGTGCCTGAGCAGTGGCCCCTTTACCCCCCTCACTCTTCTAAAATGGCCCGTTTTCCCACAATTGAGACATTTTGCTTCTTTGATACGTGCAGACTATGATTCTTGTCATGACATCTATGACTTTTCATCCCCCTCTAGAGAAAAGAATGCACATCTTTGTGCACCACTCTCCCATAAGAGTCATGTTCATGCAGCTTCTGTGTGTGCCACTTCTCTGTCTCTATGCTTAATGCAATCTTGAACACCCATGCAAAAGTCAGGTTGGACACCAACCGTTGCTGGCAGTTATCATTGCAGATCCCACTCACCAAATTATTGCATTATGCCTCATTCACGGTTTACCATTCACTGCTTCAGCTCAGCTCCATTGTTTTTTCAGTCTCATCAGCCCTCTGGTTGCAATGGTTAAAATGGTAGCTTTATGCAAGGAGTAAAGACTTCAACATGTCTATCATTCTTATCTTTCAACTTCTGAAGCTGCACTAAATTTCTAAACAAACATAGGTAGGAGTGCTGCTACTTGCCTTGCTTATTCAACATTGTTAGCCACTGCTGTGAACCGCTGTAATCATTCAGTGCATGCTAGCCAGGACTCTGCTTTCAGAGTGAACTTTCCTATGTGAGAGACATTCTGAACTATACCCTCATCACCAACATTTCTGTGGTGTACTAATGGACTCATACAAAATGAGGAGGCCGTATGCTTAATAAATGAATGTCACACTTTGCTCATGCTCATTCACCTATACATATCCCAATATTTCCAAGGGTAAAAGGTCTTACAACTATGGCACCATCAATGTAACAAAATGCAAATGTTTAATACATCACACAACATCCTCAAATGAGAAATGGGAAGGAGGACAGGTTCTTGGACAACAAAGAAAGCTCTATTGAAGAACACAAGCGTCAACAAATTTCAGCTGAGCCCATATGTTGTCCATATGTCTGCTCAATCATCTTACCAAATAGAATTTACAGGCCATCAGGACCCTTTTATAAATATACAGACTTCCTCTTGAATCTAGTTTAAGTAGAAAAAGCAGTCATTTTGGAGAAATTCATTTTGATAATCCAAAAACACTAAGACTAGTGTTTCTGCCTATTTTTGACTGGGTAGTGGTCAATCAGCATATAACAAGACCCACTCATTATGGTAGACACACCCTTGATTTAATAGGGAGATTTGGCATTAATATGGAAATCAAAGGTCACAGTAACCCAGGCTGAAATGATCACTGAACAGCAAGTGCTTGCAAAGCAAAGCACTATTGTTATCCCTATGCTTCTTATACTAAAATCTCATCTCACCTCATCTCATTATCTCTAGCTGCTTTATCCTGTTCTACAGGGTCGCAGGCAAGCTGGAGCCTATCCCAGCTGACTACGGGCGAAAGGCGGGTTACACCCTGGACAAGTCGCCAGGTCATCACAGGGCTGACACATAGACACAGACAACCATTCACACTCACATTCAGGGGCGCCGCTAGGGGGGGAAGTTAGGACGATTCTAAGGGCCTGGCACTGACAGGGGGGCCCTGTGAGGGATATTAATATTATTTTAATAGTATTGCCTTGTGTAAGTTTTTGAAATAAAATATTTCATTTCATCTGTTAAAATATGCAAATTATACATGGTTATGATTTGCTATAACATTTTTCTTGAATTATTTATGATATTGTCATTTCACCCCTCCACCCTTTTTATTAACGGTACAGTCTGATTCTGGGAGCGGGATTAGCGCAGCTTAGAGCAGCTGTCAGTTTCTCTCTGCGCGCAACAGAGGTGTACATTCTAGAAGTTGCTAAGCAGGAGCAGGTGTGATAAATTATGAAGTCCGGATATCACACTGTGTGTGAAAAAAAAATCACCTTTTTTCATAGGTATCTTTATTGTATAATTAAGTCTAGATGTTTTGCCATTGTTCATGTGTGGATTTGTTGATATTGTTAAGTATTTAACTTTAATATTTTGCACATTAGCTGTGGTCATAGATATCATTGCTATTGTTCATGTGTGGATTTATTGATACTGTTGCTAGGTATTTAACTTGAATATTTGAACATTTGCTGTGTTTTCTAATAAAATGTGTGATGCCTAAAAGAAACCAAAAACACTTAGTGGATTTCTTGCAGTGCACTATGTGATTGTATCAAAAAACTAGTGTAGTTATTCATCAAGGCATAGATTTGATCACATACAATAAGTCAATAAATGGAGGAAACAAAGGAATACATTTTGTAATCCTGATTATTGATGATGTTTGCTGGAGGGCTCTGGAGTATCCATAATGTGCATACAGAATGTTATAAATCCATACTGATACAGTGATGCATGCAATTTCTCTCAACACAAACATTTGGATTGAATGAACTCCATAGGCTACTGAGTGGCCTAATAATAGTTGCTCATAAAAGAAAAAAATATATATATATAAATATATATATATATATATATATATATATATATATATATATATATATATATATACGCTCACCGGCCACTTTAATAGGAACACCCATCCATCCGCCTGCTGTTTTATGCAGTTATCTCATCAGGCGATCCCTTGCCATCAACACGATGCATCAAATCATGCAGATACAAATCAAGAGCTTCAGTTAATGTTCACTTCAAACATTAAAATGGGAAAAATTGTAATCTCAAAGTGTGACTTTCTTTCACTTGGTGCCAGATGGACTAGTTTGAGTATTTCAGAAAATGCTGATCTCCTGGGGTTTTCACACACAATAGTCTCTAGAGTTTACACAGAATGGTGCGAAAAACAAAAAACACTGAGTGAGTGACAGTTCTCAAAACAAACGCCTTGTTGATAAGAGAGGTCCGAGGAAAATGGTCAGATTGGTTCGAGCTGCCAGGAAGGATATAGTAACTCATAGCAACTCTTTACAACCGTGGTGAGCAGAAAAGCATCTCAGCATGCAACAGCAGAAGAACACATTGGGTTCCAGTCCTGCCAGCCAAGAACAGGAATCTTAGAATCAAGAACGAGTTCCTATTAAAGTGGCCAGGGAGTATATATATATATATATATATATATATATATATATATATATATATCTTCCATATATATCATGGAATGTTCATTTTAAGGCAACAGTCTATTCAGTCTAATTCTGACAGTTCTGCATTTAAAATGTTCATATACCAAATAATTGTATCACCTAAACTTGCTAGGTAGCTGATCACACGCGTAGTAAAGTAAAAGTGCCAGCCAAAAACAGACTTCAAATTCAGTTGCTTGAGCTTGAAAATTTTACCGGGGGGGGGCCCTAAATTGTAATCTTTCATAGGGCCCAAGATTTCTAGCGGCGCCCCTGCTCACATTCACACCTACGGTCAATTTAGAGTCACCAGTTAACCCAGTGGTTCCCAAACTTTCTCTGCTGGGCCCCCCCTTTGGTAGATAAGAAAATTTTTGCGCCCCCCCCGGCAAAAAGAGAAAAAAAAAGATAAACAGGACACACATACACATTTTCAAATCAAATCAAGTTTATTTGTATAGCGCTTTTAACAATAAACATTGTCGCAAAGCAGCTTTACAGAATTTGAACGACTTAAAACATGAGCTAATTTTATCCCTAATCTATCCCCAATGAGCAAGCCTGTGGCGACGGTGGCAAGGAAAAACTCCCTCAGATGACATGAGGAAGAAACCTCGAGAGGAACCAGACTCAAAAGGGAACCCATCCTCACTTGGGCAACAACAGACAGCCTGACTATAATATTAACAGTTTTAACAGGTATAACCCTCAACTGTCCTCATGGGGCCGTCCTTCACAGGAGCGGTGCGATAAAACTCCGACCAGACACAGGGCACCAGGATGGATCAAGCAGGTCCGAGGGGCAGAAGAGGCCAGCATCTCAATCCCAGGATCAACATGTAACTCAGAGGGACAGATGGGGGGGGGAAGAGAGAGAAAGAAAACACAGGTTGTTAGGTATGCCCTAAAAATGACAAGTATTAAATCTGTGCGGTAGGCTCGCAGAGACGAGAGTCTTTACATCAGGCATAACACACAACAATGGCATGTTAATATGGTAAAAAATATATCATGACCTGCTCTGGCTGGATGCTTGATTGGGTGATGGGAGCACACTCCTCAGCAATGATGAGATCAGGGGTGATAGCGTTCCGGCGCGCTGCGCCGGATTTCCAGCGCGCCGTGGCTGGGGGAAAAAAAAATAAAAATCTAGTTCGCCCATTGTCCTGTGTCATTCTGAGATGCGCAGATCGACAGTAAAGGGAGAATTCCCTTTACTGTCTATCTGCGCATCTCAGAATGACACAGGACAATGGGCGAACTAGATTTTTTTTTTTTTTCCCCAGCCACGGCGTGCCGGAACGCTATCACCCCTGTGAGATGCAGATGGGACCCTTAGGGCTGGCCAAGACAATTCAGTTACATTTCACCGGGTCTGGGACATGCGACAGAATGTCTGACGGCCGATTCCCTGCAGGCTACGATAGTGAGTCGAGGTCTCCACCCTCTCCACCAAAAGATTTCCTGTTGACTCCATGTAACTCAGAGGGACAGATTTGGGGTGGGGGGGAGGGAAAGAAAACACAGGTTGTTAGGTATGCCCAATGTCACCTGAATAAGTAGGAGCAGTATACATATTGCACCGAGTACAAGCAGGGACTCCGGCAACTAACTATGACAGCATAACTAAAAGGAGAGAGCCAGAAGGTAACACAGGCATGAGGGAGCCCTGGGACATAAAGCAGCCAGCCACTACACCGTCAACAAACTCGAGTGAGCAAGCGAGTGGGGACTGACAGCATCCATACATCCCAGTTTACCAAAACACTCTGTCTGAGGACCCTCCAGATCTACTCCTTTACCTCATAAACACCATTAACAAAAGGCTTGACTAAACAGATATGTTTTCAGCCTAGACTTAAATGCTGAGACTGTGTCTGATTCCCGAACATTACTTGGAAGGCTGTTCCATAACTGTGGGGCTTTGTAAGAAAAGGCTCTGCCCCCTGATGTAGCCTTCACTATACGAGGTACCAGCAGATAGCCTGCACCTTTTGATCTAAGTAGGCGTGGTGGGTCATAGAGGAGCAGAAGTTCACTCAGGTACTGTGGTGCGAGACCATTCAGTGCTTTAAAGGTCAATAGTAGTATTTTATAATCAATACGAAATTTGATTGGGAGCCAATGCAGTGTGGATAAGACAGGCATGATGTGGTCATATTTTCTAGTTCTAGTAAGGACTCTTGCTGCTGCATTTTGAACTAACTGGAGCTTGTTTATGCACTTATTGGAACATCCAGACAGTAAGGCATTACAATAATCCAACCTGGAGGTAACGAAAGCATGGACTAGTTTTTCTGCATCATGCAATGACATTAAATTTCTTATCTTTGCAATATTTCTGAGATGAAAGAAAGCTATCCGGGTGATATTATCAATGTGAGTTTCGAATGAAAGACTGGGGTCAATAATCACTCCGAGGTCTTTTACTGCTGCACGTGAAGAAACAGAAAGGCCATCCAGAGTCACTGTGTAATCAGAAAACTTACTTCTAGCTGCATGTGGTCCTAGCACAAGTACTTCAGTCTTGTCAGAGTTAAGCAGAAGGAAATTAATAAGCATCCAGTGTCTAATGTCCTTAACACATTCCTCAATTCTATTAAGCTGGTGTCTCTCATCAGGTTCTGCAGAGACATACAACTGTGTGTCATCAGCATAACAGTGGAAACTAATACAATGTTTATGAATAATATCGCCCAGAGGTAACATATATAGAGAAAAAAAGCAATGGACCCAAGACAGAACCTTGTGGAACACCAAACTTTACCTTGGTATGTCTAGAAATATCACCATTTATATCAACATACTGATAACGATCAGTTAGATAAGACCTGAGCCAGGAGAGGGCCATTCTCTTAACTCCCACAACATTTTCTAGTCTATCCAGAAGAATGGAATGATCAAATGGTATCAAATGCTGCACTAAGGTCAAGCAACACAAGTAGCGAGACACAGCCCTGATCAGACGCCAACAGTAGGTCGTTTACTACTTTAACCAGTGCTGTCTCTGTGCTATGATGAGGTCTAAATCCTGACTGATACATTTCATGGATGTTATTTCTATGTAAATATGAGCATAACTGCTGTGCCACAGCTTTTTCAAGGATCTTGGAGATAAAGGGGAGGTTTGATATTGGCCGATAATTGGACAGCTGACAGGGATCAAGGTCAGGTTTTTTAATCAGGGGTTTGATAACTGCTAGTTTAAAGGATTTGGGTACATAGCCAATCATAAGAGAAGAATTTATTATTTTTAGAAGCGGTTCAATTACTCCAGGCATTATCTGTCTGAATAGATGTGTCGGTAAGGGATCTAGTACGCAAGTTGAGGCTTTTGATGTAGAGATTAATGAAAGTAATTCAGTTTCTTTTAGGGGAGTAAAACATTCTAACTGATGATCTGATACAGTTATATTGTTAACTACAAGGTTACTTTCATTGTCTAACCTTAAATTAGTAGTTTGAATTTTTTTGTCGGATATTCTCAATTTTGTCATTAAAAAAATTAATGAAGTCGTTGCTACTACATACTGCAGGTGTGCATGTGTTGATAGTGGACTTATTCCTGGTTAATTTTGCTACAGTATTAAATAGGAATCTAGGATTATTTTTGTTATCTTCTATTAGGGAGGAGAAATATGTTGATCTCGCAGCACTAAGAGCTTTTCTATACTTCAGGAAGCTCTCCTTCCAAGCTAATTTGAACACTACCAATTTTGTTTGACGCCATTTACGTTCCAATTTTCGAGTGGTCTGTTTTAATGTGCGAGTGTCATCATTATACCAGGGTGCTAATTTTTTGTCTCTGACCATTTTCCTTTTTAGAGGAGCTACATTATCTAAAGTATGGCGGAATGTTGACTCTAAGCATTCAGTTGCCTGATCAAGTTCTGCAGGGGCTGACAGTGACCCAATCAAAGTTGACAGCTCTGGGAGATCATTTATAAAGCTCTGTGCAGTAGTTGACGTGAAAGTACGTTTAATACAGTAGCGTGGTGAGGTGCATATATTATTACTCAGACATATCTTGAATGAGATGAGACAATGATCTGAGATAACTTCAGACTGTGGAAGTATGACTATATTATCTACGTTTAATCTGAATCTTAGTATTAGATCAAGGGTGTGACCACCATTATGGGTTGGTCCTATGACATTCTGCTTAATCCCGACTGAGTCTAAGATGGATACAAATGCTGTTTTTAAAGGGTCTTCTGGGTTATCGAAGTGAATATTAAAATCTCCGACAACTAAAGCTTTGTCTAAGGAAATAACCAGATCTGAGATAAAATCTGCAAATTCAGAAAGAAACTCAGAATATGGCCCCGGGGGCCTGTAAATAATAAGCAATGGAATTAACTGGGTAGACTTATTTTTCGAGGCTACATACATTATATGAGTATGAAGAACTTCAAATGTATTAAATTTATAACCAGGTTTTTGTGTTACACCTAGATAATCGTTATAAATAACCGCGACGCCTCCTCTGCCAGTTAGACGAGGCTGGTGTATATAACTGTATCCAGGAGGACTCGCTTCATTTAATGCTATATATTCATTTGGCTTAATCCATGTTTCTGTTAAACACAGTACATTAAACTCCTGATCAGTAATGAGTTCATTAACCATTAGCGCTTTAGATGTAAGAGATCTAATATTTAATAGCCCCACCTTTAGATCAAAGGTGCTGGCAGCAGCTGTACAGTCAGTATGATCTAATTTTATATTGATTAGGTTACTGGAACAAACTCTCTGAAAATTTCTACCTTTTTGTTGAGCTCGGGGAACAGACACAGTCTCGATGTAGTGGGCCCTGAGTGACGACTCTGTGCAGCTAGCAGACAGTCGGTTTAGCCTGTTCGTCTGCTCCCTGGCCTTGGCTCTGGATTGTCAGAAATTAACTAGGCCTGTTCTGAGACTATGACCTATGCTGCAGGAAATGAGAGCAGCACCTTCCCGAGTGGGATGGATACCGTCCCGCCCTAACAGGCCAGCAGTGCCCTCAAAATTAGCCCAATTATCAATAAAGCCCACACTGTTTTCAGAGCACCACCTGGACAGCCAGCAGTTCAGCGACCATAACCTGCTGTAAGCTACATCGCCACGCCGCATTGGGATGGGGCCAGAGCATACTACAGCATCGGACATCGCCTTCGCTAATTTAAACACCTCTACAAAGTTACTCTTAGTAACCTCAGACTGACGAAGGCGTATATCATTAGCTCCTGCATGGATAACTATCTTTGAGAACCTGTGCTTGCCTAGGACCCTAAGATTACCTGCTATGTCCGGCGCCCTGGCTCCCGGTATACACCTGACTAAAGCTGCTGGTGCCCCTAAAGGCTGAGCTAATTTCACATGCCGTATGATAGAGTCCCCTATAACCAGAGCTCTTTCAGGTTTCTCAGTGGGTGCATCACTAAGGAGAGCAAACCTGTTCGGCACGTGACGCGGAGAGGAGTGGTGCTCCCGTGGGCGAGCCTCAGCGGTAGCTTTGGCTCTACGCTTATGCCGCCGAGCCGTCACCCATTCGCCCCGCTGTAAGGGCTCTAATGCCGGAGTTGGGGGATTGCTAACTCCACCTAGGGCGTCCAGACTTTCCCTAACAGAAACTACACTGTTCTCACGCTCATTAACCTGCTCTAAAGCCTGGACACGCGCTTCTAGCACTGTAATCTTCTCCGTCAGAGAGCTAACTAATCTGCACTTATCACAAGTAAAGCTAATAAAGCTATCGCTAGTGATGGAGGAAGAATGACTAAACATCCTGCACTCAGCACACTGAACAGGCTGAAGGTGTGCCATGATGAAAAGATTCACGTACCTTAAATGAAGATCTGTTGATATTAAAGCAGATCAGATGTGGATGGCCTCCGCTTGTGGTCTTTACACAAGAGGAGAGAAAAAGAAAGCTTCCGGTCTCGGCGTTCTTCCGAAAAAAGAAAGAGAAAAAACCAGGGGGAAAAAAAACGGAAAAAGGAAAGCGAAAGTGAAAAGTACAAAAATGAAAGCGACAGTACAATAAAAATGAAGAGGATACTGGAAATTTATTTGTAGAAAAAAAGTTAAAAAAGGATTAGTAATTAACACCGGCACTCGCGGGAAAAAAGGACTCAGCGCGAACAACTCAGGAAGTGCGTAAACCAGGAAGTCCAAGTGTCTGCTTGCTCCCCACTCACCCATATTTTGTTTTCAGACTCCATTGCAGTTTATTAATACAAACCTCAACCTTTTTTGAACAAATAAAAGTAAACTGCCATAAACTACAGGTTGCAATATAATTATAAGTATAACTGTTTTCAAGCACCTTAACTGTGTTTAAACAGGTTTCTTTTTTTAATATTCAACATTATCAGTGCAGTTTTCAAACATTGCCTCTCTGCAAAAATGGGTTTTAAAACATGACCAACTCCCTGAGAAGAAAAAAACAAAAACCTAAAGATTTATTGTGCAAAAATGACACCTTTAATCCTCACATCTTTTCAGTGACTGGTGTGGGCCTGCTTCATGCTGCAGATCTTCTCAAATCTGGGTTGCAGTTTTGAGATTGCCACTCTGAGTTCATTTTCAATGTCCAGCTTTGATCTGTATTTTGTCTTGATTGAGGCCACAGCAGAAAAACCTATCTCACATAGGTAGGATGTGGCAAAAGGAAGAAGTATGGCCAGGGCTCTCTTACCTAGCAGTGGGTAATCTTTCTCCACCCCAATCCAAAATGCAGCCAGTGTCTTCAGGGGCGCAGATAGGATTTTTGAACTGGGGGGGGACTGAGCTGTCAGCAAATGATTCCATTTTGTATATATATATATATATATATATATATATATATATATATATATATATACACTACCGTTCAAAAGTTTGGGGTCATGTTGAAATGTCCTTATTTTTGAAAGAAAAGCACTGTTCTTTTCAATGAAGATCACTTTAAACTAATCAGAAATACACTCTATACATTGCTAATGTGGTAAATGACTATTCTAGCTGCAAATGTCAGGGTTTTGGTACAATATCTCCATAGGTGTATAGAGGCCCATTTCCAGCAACTATCACTCCAGTGTTCTAATGGTACAATGTGTTTGCTCATTGCCTCAGAAGGCTAATGGATGATTAGAAAACCCTTGTACAATCATGTTAGCACAGCTGAAAACAGTTTAGCTCTTTAGAGAAGCTATAAAACTGACCTTCCTTTGAGCAGATTGAGTTTCTGGAGCTTCACATTTGTGGGGTCGATTAAATGCTCAAAATGGCCAGAAAAATGTCTTGACTATATTTTCTATTCATTTTACAACTTATGGTGGTAAATAAAAGTGTGACTTTTCATGGAAAACACAAAATTGTCTGGGTGACCCCAAACTTTTGAACGGTAGTGTGTATACATGTTTTTTTCACCTCCCTCACTGCCATCACCAGGAACTACAGTGGTGCTTGAAAGTTTGTGAACCCCTTATATATTTCTGCATAAATATGACCTAGGGTGGCACGGTGGTGTAGTGGTTAGTGCTGTTGCCTCACAGCAAGAAGGTCCTGGGTTCGAGCCCTGGGGCCGGCGAGGGCCTTTCTGTGTGGAGTTTGCATGTTGTCCGCGTGGGTTTCCTCCGGGTGCTCCGGTTTCCCCCACAGTCCAAAGACATGCAGGTTAGGTTAACTGGTGACTCTAAATTGACCGTAGGTGTGAATGGTTGTCTGTGTCTATGTGTCAGCCCTGTGATGACCTGGCGACTTGTCCAGGGTGTACCCCGCCTTTCGCCCGTAGTCAGCTGGGATAGACTCCAGCTTGCCTGCGACCCTGTAGAAGGATAAAGCGGCTAGAGATAACGAGATGAGATGAGAAATATGACCTAAAACATCATCAGATTTTCACAGAAGTCCTTAAAGTTGATAAAGAGAACCCAGTTAAACAAATGAGACAAAAATATTATACTTGGTCATTTATTTATTGAGGAAAATGATCCAATATTACATGTCTGTGAGTGGCAAAAGTATGTGAACCTTTGCTTTCAGTATCTGGTGTGACCCCCTTGTGCAGCAATAACTGCAACTAAACGTTTGCGGTAACTGTTGATCAGTCCTGCACACCGGCTTGGAGGAATTTTAGCCCATTCCTCTGTACAGAACAGCTTCAACTCTGGGATGTTGGTGGGTTTCCTCACATGAACTACTCACTTCAGGTCCTCCCACAACATTTCCATTGGATTAAGGTCAGGACTTTGACTTGGCCATTCCAAAACGTTAACTTTATCCCTCTTTAACCATTCTTTGGTAGAACGACTTGTGTGCTTAGGGTTGTTGTCTTGCTGCATGATCCACCTTCTCTTGAGATTCACTTCATGGACAGATGTCATGATATTTTCCTTTAGAATTTGCTGGTATAATTCAGAATTCATTGTTCCATCAATGATGGCAAGTCGTCCTGGCCCAGATGCTGTAAAACAGGCCATGATACTGCCACCACCATGTTTCACAGATGGGATAAGGTTCTGATGCTGGAATGCAGTGCTTTCCTTTCTCCAAACATAACGCTTCTCATTTAAACCAAAAAGTTCTATTTCGGTCTCATCCATCCACAAAACATTTTTCCAATAACCTTCTGGCTTGTCCACGTGATCTTTTGCAAACTGCAAACGAGCAGCAATGTTCTTTTTGGAGAGCAGTGGCTTTCCCCTTGCAACCCTGCCATGCACACCATTGTTGTTCAGTGTTCTCCTGATGGTGGACTCATGAACCTTAACATTAGCCAATGTGAGAGAGGCCTTCAATTGCTTAGAAGTTACCCTGGGGTCTTTTGTGACCTCGCCAACTATTACACGCCTTGCTTTTGGAGTGATCTTTGCTGGTTGACCACTCCTGGGGAGGGTAACAATGGTCTTGTATTTCCTCCATTTGTACACAATCTGTCTGACTGTGGATTGGTGGAGTCCAAACTCTTTAGAGATGGTTTTGTAACCTTTTCCAGCCTGATGAGCATCAACAACGCTTTTTCTGAGGTCCTCAAAAATCTCGTTTGTTCATGCCATGATACACTTCCACAAACATGTGTTGTGAAGATCAGACTTTGATCGATCCCTGTTCTTTAAATAAAACAGGGTGCCCACTCACACCTGATTGTCATCCCATTGATTGAAAACACCTGACTCTAATTTCACTTTTAAATTAACTGCTAATCCTAGAGGTTCACATACTTTTGCCACTCACAGATATGTAATATTGGATCATTTTCCTCAATAAATAAATGACCAAGTATAATATTTTTGTCTCATTTGTTTAACTGGGTTCTCTTTATCTACTTTTAGGACTTGTGTGAAAATCTGATGCTGTTTAAGGTCATATTTATGCAGAAATAGAGAAAATTCTAAAGGGTTCACAAACTTTCAAGCACCACTGTACCTGCAGGCCAGGACAATGATAACATTTTAACATAACATTTTAACATAGCCTATGGAAATCCAAAGTTTACACATTATCATCACGCACAGAAATTGCAAAACTAGTTTTAAAACCGCTAAGTTCCAACTGTTAAACATAGTGAGAGGCTGGGCTACGTGTGTGTGTGTAAAGTGTAAACCAGTGCATCCTGACTTTCTAACTATGCCTGTGTGTTGCGTGAGCGGCAGTCAGTCAACAATTCTTCGCAAAGTTTCCTTATGAAACAATATGCTCGCTGAAATTATGGCAGGGAACGCCAGATTAAACATTAAAACTGCCTTCCGAGCACTGTATCTACAGGCTGCCACCGAAAGAAGGAGGCTACCAGAAAGGCATCTCTACTCCGTACGATTTTACTTTCACTACGACATTACTTTGAACAGACTATCAAAAAATTGCAAGGTGATATGATAAAGTAAGGCACAGTTTACTTACAGTCGTTTTTTTTTTTTAAATGATGCAATCGTTTTCTGCCTTTTGGCACCCTTCATCATGCCGTGTTGGGGTCCTGAACTAGGAGGAGCTGTCCCCGATATGCCTGTCAAACTTGTTGTGGGTAACCATAGCAACCAAGCTCGAGCTCGCAACCTGTGCAGTCTGCGCAGTTGCAACTATGTATGTATTTCGAGGACCACAATGGAAATAAGTATTTTTACTTTTTGTGTTATCCTCCGCAATATTTATATTTATATGTTCACATGTTATGTATATGTTTCTATTGCGAAATCAATCAATAAAAAAAATGTACTGCTGTGCACCTCAATAAACCGAATGGTAATTAGTCTTTTGATTTTTCCGTGAGGTTTGCCTTATGCAAAGAAAGACAGCATAGACTTTTTTTCCCTCCCTATAAGTGGGGGGGGGACCGAACGAGGTGAATTTAAATCTGGGTGGGACGAATCCCCCCCCCGTCCCCCCCTCTATCTGCGCCCGTGTCCAAAACCATTATGAACCTTTCATCATTTCATTTCATGTCCTCACAGATGTGTAAGTTACCGATGCCAAGGGCACTAACATACCCCCACACCATCACAGATGCTAATTTTTGAACTTTGTACTGGTAACAATCTGGATGGTCCTTTTCCTCTTTAGCCCAGAGGACACAATGTCCATAATTCCCAAAAATGATCTGAAATGTGGACTTGTCAGATCACAACGCACTTCCATTTTGCATCAGTCTATCTCAGATTAGAATTCAGCAAAATTTCTGAATGTTGTTGAAAAATGGCTTTCACTTTGTAAATGTGAAAAATGGCTTTGAAATTTATAACTTCAACAAAGCAGACTTCATGTTAAAACTATAATGAATTTCCTGGTTTCACAATTATACTTTGTGACTATATAGGACACAGTTATAGAAGCAAGTTATTTATAATCACATTATCTGTTATTACTCAAATGAGGATGGGTTCCCTTTTGCGTCTGGTTCCTCTCAAGGTTTCTTCCTCATGTCATCTGATGGAGTTTTTCCTTGCCACCATCACCACAGGCTTGCTCATTGGGGATAAATTAGGGATAAAATTAGCTTATGTTTAAAGTCTTTAATTTTCTGTAAAGCTGCTTTGCAACAATGTCTATTGTTAAAAGTGCTATAAAAATAAACTTGACTTGAATTTGCATGGTAGATGCAGTGACAAACTATGTTTTGCTGGGGATCGAACCCGGGTCGCTGGTGTAGTGATCCAGCAAACCCCCACTAGGCCACCAGGGGAATGACTCAAGTGCAGAGGAGTGAGGCGAAAGTAGAGTAGAAAAAAACAGTTTATTTACAATAAAAAATCCCAGGCAAAAAAAAAACAAAAGTATAATCCAAATGCTCAGAAGATATACGAGAAAAATAAAAAATCCAAAAGTTCAAAGTCAAAACAAAAAGCCAAAGATAAGAAAAGAAAAGGCAAAAAATCCAAACGCTCAGAAGATCCCAAAATGGGAAACACAAAGTCCAAAATGTCCACAAGAAAACAAAGTACAAAAGACCACAAAAACAAAGGCAAGGAACTTGGAACAGAGATCTCAGGTGATAACATAACAGCACAAAGACTCCGTGACTAGGGACCAAACTGAAGAAGTATTTATACACAGGGTAATTAGAAACTAGGTGGGGCAGGAAATGAGGAACAGGTGAGGCAAAAGCACATGAAAACAAAGGCTGTCAAAACAAACACAAAACACAGAAAGCAGTGGCGGCCTCTAGAGGCCAAAACAAACATGACAAGATAAAGAAATAACAGCGGCCTCTAGAGGCCAAGACAGTCCCCAGTCCTAACAGGACACCCCCCCCCCCCCAAGGAGCGTCTCCTGACATTCCCAGGGCGATCCGGATGGGCCGAATGGAAGTCCCGACAAAGTTCTTTGTCTAATACGTCCCGAGCGGGGACCCAACAGCGCTCCTCAGGGCCATAGCCCTCCCAGTCCACCAGATATTGGAGACCACCGCGGACCCGGCGGGAGTCAAGCAGGCGGCGCACGGTGAACACAGTCTGACCCTGGAAGATGCGGGGAGGCGGGGGATTCCTAGGGGCAGGGGCATACGTGGACGACAGCACGGGCCACAACAGGGAAACATGGAACGTGGGGTTGATCCTTAGAGTCCGGGGCAACTGGAGCCGGTAGGCGACAGGGTTCACCCTGGGCACAACCTTGAAGGGGCCAATGTAGCGAGGAGCAAGCTTGCGGTTCTCCACCCGCAGCGGAAGGTCCTTGGCGGACAGCCAAACCCGCTGGCCAGGGCGGAAAATGTGGGCAGGCCTTCTATGGCAGTTGGCCTGAGTCTGGTTGGCCCTGGAAGTCTGGATGAGGGTCCTCCTGACCTTGTTCCAGGTCTTGCGACACCGTCTCACGTACTGGTTGATCATGTCCCTCAAGACGTTGTTAATAAGGGCCTGAAAAACAGCTGGTGCATTGGTGAGTCCGAAGGGCATCACCTGGTACTCGTAGTGCCCTGACAGGGTGTTAAAGGCAGTCTTCCACTCGTTTCCCTGTCGGATATGGATGAGGTGGTATGCGTTCCGTAAGTCCAACTTGGTGAAGACGGTGGCGCCTTGGAGCAGGTCGAACGCTGTGGACATCAGCGGAAGGGGATAGCGGTCGTGCACAGTGATCTTGTTCAAGCCCTGTAGTCAATACATGGTCGGAGCCCCCCCCCCATCCTTCTTGCCGACAAAGAAGAAGCCGGCACCAGCAGGTGAGGTGGAGGGTCGAATGAACCCAGAGACCAGGGTGTCCTTGATGTATTCCTCCATGGCCTTGCATTCTGGCTGGGAGAGGGAGAACAGTCTGCCCCGAGGAAGGGTAGTCCCAGGGAGCAAGTCGATGGCACAGTCGTAGGCATGGTGCGGAGGAAGAACGGCGGCCCTACTCTTGCTGAAGACTTCTTTAAGATCCCAGTACTCAGTGGGAACTTGAGATAACTCGGTGAGATCAGGAGGCTCGGCAGGAGACACAGGAGAGCTAGAGAGCAGACAAGAGGCATGGCATCCAGGGCCCCATTCCACAACCTGGCTAGTTACCCAGTCTATGCACGGGTTGTGGCGGGTAAGCCAAGGAAGGCCTAGAATGACTGGGAACTCTGGTGAATGAATAAGGTGCAGGATATTTCTTCCTTGTGACCTTGAGACTGGAGAAAGACTGGAGAAGTAACTTGGGTGACTCTTCCATCACCTAAAGCTTGGCCATCCAGGGCAGACACAGACAGCGGGACTTCAAGAGGTGCAGTAGGGACATTGATTGTTCGGGCGAAGTGGATATCCATAAAGTTTCCCACCGCCCTGGAGTCTAACAAGGCCTGACAAGAGTGGACGGACTCACCCCAGGAGATGGAGACCTGGATGTAGACTCCTTGGCCAGGGAGTTCAGGAGAGAGGGTAGGCCCCATCACAACCCTCCCTCGGCTGGACGGGGTGGTCCTTTTCCCGAGAGCTCGGGACATGATGCTCGGAAATGGCCAGGCTTGCCACAGTAGATGCAGCACTTGTCCCTCCTTCTGCGCTCCCTTTCAGCTGCGGAGAGACGAGTACGGCCAACTTGCATGGGCTCTGGACAGTCACTGGAGGAGGTGGACGGGCTCCATGTTGAGGCAGTGAGGCGTTCTCTAATCCTGTTGTCAAGACGAATGGCATGTGAAATCAGAGTTTTGAGGTCATTTGGGCATCCGATAGAGGCCAGGCCGTCTTTGATGGGGTCAGACAAACCATGGTGGAAGGCTGAAATCAGGGCAGCCTCATTCCATCCACTGACTGCTGCGAGTGTCCGGAACGAGATGGCGTAGTCTGCAACGCTTCCTCCTTGCCGGACGGACATGAGCTTCCTGGCTGCATCCTTACTGGTGTCTGCCTGATCGAAGACACAAAGCATCTCCCCCATAAACAGCTTGAAATCAGAGCACTTGGATCCCTGTCTCTGCCAGATAGCTGTTGCCCAAGCTCGTGCCTTACCAGCTAACAAGGTTATCACAAAGGCAATCTTGCGGCGATCCGTAGTGTAGGTGGTAGGCTGGAGCTCAAAGGTGAGTTGGCACTGGGTAAGGAACTCCCGGCACTCACTTGCCGTCATACCTCTGTGGTGCAGGAAGGCTGGGTTCGCGAGGTGAAGGAGGCAGCATGGCAGGAGGCACTGGAATGGGAGCAGGCAGTGGAGCAGGAACAGAATCAGGAGGAGGAGATGGGGCAGAGGAGTCAGCTGTGCCAGGGCTTTCCCAATTTGTTGAAGCAGTACTTCGTGGCGAGCAAGGGCCTCACGCTGGCTTGCAAGTGTTCGTCCATGGTAGTTCCAAAGCGTGTTAAAGCGGCCATAATTCCCTGAAGGTTAGCTGGGTAGACAGTTGAAGAAGCCTCTGCTGAGTCGGTCATGACAGAGTCTTTCTGTTAGGGTTTTGCTGGGGATCGAACCCGGGTCGCTGGTGTAGTGATCCAGCAAACCCCCACTAGGCCACCAAGGGAATGACTCAAGTGCAGAGGAGTGAGGCGAAAGTAGAGTAGAAAAAAAAACAGTTTATTTACAATAAAAAAATCCCAGGCAAAAAAAACAAAAGTATAATCCAAACACTCAGAAGATATACGAGAAAAATAAAAAATCCAAAAGTTCAAAGTCAAAACAAAAAGCCAAAGATAAGAAAAGAAAAGGCAAAAAATCCAAACGCTCAGAAGATCCCAAAATGGTAAACACAAAGTCCAAAATGTCCACAAGAAAACAAAGTACAAAAGAACACAAAAACAAAGACAAGGAACTTGGAACAGAGATCTCAGGTGATAACATAACAGCACAAAGACTCCGTGACTAGGGACCAAACTGAGGAAGTATTCATACACAGGGTAATTAGAAACTAGGCGGGGCAGGAAATGAGGAACAGGTGAGGCAAAAGCACATGAAAACAAAGGCTGTCAAAACAAACACAAAACACAGAAAGCAGTGGTGGCCTCTAGAGGCCAAAACAAACATGACACGATAAAGAAATAACAGCGGCCTCTAGAGGCCAAGACAGTCCCCAGTCCTAACAGTTTACTGACAGTGGTTTTCCAAAGTATTCCCGAGTCTATGAAGTTATTTCCTTGATACAATCATGTCAGTTTTTAATGCAGTGTCCTCTGAGGGATCCAAGGTCACGAGCATTCAATGTTGGTTTTTGGCCTTGCCCCTTATATGCAAAGATTTCTCTGGATTCTCTGTCTTTTGATATTATGAATTGTTGATGGTGAAATCCCTAAATTCCTTATAACTTTATATTGATAAACATTATTCTGAAACTGTTGGACTACTTGCTCACACAGTTTTTCACAAAGTGGTGAATCTCACCTCATTCTTGCTTGGGAACAACTGATCCTGTCCAATTACCAATTAACCTGTTTACCTGTAGAATATTCCAAACAGGTGTTTTTTGAGCATTCCACAATTTTCCCATTCTTTTGTTGCTTCTGTCCCAACTTTTTTGGAATGTATTGGAGGCATCAAATTCAGAGTGAGTGTATATTTATAAAAAAAAAAAAAAAACAATAAAGATTAGCATTTTTAACATTAAACATGTTGTCTTTGTATTATATTCAATTAAATAACAGCATGTGTACTTCAAGCAAGAATGGGAAATAATTGGGATTATATTCAATTAAATATAATACAATCCCAATTATTTCCCATTCTTGCTTCATGTATGAAAATGACAAGAAAGTAAAACAAACTCAGTTATTTGGAAACACTTTGGTTTCAAATAAGGGATGGTTTGTTTTCAAATCCCAATAGTGATCATAGCTATCCACACTCCAATACTTTGAAAGTGACAGCTTACTCCTGTTTACAGACCTGCTGTGTTGCTGCCCAGTGTTATAGTGATGACTTTATAAATTGCAAAACCCCTATCCAGTACTTATTTTTTCAAACTATTGCTTGCAATCTCCAGATATGATCATAATACTTGATGAAAAGTCAATTTAAGATCAGTATTGCCCTTTGACTTCAAGCTGTATTTCAAATGTATAATCAGTTAATGGCTGTATAATCCACAGAATTTGTGATCATCAAAATGATTGATTATAGCACTACATTCATGTGTACTTCTATCTTAACAGATGTCTTTTTCAAGATAAATCCAGACAAGGAGACCAAAGTGGAGAAGAAAGAATTCTAAAAAATAGCTGTCTAGTCAATCCCAAGGTTCTTTCACTGATCACAAACATTGCAGTCTGTGAATGAAGAGAGTAGAAGGCAACACATGCAAACACACACAGGCATGCAAGGAAGCAAACATCTTTCTCTTACACACACACACACACACACACACACACACACCCTACGTCACTGTCGTTCATACACAGACAGTTCACAAGTATAAGCAGCTGTGTTCCACCAGCTATTTCCAGTTGAATTTGTTCATATACTAATATGTAATGTTCACATGTTCCATTACAATTTCATTCTGCTTCATTTTATTTGTTTTTAAAATTATTATTTATTTTTGTTATGTGTATTATATGTATAAAAGGATTTGTACCTGTCTTGGATGGTTTGATATGTTTCTGTTTATATTATGGAAAAAAAGGCTGTAGAATTTTTGTCAGGGATGGGAAATAAAAGCTGTTGTACTCACAGTAAAAACATTTTTGAGATTGGTTTCTCAGCTTTTAAAAAATGACGAAAGCAACAAAAGCAATCCCCACGTCTGATTTGAGATTTTAAAAAAGTGTTTGGTGTGAAAAGTATGCTGAAGCATTTTAAAACCATTTCCAGTGAGTCCTTGTAATATGCTGAACAAAATAATTTGAATGTTGTGGTTTGAATAATAATAAAAAACAATTCAGTGAGTGGTGGTGTAATTTAATTCATTTTGTGAATTATTTTCAAAATGTGAATACAGGCATAAAGTTTGAATTCTATAGCATAACTTGCATAATATTTATTTTGGGCAATTGCAGCAAAATTTCACAATATTTCAAAGTGATTTTAAAATATTGTGCAGACAAATCTTATCCTACTTCAAAAATAATTATTTTGGATTCACAACACTTTTGACAGTTAATTTAAACTTGGGCTTTTGCAAAGTAAAATTACTTTTTTATTTTGTTTTAAATCTAAATGGTCTTAGATTTACTTATGACACTTTTTGTAAAAACAGTAGTAATTATCTGTACTTAAGCTTTTCTTTATCATTTTTAAAGATAATTATCATGTTTGTTTAGAGGTGTATGGCAGTATTCAAACATTTAATATATGTTAAAAGTAAAATATTTCATGGAATCATAGTAATCTCATCTCATCTCATTATCTCTAGCCGCTTTATCCTTCTACAGGGTCGCAGGCAAGCTGGAGCCTATCCCAGCTGACTATGGGCGAAAGGCGGGGTACACCCTGGACAAGTCGCCAGGTCATCACAGGGCTGACACATAGACACAGACAACCATTCACACTCACATTCACACCTACGGTCAATTTAGAGTCACCAGTTAACCTAACCTGCATGTCTTTGGACTGTGGGGGAAACCGGAGCACCCGGAGGAAACCCACGCGGACACGGGGAGAACATGCAAACTCCACACAGAAAGGCCCTCGCCGGCCCCGGGGCTCGAACCCAGGACCTTCTTGCTGTGAGGCGACAGCGCTAACCACTACACCACCGTGCCGCCTGGAATCATAGTAATATTTATAATAAAATTATAAATAAAATAAAATTCTTTTTTTTTTACAGTTTATCTATGTTCAATCTGACATTACTTTCACGTTTTTACAGACATTTTCTGGTGCCCCTGCTGCCAGAAAATTACTGGGGGTTTTTTGTTTGTTTGTTTGGTGTGGGAGGGTGGGGGTGACACTTTTTTTAAACACGGCATTTATTGTAAAGATAAATACTGATGGAAAGTCAGCAGAAGGTGTATAACTAATAGAACTCTATTCCAAAAAAATAATTTTTGAACTTGTAACTTAAAATGGAAGTTTGATGTTTGTTCCATTCATTTCATCCATCCATCCATCCATCCATTGATTATCTGTAGCCGCTTATCCTGTACAGCAGGGGTGTCCAAACTGATCCAAAAAGGGCCATGTGGCTGCAGGTTTTCATTCCAGCCATGCAGCAGCACACCTGACTTGCCTCATTCAATCAACTGAACTGTCTTCACACAGTCAAATACTTGCAGCCACACCCACCCTTGATTAAAGGGTGGGTGTGTCAGTTGATTGAATAAGCCAAATCAGGTGTGCTGCTGCATGGCTGGAATGAAAACCTGCAGCCACACGGCCCTTTATGGATCAGTTTGGACACCTCTGCTGTACAGGGTCGCAGGCAAGCTGGAGCCTATCCCAGCTGACTATGGGCAAGAGGCGGGGTACACCCTGGACAAGTCACCAGGTCATTGCAGGGCTGACACATAGATTCAAACAACCACTCACATTCACACCTATGGTCAATTTAGAGACACCAATTAGCCTAACCTGCATGTCTTTGGACTGTGAGGGAAACCGGAGCACCTGGAGGAAACCTACGCAGACATGGGGAGAACATGCAAACTCCACACAGAAGGGCCCTTGTCAGAAAGAACCCAGGACCTTCTTGCTGTGAGGTGACAGTGCTAACCACTACACCACCGTGCTGCCTCCATTCATTTCATTAACATGGAAACGGTCAGGGTTAAAATTGTACTTCAGCCAGCCAATAGAGGGCCTCAGAGACATTTTGGCTTCACTCTTGGATGTCTATCTGGACGTCCTTCCTGATACACTAATTAGTCTCCTTCCATGAATGTAATAAAAAATAATGGACAATTAGGATGTTTTTTTTAAACAGTTGCAAACAAGAAGTGCTCCACACAAACTGTGAATATATTTTTATTGCTTTTTAAATTATTTCTACACAAAATCAATTAAATTTACGGTTTTAAAAATTCTTGCGCACATTCCTCAACTTGAGCTCTATCATTGTACCAGTATAACTGTGGTTCTACAAATACCCAGGTTGTGAAAATCACCTGGATACCTATATATCACATTTTACTAATTGTGTAATAATTTAAATTCAATACAAATTAAAACCAAATGGATAGCAGAGGTATAACAGCAAAGGGGATATTTAAATCAGGAATGGGGTGTTCAACAGGCACTGTGATTGGTCAGGTGTTCACAAAATTTTGCCTATAAACTATACTGTTATATGGAAATTAGTGTTTTACTGGGAAATACACCGCTCATATTTTTCATATGAGCTATATCTAGGATATGGAGATTCAAAACCGTGATATAAATCTGTCACTCATGAGGAAATCGATGAATTGTTTGAATAAATTTGGATATTTTTATACGAAATACATCACAATGACATATTTTCTGATATTTCACCCCAATGATGTCACTCCCAATATTTTCCCACTGATTAAATGTGCATTGTCAAAATGGCAAACCGGTTCAAAATTAAAATTCTTTAGATTAACTTGCTGTAACAGTTCTCTTGGATTGGGGCAATAAGGAACACAGAGATAGGCGTGACAGTTCAAGGTGTGTTTTATTTTTGCACTTTCACTTTTCAGTGATTACTAAGACAAAGACACCACACACACTGAGGAACCCAGCTCTCTCTCTCGTTACTGGCTATCTGAAAAACAGACCCCAGCCATCCATCTGACATGTCGGTCTGCAAAACAAAAGAGAGAGAAAAGTCAGGAGAATGCAACAGCGGGCCCCCACACAAAACCGCTTTTACCTGCACAAAAGCCCATTCACATGACTCCATCCACTGGACCAGATCTGGTGGCTCCTTTTTAGTGAAGTCAGTCAGCAGGCTGGTGATGTCCAAAAAGTTAAGCATGAATCACCTATAATAGCCAGCCAGCCCCAGGAACTGCCTCACACCCTTTTTGATCTTAGGTCTTGGGCAGGCCGCAATTGCTGCAGTCTTATCAACTTGGGGACACACCTGCCCATGACCCAAGTGGAAGCCCAGATATTGTATTTCCACCCATCCGATTGCACACTTTTTTGGGTTTGTTGTGAGCCCTGCATGCCTCAGCAACTTCAGGACAGGCCTGAGATGTTGTAGGTGCTGCTCCCAATCATTACTATAAATTATTATTTCATCCAAGTAGGCTGCCGCATACGCATTGTGGGGGCAGAGAATTTGGTCCATGAGATGCTGAAACATCGCTGAAGCCCCAAACAATCCAAAAGGAAGGGTGACAAATTGGTGCAAACCAATCAGAGTGGAAAAGGCTGTTTTCTCATAGGATAATGGAGTCAACGAGATCTGCCAATATCCCTTTGTCAAATCCAGCGTTGAATAAAAGCGAGCTGTGCCTGACCGATCAAGCAGTTCATCAATGCGAGGCATAGTACATGCATCAAATTTAGACACTACATTGGCTTTTCTATAGTCCACACAGAACCAGTCTGTCCTGTTGGTCTTGGGAGCCAAGTCCACTGGGGGCTGCTCCAGTCACTGTGCAACTCCTCAATTACTCCCATATCAAGCATCACCTTGAATTTATCCTGAGCTACATTTTTCTTGTGCTCAGGGAGCTGATACAGGTGGCTGCACACCACCACGCCTGGGGGAGTCTCGATGTGGTGCTCTATGAGGTCACTGTGACCAGGGAGGGGCAAGAACACATCACAGAATTCCTCCTGCAACCTAATGTCCTGTGCTCTCTGGGACAGTGATAGGTGGTCCCAACAGGGGACCAGGGTGAATTGGGCCACACCTTTTAGACTTACCTCCATTCCCAGCCCAGCCCTCTTTGAAACTACTGTTGCCAGAGACACAGAAACATCCTTTCTCCACGGTTTTAGGAGATTGAGGTGGTAAATTTGACATGCACCTGACCTCATAGTCGACTTCATCCATTTGCCATGTGCCCTTAAAGGGCCCTTGCCACTTGGCAAGTAATTTTAAGCTCAGCGTGGGCAGTAAAGTGAGCACTTTATCTCCCAGTCCAAATTCTCTTCACTGTGTCTCTCTGTTGTACAGGCGGGCTTGATGTTCTTGTGCCTGTAACACATTTTCCTGGGTTATGTTACTCAGTGCGTGGAGTTTTGCACTCAGGTCAAGAACATACTGAATTTCATTTTTGCTTTGTGAAGGTCCTTCCTCCCAATTTTCTCTAATTTTCTCTAGGATCCCATGGAGCTTGCACCCATACAGCAATTCAACTGAGGAAAACCTGGTGGAGGCTTATGGGACCTTATGCACTGCAAACAACAGAGGGTCTCGCCACTTATCCCAGTTTCTAGCATCCCCATAAACAAACTAACGAATCATATTTTTTAAGTGTTTGATTAAATCATTTGACCAGCCTTTCCATTTGCTGATGGTAAACAGTCATATGACTTGATATAATCCCCAATAATTCATACAATTCACATAGTGTGTGTGTGTGTGTGTGTGTGTGTGTGTGTGTGTGTGTGTGTGTGAGACAAAAGTAGCCCCTTGATCAGTCAGGATTTCTTTTGGAATCCCAACTCAGGAGACAACGAGAAAGAGTGCCTCTGCAACACTATGTGCAGAGACATTGTGGAGAGGCACTGCTTCTGGGTGTCATATTGCATAATCCACTATGACCAACATAAAGTGATACCTGCGTGCAGATTGATCTAATGGCCCGATGAGATCCATGCCAATTCTTTCAAAGGGGATCTCAATAGTAATGGGCACAATGGTGCTCTTGCCATAGTTGCTGGATTTACCAGTTGACATCCACGACAAGCCGCACACCACCTGCTGATGTCAGCACAAATCCCTGGCCAATAGATGAGCTATGAGAAGATTTTGTGTTTTATCCTGACCTAGATGCCTAGCCATGGGATTATGATGAGCCACATGGAATAAAAGTTCTCTATCGCTCTTCAGGACCAACAACTGTGTTGTCTCTTCTTTAGTCTGAGTGTCCTGTGTCACTCGATATAGCCTATCCTCAACCTCCTGGGGTCCGAGGGTATTTTCTGGCACTCTAATGATTTTGGCATGCTCTGATTTTGTTGTCAGTTTCAACAAATCTAAGCAGTATTTTCAAAGTCATATGACTTTTTTTTGTATTCAGCACAAGTTCAGCTACAATAATATCTATATAGTATGTATGTCATGACTGTACATTTTAAAAAATAACAGATAAATGAAGATGTTGTAAAAAGCAGTTTGAGAACTGTGTTGGCAGAGGTGGAAAAACCCGGGTGCAGAAAGTAAAAACCCTGCCACATTTTTGCTCCAGCCAATTCAATGAACCAGCTGATCCTAATTACCACATCCCCTAAGTCAGGTTGATGAGCTAATTGGTGAAATCACCTGTGTTGAGAGCACAGGCAGAAGGAAAACCTAAGCAGGACTTTTACTTTGTCAATCCAGTTTTTCCACCTCTGTGTGTTGGAATGTATGAAAAAAACATGACCTTACCCATTCTGTTGAACAATTTTGGTCACTTGAGTTGATTCTGTTCAGTTTTAGGAATGTATCAAGCACAAAAACTTAAATCTGCTCCATTGATTTGGACAATTAACTGGCTATCAAAAATGTATGTCCTATTGTTTTGGGGTAAAGTGTTGGCAGTGGGAGGGGTATTCAATGAGAAGTGTAAAAAAAATTCTATTCCATTCAATGAGAAGAGTGAAAACTCTTCCCACTACCAATTCTTAATCCCATCAGGTCAAGTCACAATGGTTAAGGTAATGGTTTTTCACACATTCCAACACAGTTCTAAAACTGCTTTGTACAACAGCTTAATTTATCTGGTATTTGACTTTATTTTGGTATTTGACTCTATTCAGTGTGTCTTGAAATTAACTCTTGTACTATTTTACTCGGCGGCACGGTGGTGTAGTGGTTAGCGCTGTCGCCTCACAGCAAGAAGGTCCGGGTTCGAGCCCCGTGGCCGACGAGGGCCTTTCTGTGCGGAGTTTGCATGTTCTCCCTGTGCCCGCGTGGGTTTCCTCCAGGTGCTCCAGTTTCCCCCACAGTCCAAAGACATGCAGGTTAGGTTAACTGGTGACTCTAAATTGACCATAGGTGTGAGTGTGAATGGTTGTCTGTGTCTATGTGTCGGCCCTGTGATGACCTGGCGACTTGTCCAGGGTGTACCCCGCCTTTCGCCCATAGTCAGCTGGGATAGGCTCCAGCTTGCCTGCGACCCTGTAGAACAGGATAAAGCGGCTAGAGATAATGAGATGAGAAAAATTGCTCAGTCATTTTTCCTGTGTATGCACTACACCACATGCATATCAACCGATCTGCTCATAATAAATAGAAGAAATATTTACACTTACATAGGGCGGCAGGGTGGTGTAGTGGTTAGCGCTGTCGCCTCACAACAAGAAGGTCCGGGTTCGAGCCCTGTGGTCGGTGAAGGCCTTTCTGTGCGGAGTTTGCATGTTCTCCCCGTGTCTGCGTGGGTTTCCTCCGGGTGCTCCGGTTTCCCCCACAGTCCAAAGACATGCAGGTTAGGTTAACTGGTGACTAAATTGACCATAGGTGTGAGTGTGAATGGTTGTCTGTGTCCATGTGTCAGCCCTGTGATGACCTGGCGACTTGTCCAGGGTGTACCCCGCCTTTCACCCATAGTCAGCTGGGATAGGCTCCAGCTTGCCTGCGACCCTGTAGAACAGGATAAAGCGGCTAGAGATAATGAAATGAGATGAGATTTACACTTACTCGAGTTGATCTTTGACTGGATCAAGTCGAAGTTAAAAAAAGGCACTGCTCATCATCAATGTCGCAGTTCTTTAGATTGAATTGCTGTCCTGAATCATGAATTGATTTGCTGTCCTGAAACTGAATTGCTGTCCTGAATCATGCCAAGTTTTACCTCCAAATAGCCTAAACTATGTCTGACAGATTTTATCCTGTTTACAGTGGGCGTTCACACCGCAAAAGAGAAACCAATTGAAACCAAAAAAGTGAAAGTGATTATTATACTGTTACCATATGAATAGTTTTTTATGAATGCGTAAGTGCGCGCTCAGCGCTCCGACTCCAGTGTGACTGAGTAAGGTGGCAAGTTTTATAATTTAGGTAATTTAAAAACTATAATATTATTTGGCAGTGGGCACATAGGAAAGTGTAAAGTACTGTATAAAGTTTGTCAATATGTTTATCACGCTTGTATGATGAAAAACTCACAAAGATATTTATCTAAATACATGACCTACTCATTCTAAACCTGTCAAGCTTCACTGACAAAGCTCTCGACCCCTGAGGGTTAATAATACATAAATACGGAAAGGAAAGTACAACACTGGGCTGGAGTTTCTGTCCATTAATTACTTTAACTTAGTCAAAAGCATATTTCAGAGACTTGCCACATGTCTGTTCCAACGGGAAATACCCTGAACATACCTGTGTACACATCTCACCTTCACCAATCGTGCATTTCTCAGTGCCCCACATTGAATCAGGCTTTGATGCATGGAGGTCTGATTACAGTCAGAATCCACCAAAGCCTGATGTGTACCCCCTTAAATACTCACAGAGACTCAGTACACGCCTCCTTGATCGGGGGAAGCCCGATCGAAGAAGAATGTCAGTAATACAAATCAGAATCCCCATCCCTTTGTGGAAGTGCTGATCCCAGGAAATCACTGGCTTCCTGCTGCATCCGCAGACCTGCCTGGACTTTGTCCAGATTTTGGTAGGCACGGATGGGTTCACCTGTGGAGAGAGCAAGGAGGTTAGCGGCAGCACAGACACGGGAGCAGAAAGGGGTGAAGAGATATGTGGACAGACATGGGTGCAGGTATTGGGGGAATTGTCCCCCGTCTCCATGCGGTTGGGCTAGGGGAGAGGCGAGGAGATGGAGAAAGTGAGAGAGAGAGAGAGAGAGAGAGAGAGAAGCTGCAGGAGTGCCTGTTTCCTGAAACACCATCAGGTGGTCCTCTGCCAGTCGGACTGCGTTCTCCAGTGGTGCCAGTGGTGACACTGGATACATATGTTGAGGTCTCTCTTGGCAGTTGGGTGATATTGCTCCAGTGTCACTTGATCGATGATGGTCTCGACCATACCTGTCAACTTTGAGGTTTGAAAAAAAGGGATATTTCCCAGATTTTTAACTCAAAATAAGGGAAAATTTCGGAAAGTCATACCCTTCACCAAAAGTGGGTGTGTAGTTGAATGGGGGGCAATTTTCTATCTAGTATTTGTGATTTCCTGTACTCTGGTGCATGTTGGTGATAGCCAAGACACAAACTCAATATGCTTATGGTTTATAGAGTGCATTTGTGAATAAACTATACATTTATTTTTATTTGCTTTCAGTGGTACCAGTTATTTCCCAAATTAAGGGCTAAAATACGTATCTTATGTTTAAATAAGAAAGGTCATTATATAACCAGTCAATAAATTCAATTCCATTGCAAATTTATTATGGTTTTACCATAGTCATGGCCTCGGAACACTAGATAGATAGATAGATAGATAGATAGATAGATAGATAGATAGATGTAATAGAGTAATATAAGATATTAAACCAAGAGTGATTTAAAATGGGTAAGTTTCAGATAGAAAATAAAATAGACAATGAGTGGATAAAACAGTTAATACACCAATTAGTTTACACTAGGCTATTTATGAGGTCTTAGCCAGGACATACTTAATGTAAACATGTGTAGCTTACCTATGATTATTTGGGAGGCTTTCGTTTTCCCCATGGAAAATTTCTTTGCGAGGGAAGAGTCTGGGAACATTCCAGCCACGCACTTATTGAAATCATCAAAGAAAGAGAGGCTAATGTTTTTCTTAGCTATTAGCATCGCCATCTTCACCTCAGACCTAATCAGTGTTGCCAGATACTGCTGACGTTTTCCAGCCCAAAATATGTTCAAAACCCGCCAAAATGCACTTGAAACCGCCAAACTTGGGCGGGAAACCACCCAATCTGGCAACATTGGACCTAATCACTTGTTCAGCCTCGCCTCCGGACGGAGTTCTGTAATTACTGATGCCTGAGAGGGCGGGGACATGAATTCATGGCCCGACTTCCTGCTGTAAACTCCTGTCAGAGGCGCGTCATGAATTCTGGACCTACCGACTTTTTTATATTGTGAAAATACGGGACTTTTATATAATGTGAAAATACGGGCTATTTTCAGGAAAATAAAAAAACGGGAAGACAGCAGGAAATAAGTCAAAATAAGGGATTTCCCGGGAAAAACGGGAGGGTTGACAGGTATGGTCTCGACATCATACTCACCTGCCAGCATCCACCATCGATAGGTGTCCCGGAGCTGTTGTGCAAACACAAAAAGTGTGGAAGCACTGGCGATGCTCTTCTGGGCCGTGGCTGACTTGCTATAGTACATCTCGCTTCAGATTGGGGTACTCCAGCATGCTGGTGGCCGGGTGCTGCTGGACCTTGAGCTGGGCTTCCCCCAACTGGAACGGCAATAGGCAAGCTGCCCACTGCAAGGTTAGCCATGAGCTCACCTCCATGACACTCTCAAACAGCTCAACGAAGGCTTTGGCATTGTCCTGTGGCCCCATCTTGACCAGCTGGATGGGCATGCTGGCTGCAGGGGTGACTGCTGGAGCACCTGCTGACTGGACCAAGCTCCAGATCACCTACCGGTCCTCAGCCTGGGCCTTGAACAGAGCCCAGAAGTGCTGCCCCTGCTCGATGGACAGCATGATGAGTTTTTGGTGCTGGCACTGTAGTTTATTGCCGAGTGTCTGGAGGAGCTCCCTGACTAGTTTGGACTCCATCCATGGCAGCATTTTGTTCCTCAGTCCTGGGTTTCGGCACCACTGTCACTGCTCTCTTGGATTGGGGCAATGAGGAACACAGACACAGGTGCGACAGTTCAAGGTGCACTTTATTTTTGCACTTTCACGTTTCAGTGATTACTAAGACACACACAGACACCACACGCATTGGGGAACCCAGTTGTCTCTCTCGTTAATGGCTATCTGAAAGACAGAGACACACGTTAATAGACAGCCACTAATTAGACACAGGTGTAACTCATCACGTGTTCCCTACTGGTTCACTCTGACTCCTTGCCATTCACAGCCGATGCTCGACTACACCCTCACTGCCACAGTTGTTTATTTTTTGTGGATGTGTCCATATAAAATATAGAACATTACACGGTGGCGTGAAGATATGAAGTTTATCTTCTCATACTGAAAATATTTTCACTTGTTCGCTTCGCTCACTAGTGAATATGTTCACCACTCAAAGATAAACTTTATATCATCGCGTAACCACGTAATATCCTCTATGTACAGATCAAGTCATCAGGTGTAGGGTTTGGTATCTACTTTGGTTGGGACTGGAGTTTGGTCTGTCTTTGCTTGGAAGGACATTAGGGAACCAGACTCTGTGATTTTGTTGAGTAAAGTATTTCAACCACACTCTATTACTATCCTGCTCCTAGACTGGATTATAACCATTTGTTTATCTAAATATTTTATATTTTGCCAAGATACAGTAGCATAGAATATGCAAAATGAATGACAAGTCTGACTGTATATTGTTTTTAAATTGTTTCTACACAAAATCAATTAAATTTACAGTTTTCAAAATCTAGACTTTACTATCTACTGAATAAACTGTGATACGCAGAGCAGTGGTCTGCGATCAATTAAGCAGTCTCCAATACACCCTGCTGGCTAATCCTGTGCATCATTTGTTTGCACTGTTGTCTTGTAAACTACTTTTTATGTGTGAACACTATCCTTCCTCCCACCCCATTTGCCCTAATCTCTCTCCTCCAAGAATTTATTTAACTGTGGTTCCAAAATCCCCATGTGTGCAAATATCCACACTTGCATCTATACAAAAAGCTAAGTGCTACTGATAAGACTTTGCAAGTCAGAGACATATACAATGTCATAATGACCATGTCATAGCAGTTATGGGCAGAGACAAATACTCTGTGCAAAAGTCTAAGGCACATATAAAGAAATGCTGTTGACCAAAAATGGCTTAAAAAATGAAATAAAATGTTTCAGCATTCAAAAAAGACACTATAAACAGCAGTAAACCATAAAAAATGATAAAAGTCAATATTTGGTGTGAGACGACCCTTTGCTTTAAAAAAAATAGTAGTCTCAGGTACAATTAGCACAGTTTTATAAGGAAATGAGCTGTAGGTTTTACTGAGCATCTTGCAGAACCAGCCACAGGTCTTCTGGACACTTGAACTGTTGCACTTGCTTCTTAATTTTGCAGCAAAACCCAGTAGCCTTCATTAGGTTTTCTTTCTTAATCTGAAAAGTGGTCTCTTATGTGATATGCTGCTCAGATACAAACTTTTTTTTTCTGTAACATTTCATTTTGTGCTGGAAGACTACTGTTTGGAAGTCTAAAATGTTTTTGTACTGACTCAATGTAGAAGTCATACAATAGAAATCTATTGCAAACTTTGTATGAAAAAATAGGGTGCCTAAGACGTTTGTGGAGTACTGTATGTTCATAAATAAATATAAATATAAATAAAAATACATATGGGTTGTTTTACAATCAGGGTACAAAGTTTGTGTCACAGGGGTCCAAAATTCAAATTGATTCAAATTGGTTCTTGTACCAGTTTTTAAGTGAAGGACAAGTTAAAGAACAGATAGGCATGCATAATAGTTTGTATTATAACAAGATTAAGTGTAGCTTTAAGCAGGGCTGGGAGAAACAAATGAAGTGATTCTCGGAGAGGACTTTTTTTGACAATTCAGAATCAACTACTTCCTTAGTGCTTTTAAATATAAGGCTGTAAGCTTTGTGTTAGTTGTCTCTAATATTTATGTCCCAATATCTTGACCACATTTTAGGATGAAAATAATCATTTTAGATATGTTATTTTATATTGAAAAATTAGCTGTCTCGGAGAGGCCTTTTTTTGACGCAATTACATACTAATTTGATCAAAATAGTCTGAAAACTTACTGGCATTCAACATTAAAACTTAACTATGTTTCCAATGATATGGAACCAAATATTTGTTTTATGGTATAAAGAATGATTTAAGTGCATCCCTTTTGGAGCTACCTGTGGTCAAAAAAGCACTTTTTCTAAATGACACAAGTAATTTTGCTAAATATGACATATATTGCCATACATTCACCAAAAATAACGTTATCACCAATTTTTTTTTTTTTTGCATGGTAAATAGAGCTATCACATGGCTACAATAAACAACCAAGTTTATTTAGTCTAGCCTTTTGATATTGAAGATAATAAGTGTTAAATGTGATTTTTAGCTTGCGTACCCTGATTGTAAAACAACCCATATATAATTAGGGTGCAAGTATGGTTTTATACAACTATAACGTAGTTGATAAAAATAGTGGTGGTGATCATAGCCACTGACATTGTGATGAGGTCGTAATTTTAATTAGATCTCTAATATTTGAAAATAAAAGGTATGGGGCTGGCTGTTAACAGATTTTTATGTTTAGCTCTGGATTATTTATTTATCCCCACAAACTTTGAAGCCTGTCATTTTGTGTGCCATTTTGCATTCGCCAAACTGTAAACCACCTCCTGGCAACAGTTACTATAGTGATTACTTACGTCATCCTGCGAAGGTTGCTATAGTCCTGGTGACGTCAATGGCCCTGTAGAATGCCTAGGAAACCCCGGATAGTGGTTACTATGGATACTGGTCGGGGTGGAGCTTAGAGGAGGCGGAAGTGTTAACGCAGGCGGAAGTGGTACAACCCTGAATTCCCTAAGCAGCGAAACGGAGGACGGATTGATACTCCAAGCATTTAGTGACCAAAAGTAGGATTCGAAATATATTTAAATGTGAGTTTCATTGCACCTTGATTCGACTGATATCAGATTGTACATGTATTGAGGGTTATGCTAGTTCATATATGTCTCTGAATGTTGGCAATGGGCGAAAGGTGGTTTGGGGCTGGGTACAAGGACTCTTTTTAGGCCGAAGCGTGTGATGAATGGTGTGTATTTGTTTTCACTGAAACGTTCACTTTCATTATCGGTTCGATTGACGTACGTTCTCTGTTTGTTTAGATACTAACCAGTACGCCACAGCAGTAAACAAACATCTGCAACTGAAAAAGATGAGTCCACGACGCACTTAGATTCATTCCCTGGTCGTCGTAAAACTAGTTGGCTAGCTAGCAAGCAAATAGCCTTCGTTATCGAGAGAAATTTACTGCGGTGCAATCAATGTTCAGGGCCATTTATCGTGTTTTGAGGTACATTTAAAGGCATCGTACCCGGTAATTAAAGGTATTATAAATTTTTCATTGAGTTGGGGTGGGTGGGTGTGTGTCCGCGCGTGTGTTTTAATCCCGTTTCAGCAAATTTCGCAAGAGAATGCGAGAGGGCGTAGCTAGCTGGCCGCTTTTCACAGGGAGGCTACTTTGTTAGCCTGCTTGCTAACACACAGGAGCGGAGTTGAACGTGCTGCAGTGTGAATTAGTTGGTTGTTTCCAAACGGTATCCAACAATCGTGATGCGTTACGAGCTGGATTGAAATAGGTGGCAGATTATAACCATACTTGTTCTACGACGTGTGTGTACGGGAATCTTGTAATTTTAAATGATAGGTTTCGGCCAGCAAATTCGACATTTTACGTAGGCTACCGTGACTATCCCCAGTCTCACGTTATCGCCCTTAAATAATTCTGACTGCGTTTAATAACTGATTTCAAATAACATAGTGAAGCGAAAAACCGTAGGGCAGATCAGCGCCAGCACAATAACAGTTTCCGGATTTATTTTGCTACTCCTATGATGTCGCCTAATAATTTCAACAGTGATGGTAAGAGTGAGTTGATATGAGCCGCCCTGGGCGTGGTCACCGACATGCAAACACCTTCACTAATACCCAGGTGCCTTGGAACGATGACATCACTCGATCACAGCTACCTTAATTCGATGCTGTTGCAGCGCATGCGCTTCGTGATACTGGGAGGAATGTGTTTGGACTCGGGAAGCTTTCTTGCACCTTTGTAGCCAAGATGCACGTGGTTTATTGTATGGAATCAATTTTGTGCCAAAATGTTCATACAATACTTTTGAAATATCAAACAAAAACAAATCAAAATACAAAAAAAGTCAAATTTTTTTAGACTGGCAAACAAATTATTCGTGTAATCGTGCAAAATATCACTCTATTACTCTTCAGAAACCTTTTATTTTTGTTCCGCATCTTTCTCAGTTTTGTTTGACGTAATTTATTTTGGTTGCGATTCCAGCTTTCTCGTTTGCGCTCCCTGACTTTTTGCTCGCAGTTTTGGCACAAACTTCACGTGTGGGTGGGCTGTCCAGGAATGCATTCTCATTGGCTAACTTGTGTTTGACTGACAGCTACGCTCAGCCATTCCCTACTCGGATTCTGGCGGACTGTTTGACGAGTGACCGATCCATTGACGGTAAACAAGGATCGAGTGGACTTCAGTGGCGACTATGATATTGAATTAATTCAGCAAAGTGTAAGTACAGGACAAATGTGTTGTATGTGTTGCAGTAGTACACATTATGCAGGTGTGTTTAACGTTAGCAAGACAGCTATTATATTGGGTAGTGGAGCTAACATTTGACTTGCCACGAAACACCTGCATAATGTGCACTACTGCAACACATACAACACATTTGTCCCGCACTTACACTTTGTTGAATTAATTCAATATCATAGTCGCCACTGAAGTCCACTCGATCCTTGTTTACCGTCAATGGATCGGTCACTTGTCAAACAGTCCGCCAGAATCCGAGTAGGGAATGGCTGAGCGTAGCTGTCAGTCAAACACAAGTTAGCCAATGGGAATGCATTCCTGGACAGCCCACCCACAAGTGAAGTTTGTGCCAAAACTGCAAGCAAAAAGTCAGGGAGCGCAAACGAGAAAGCTGGAATCGCAACCAAAATAAATTACGTCAAACAAAACTGAGAGACGCGGAACAAAAATAAAAGGTTTCTGAAGAGTAATAGAGTGATATTTTGCACGATTACACTAATAATTTGTTTGCCAGTCTAAAAAATTGACACTTTTTTTAATTGATTTATCGTTTTTGTTTGATATTTCAGAAGTATTGTATGAACATTTTGGCACAAAATTGATTCCATAGTAGGGGAGGCTTGGTATAATGTTGTACAATTACCACCATAACTCAGTATCCAAGTTTTCATATTTTGAATGTTGGGTTGTTTTACAATCAGTACAAAGTTTGTGTCACAGGGGTCCAAAATTCAAATTGATTCAAACTGGTTCTTTTTAAGTGAAGGACAAGTTAAAGAACAGATAGGCATGCATAATAGTTTGTATTATAACAAGATTAAGTGTAGCTTTAAGCAGGGCTGGGAGAAACAAATGAAGTGATTCTTGGAGAGGAAATTTTTTTTTTGACAATTCAGAATCCACGACTTCCATAGTGCTTTTAAATATAAGGCTGTAAGCTTTGTGTTAGTTGTCTCTAATATTTATGTCCCAATATCTTGACCACATTTTAGGATGAAAATCATTTATTTTATATTGAAAAATTAGCTGTCTCGGAGAGGACATTTTTTTTGGACACAATTACATACTAATTTGATCAAAATAGTCTGAAAACTTACTGGCATTCAGCATTAAAACTTAACTATGTTTCCAATGATGTGGAACCAAATATGTTTTATGGTATAAAGAATGATTTAAGTGCATCCCTTTTGGAGCTACCTGTGGTCAAAAAAGCACTTTTTCTAAATGACACGAGTAATTTTGCTAAATATGAGATATATTGCCATACATTCACCAGAAATAACGTTATCACAATTTTTTTTTTGCATGGTAAATAGAGCTATCACAGGGCTACAATAAACAACCAAGTTTAGTCAAGCCTTTTGATATTGAAGATGATAAGTGTTAAATGTGACTTTTAGCTTGCGTACCCTGATTGTAAAACAACCCTGTTGAGTTTACACTGTCGCATATTCCAAGTGGAGGGCTTTTAAGTAATTGTGTTGGGGAATCTAAATATTTGTTCTAATCAGTCTTTTGTTGAAAACCTATCCAGTTTATCAATGTCATAGAAGTGGCATTTTCTCTGCGCTGTGCCTTTAAGTTATCTTCTTTCATGTTTAAGGGCTATGACACAAGTAGTACTTTTAAAAATGTATAATGATTTTTCTGATGCAACATAATTAAATAGTCCGCCGAAGGCGAGGTGAATATTGGTAATTATAATACATTTTTTATGGAATAAAAACATGTATTCCATTCCCTTCTAGTAGGTTTATTGATGGCATGCAATATCACATCGCTTATCTTCCATGTATTACACCACTCTCCCTGATGGAGAATGAGCGTGCGGTATTGTAGTAATATTGCACGTTGTCAAGACAACACGATGTCGGAGCTCATGCGACGATCCAATGACAACTTTTTTGCTGCACCTGTGCAGAATCATTTCTTTGTTGGCAGGGAAAGAGAGACCAGTGCTAGGTTTAAGCACTAAATAAATAAACTGGAACTAAAGATGCACCGAACACCCAAAAGGCTACCAAAACTTCATTATATATTCTTCGCACATATCTACAAGAGAAGAACATACCAACAGACATAAAAAAAAAAACTGGAAGAGATGTAAAACTTGCGCACTAGCGAGTGAATGACAGTTTGTAAACAAACATGGTCGTCAGGTTTGCTTCATTAAAAGCGGAAGATTGAGAGAATTTTGGCTGCCGGGTCGCGCCATTGTGTGTAGTTGTCAATGTTGATTTTAAAAGTAAATTACACAGAAAATAATCTTCAGCTTGACTGTGCGAGCATTGGCTTGTACTAACATTATACCAGCTAGAAGGTAACTGGACTGCCATGCTAACAGTACAGAGTTGCGGGTAAGCTAGTGTCGGCCTTTGCTAACGCTACTGCTACGCCGGCTGGAAGCTAACTGGACTGCTGCGCTAACAGCACCGGGTCGCGGGAAAGCTACCGTCGGCCTTCGCTAATGCTACTGCGAAGCTGGCTGGGAGCTAACTGGAATACCGCGCTAACGGCACCGAATCACGGGTAAGATTGCGTTGCCCTGTGAGAATGCTGATATGAAGTGTGTATGTATAATAATATTGACTGGCATTTTTCCATGGTCCATCAGGTATATTCCATTTGGCTAGGATAATACTGAATTCATCACTCGTCAATATCATGCTAGCTGAATGGAATATATATGATGGATCACTCCAAACCAGCCAATATTATTTATATAACCGAGACAAAGTCGAGGTTATTATTCACTGAGGCGGATAATTGTTTTAGTATAAATACAAGTTTGATTATTTAAAAAATAGTGTATTTTAAATAATTTTTAATCTTCAAAAGTGGCATGCAAATTGTGTGTGCAGATTTGTCACTTGTCTATGCCAACTCACAAAATACTTTTTGAAATGGGTAAAATAAATCACAGTTCCACCTTACCCGTTGAGTAGTTTTAGACCAAACTTTGTAGCACCTTTAGTGCTTTTAGGAACAGCATTTTCTTTCATAATTTGTAATTCTTCCTCACTTACGGTGACAGGGATTGGCTGCCATTTGCTGAGTTGCTTGAGGTGATTGGTCGAGAAATTCGGGCTACTTCTCGATAGTCTGCTCAATTTTCTATAATCACCTGCGTATTTATATTAATACTCCTTATGACAAGATGGCATTGAGATTGGGTCCAATTAACATCTGTACCCACTCATTTTCATAATTAACTTCTGAATCTAATTATGAAAATAAGTTGGCACACGTTAGAGAGAACATGCCTTCATTTTCAGTACCATCTTTATCCTGGTCAGAGTTATGTTGTGTATCTGGAGCCTGTTTTGGGAACACTGGGGATGAGGTGGGAATACAAGTCTGTTTCGGGGCATGCAGGAAGCGTTCACATCAGGCTCCTAGTACTTGAGTCTAGGACTCGGACTTCAGTCTGACTCGTGCCCTAATTTAAGGACGCCTGACTTGGACTTGAGTACTGATGGCTTGGATTTGGACTCGTAAATTGGAGACGAGGACTCAGATCTTTTATTTTTTGTAATTTGGCATAAGATTTATCTATGGGGGCGTCGTGGATAAGGTGCCATACCGTAAGTCCGGGGACCCAGGTTCGATTCCGACCCGAGGTCATTTCCCAATCCCTCCCTGTCTCTCTCCTGTCTCTACACTGTCCTATCCAATAAAGGTGAAAAAAGCACCCAAAGATCTCTTTTAAAAAAAAAAAAAAAAAGATATTTATCCATGTTAATTTTTGTACTAATTTTGTGCAAGAGTGCCATACCTGTGCACCTTGGCTCGTACATCAGAGAGACTCTTGGGCACGCTCCGGACAGCGCGCGCAGTAAACTACTCGTACCTACACAGGATTAAGGTGCAACCAGCGTGCCGACCTGAAAACACACTCACTTTGCGAAGTATTGAGTTGTGTTGCTGACACGTTACCAAGCCTTATTTCCTTGTTTGATTTCCTGATCCCTGATTTCCTATTTCTCGTCTTTGATTCTGTCAAGTCTACGATAGCCTGTTTGTGCCTTGCTTGACCTATTGGCTGTTTCACTGTTTTACGATTTTGCCTGCCGTTCTGGATTGTTTACCTGTCTTTACTCGTATTAATAAACACACCACCTGCGCTTACATCTGTCTCCCAACCGTCTCCCAACCATCTCTGACAGAATACTTCACACTCCCTGACAGAGAATGCACATTCAGCTGTTCATACATCATGTTCAGGAACAAACGGTTAATGGTGCTAAAATGGCTACTGTCAAATGGTGTGGTTGGAGTCTTGTTCTCGGACTTGACACTTTTAAAAAATGACTTGGACTTGACTCAGACTTGAACACTGGGCACTCAAGACTGGACTCGGTTTATGGCCCTTTTCCACTACCCTTTTTCAGCTCACTTCAGCCCGACACGGCTCGCGTTTCGACTACCAAAAACCAGCACGACTCAGCTCGTTTCAGCCCTGCTTAGCCCCTAAAACTCGCACCGTTTTGGAGTGGGGCTGAAGCGAGCCAAACCGTGCCAACTGAGGTTGGGGGCGTGAGCAGACACTCCCCTGTGCACTGATTGGTGAGGAGGAGTGTCCTCACATGCCCACACACGCCCCGCGAGCGCGCTGGGATCTGTAAACACCGCAAACCCGGAAGAAGAATAATTATGAATTACGAGAATTTCTGAAGCCTTATGCGCCTCGCCTCATCTATACGCTCTTGCCAGTATCTGTCCGCGTTGTCGGTGACAACAAGCCACAGCACCAAGACCAGCAACACTAACGACTCCATGTCCTCCATGTTTATTGTTTACTATCCGGGTCGTGAGACTACCGCTGAAAAGCTCACTGAATCAGTGACATACAGAGCATCGTGGATGAGTTCGCGGAGCGCAAGGCTCGTCGTATGCCCTTCAAATAATGCGCGCAGTAGGCTATTGATGTTTTATTATGAGCCATGTACAGTTAGTCGCCTAATGTTTTTTTTTGTTTCTGAGTTACATGTTCGTTTGAAGGACTTAATGTACAAAATAACATAGTTGCACCCCGTAGTGTTGAAATTGGTAAACACAGTGCATTCAGTGAGGTTTGCACCGCCCTCCTTTTATTTCTGACTCTTCCTGTCAGCGTTGCAACCTCTGAGCGCTCATTCGTATGCCCTTCAAATAATGTGCGCAGTATAGGCTATTGATGTTTTATTATGAGCCATGTACAGTATCCTAATGTTTTTTGTTTCTGAGTTACATGTTCGTTTGAAGGACTTGATGTACTAAATAACATAGTTGCACCCGGTAGTGTTGAAATTGGTAAACACCGCAGTTGCGGACATCTAAAATGATGTTATGATAAGCTTTAATAAAGGGCCCGGTCATTTGCCCCGCCCCCGGCCCGGCTCTGACTTGTTCCGCCACTGTCACTGATGTCACTGTTTGCGCTGCTTAACGACATCACGTGACGTCCACCCACTTTCGCTAACTCCACCCAATGTGTCCACCCACTTCCAGCCAGCACGGTTCAGCGCGGTTGTAGTCGAAATGCAACTCCAACAGCCCCGCTCAGCCCGACTCAGCTCGGCACGGCACGGCTCAGCCGCGTTTGTAGTGGAAAAGCGGCATTAGTGACTCGACTATAACACTGGTTCACATGGAGTGGCTGTTTAGCAACTGTCTTTCTTTTTTTTTTTTTATTGTTTTATTTTGCACTTGATTCAAGTTGCATGGGCAATACTTGATACAGGTGACTGCTTATATGGGCTCTTCCCGTTTTCCAATCGCAAACTAAAGTGACTTATTTCCTGCTGACTTCACTTTTGTGTCTGCACGTGAGCAAAGCTATTAGGTGGTGTTTACATTAGACCATATCCGTATCGTTTTCGTCGCGGATGCACTGTCCGTTCACATTAAAATGCCGGGAAACGACTCCACAGGCAGAACAACTTGAATCCGCCAGGGCCCACGTATTCAACCCAGTTCGTATCTGATCCGGTGTTGTGTAAACATTGAGATACGAGGAAACGCAGTGCTGAGCTCTAGCTGACGTCATTGGACAACGTCACTGTGACATCCACCTTCCTGATTCGCTGGCGTTGTTCATGCCACGTTGGTCATGTGACGCGACTGCTGAAAAACGACACGGACTTCACTTCCTGCTATTGTTTCCGCCTTGTATTACCTTTTTGTTTTTCATTAAAGAGTATAAAAGTATGAATATAATGGTTTGCTTTGTCATTCTTAATGTTGTTCATGGTAAGATGCAAATACTGCCCATTGTGTAGTTATGATTGTCTTTAGGCTTTCCATCCTTCCACTTGCAAGTGGTGAGTGACTTGCGCATGCCCAATATGCACTGGGATCACACGCACAGCGGCTCAGTCCCGAATCACTGCTCGTGCGCTTTACTCGCGCGCTCTGTGAGCTGCGCAGGGCTGGAGTGCGCACCCTCCAGAGGGCACTCGCTGTTCAGGGCGGAGTGATTTGGAGCGCAGCCGCTGAGGAGGAAGCGCTGAGCCACACTGACACATTTCAACTTGCGTACCGTCTAATTAGTCATGTGATTAACGTATCCGTGTATTGGCGTTGCTGTGTGCACGCGAATCATTTTAAAAACGTTAATCTGATGATCCGCTGATATGGTCTAATGTAAACACCACCTTAGTTAGGATTTCTGTCATTTTGTGCAGATTATTTTACTGTAGCAGTTTGTGTGGCAATGCTGTGCAGATCTACATTTTTAAAAAATTTAAGTTTAAAACGGATAATTAGCTAAATGAGTGAACTATGGTGATCTACATCCATTAGTGTAAAAGGGTAGGGAAGCAATATTTTTTTCAGCATGTTTTATAATCATGACTTGCATGTGGACACATGCCAAGACAATGTTTTTTCAGCATTGTGTAAAATCTGTGAATGGTACCATTGAAAAATGTTATCTGATCTTGCTGCAGTTCATCAGTAAAACTCAAGACCCAAGTGGTGGTTAAGCCTTTTTATTATCTTGCTTACCAAATAAGATGGGTGCATTGCTTCTGCACATTGTAATGCCATGCTCTGTACAAGAATCATGTCTTGTTTTGCCACTTTCCATTTGCATCATTCCACTAAAAATGTGTAAACGCAACATGGAATGCCCTTTTTTTAACAGATCTTTCATACAAGTCCTTGAAAAAAAATCTCCGTCTTATTTGCCCAATGCCCAAGCAGCACCCAAAACATGCTTTCCTGAAAAACAATTCCACTTGCCCAGAGCTTTATTTTGGAGAGGACAGAATGCAGTTGATTTTTTTTTTTTTTTTTAAACAGGTGAAGCATAATTATGATAAATCCACAAAACCATAACACTAATATATATGCAGACACATTCAGAAAAATTCTAGCAGCAGAGAAATTAATAATTTAGGGTATATTAAGCTGTGGAGAGTCCTGTGCAAAATGTCACCGTGGAACCAGTGTAGAAATGAACCTACAGTTCGAGGAGTTCTACACAAACGCACTGAACTTCACAACAGCTGCACGCATGTGAAATGGAAATAACTTGACCAAGGCAGGAAAAACTATTTTGGATAAATTTATTGAGAATAAATGAAGAGGGAACTGAACATTTATTGAAATTATTGCAACAGTGATTTACTATGACTAAGAACTAGAACTGGAATGTGCTGATTCTGTTAGCGTTTGTAATTATACCATCTGCTATTGGATAAAATTAAAGTAAAACCTTACAATGTTTGAAAGTCTAGAGCAAGATATATATATACACATGTTCTTTACACATAGGTTTTCTTGCTTTTTGTAATTTTTTAAACCGTTCCATGTTGGGATTTTTCAGGGAAAAAGAAGGTATATTCCAATATCTAGCTCGTGCTAGGCCACAAATCTGCACCGTCACTCCAGTCATTTCAAGGAATTTTGTATGGATCAGAACTGCTAATTTCCACATATATCTTTCCTTCGTTTCTTTCTGACTAAGATTGTCCAAGTCATCCGGTAGTAGAGCTTTTATTAGCTGTAGTTTTCTTCGGACAACAGCAACAGACACTGGAGATCTCTGCTTGGCTTCAGTATGTGAACTGCCAATCAGCGGGTCCCGTGTGTGTGTGTGTGTGTTTTTTTTTTTTTTTAACGATTTTTATGTCACAATGTACAACCAATGGGAGACACCCTTTGTCGGCTGTCCACCAATCACAGGCTCCCATGCCACAATGGTGGTATGTTGATATTTAGAAAATGTTACGAAATATATGAAACCATCAAAAGCAATAAGAGAAATCGTTATTTATATATTTCTCTCACTGGTAAGAGGTAAGGAACATTTATTCAGTGACATTGTTTGTTTATTAACTCCAATTGTGATGTAAAAGTTCCTGGTTTGACACCTGCCCCCTTCAGCTGTGCTGCTGGCACATGATGTCCTTGACCCTCGCTGCCCTTGGCCAATTGGTATAATTACATCATTGCGTGGACCCCTCTGAGCCGAGCTTTTCCAGTACACCTTGAACACACGCATACTTCAACAAATTATAACCAAAAGCAAGGAAATTTGAATGATTTTCCTCAAAATATATTTTTTTGTACTTTTATATATTGTGTTGAAAAAAACTTAACGTGTTTCCCGTGAAATGAGATGAGCTACTTTAGACTGGTTCCCTGCTCTCTTAGCACAGTGAGCATAGACTGTAAAAAATTTGTTTTAACTTAGTTAGTACCCGGGCTTGCCTTAAAATTTCGAGTTCATTGAAATTCATATAGTAAGTTAAATTGTTCACCTCGTTGTGTTAACTTTATTAATTTCAATGAACTCGAAATTTTAAGGCAAGCCCGGGTACTAACTAAGTTAAAACAAATCATTTTTTACAGTGTAGTCAATGTCTGATTTTTGCTAGACATGGGTGAACTTTGTTTTGACGAGGAGTCAGATGTCACGATGTGTGATTCACTTTGCAGAATAATAATAATAATAATAATAGAAATATGCTACTGCCGGACAGAGAGTTCAGGCCTGCATCGCGGAGCAGTTGCTTAGGTTGCAAGGACTAACTATTGTCGTCCGATCGGACAATTACCATTAAAGTTTCTCGTCTTTGCACATATTTTAGCTGTCTTGGACATGTGTTTTTTTGAGCATAGCATATCATGCTTTTTTAAAACATGAAATGTCTCCATTTTTGTTTTCTGATTAGAATATGGATTTGTGGCCATACTGCATCCTGATAATTGTAGTTTGTCATTTTGTATTTCTTGTTCAAATTCAGAGAAAGTAAATTCTGAGTTGTGCTAACAATCTGAACATCCATTTCAAATTGTTTGCAATAAACCTTACTAGATAGACAAATGACTACCACAACAGCTTATGGTTTAGAGAGCCAGTATTTTAAAGGGGATATATTATGAAAACTCACTTTTTCCATGCTTGTGGACATACAATACCAGTCGACAAGTTTGGACACCTACTTGTTCATAGGTTTTTCTGTATCTTGACTATGTGCTACATTGTAGAACAATACTGAAGACATTAAATCTATTAAACTAGATGTGCATGAATGAAATAGTGGTAAACAGTGTTAAAATGCTTCGTATTTTAGGTTCAAAGTAGCCACTGGTTATGCTTTGCATACTATTGGCAGTGTCTTAACCAGCTTCATGAGGTAGTTACTGGGATACTTTATGCTTAGTGGGTGTGTTAAGAGTTAGTGGAATTTCTTGCCGCCTTAATGTTTGAGGGCATCAAATAATAGTAAATAGTAAAAATACAGTAAATAGCCCGATTCAGCAACTGTCGTCATCCATGATATTTCTGGACACAAGTGTTTTACTGGGAAATACGCCACTTGTATTTTTCATACGAACTACATCTGGATGGCAACCATTACATGTTTGAGTGTCACTCATGCAGAAATTGAATTGTTTTGATGGATTTGAGTACTTTTTATTTGTAAATGTCATAAAAAGAATCACACGTTGGCTTGCGATTAGTTTATCATGTGTTGAAAAACCTCAAATTTTTCATATGAAATAGATCGTGTCTGAGTGACGTATTTCCTGATATTTCACTTTAATGAAATCACTCCCAATATTTTCCTGCTGACTAGATGTGCATTGTGAAAATGGTGAACCGGCTCAAAACTAAAATCTTTTTTTTGTGTGTGTGGGGGGGGCACGTGTCCATATGAACGTTGTGCGGATATTAGTATGGTGACACAAAGAGATGAAGTTTATCTTGTTGAAAATATTTTCACTTGTTTGCTTCACTCACTCATGATGTATCCATTCACCACTCGAAGATCAACTTCATATCTTCATGCCACCATGTAATATCCTCCATTTATAAAACCACTCAATTAAGAAATGAGTCCATTACTTTAAGACATGAAGTCTTTCTTAATAAAAATTGACAATGTTGAATTAGGTGTGTTCAAACTTTTGACTGGTACTTTGGTTGACTGTGTGCCCAAAACCATTTCTCATGGCATAAGTAGACTAGGGCTGAAGTTTATCAAAAAATTAACGATTAACATCAATTGGTTGGGTTGTTTTTAAAATTTACAAAATGCCCAAAATGCCCCCCCCCCCCCCCCCCCCCCCCCCCCAAGCATTGCAAAAAACTATTACTGCTATGAAATTTATCTGCTTAAACGGGTCGGTCACCGCAAACTCTTAGACAGGGTGTGTTAAATTCTTACACATCAGTGTGTTTTGGGACAACACGTGTTCATTTTGACATTGTAAATGATTTTAACACCATGAATGTCAGTACGTTTACATGCACATCCAAATCGAGCTGCTGTCGGTAATCGAGCAAAGGGTCCCAGCAGGGGTGCCAGAGAAATCCAATCCTACATGCACACAAGGAAATCGAGCTATTGTGTGAGGTACATTGTGCACCCGAGCCACAGGTGGCGCTACACGCCCCATCGTGTTGGTACACTTCCGGTTGTCGTCATGAAGAAGAGCTATTCAAGAGTGTAAACAAAGTTATCAGTTCCGTGTTCTCCATTGCGCGTTTTTCTCCCGTCCATGAATTTTAATATATTCAACTCCTTAAGCTGAATGAGCATGAACTCTGTCTCCTCATTGCTCCAGAAGTGCGCGTTTCTGCTTGCCATTTTCTCTTCATTTGTTCCTCCTGACCTCTTCTGCTGCTCGCTACTACTGTTGTCATGCCGACCGAGGCTGTCGTGTTTCCTGCTTGTGGTCTCATCACTTCCGGAAGGGGCAGTGCTGAAGTAAGTAGCTCGACTACGTAGCTCGATAGGGTATACATGCACTAAGTAGCTCGGCAAAAATCGCATAATCTAGGTCGTGTAGCTCGATTACGAGAAATCAAGTTTGGTTCAATTTCAGCCTAGCTAAGGTGTTTCCATGGCATTTAGAACTTCGATTTCAGTCGAGCAACGGCAGAAATTCAATTTTCTCTGTGCATGTAAACGCAGTGTGTCAGGAAGGTTAACGTAGGTTAAGGTGGGACTGTGGCTGCTACACCACTGGAATGACATCCTGACCCCTATTTGGTGGACCCCCCCCCCAATAATTGTAAAGCGACCTTGGGTTTTGAGAAAGGCGCTATATAAATTGAACTTATTATTTATTATTATTATTACATGTAATAACGCATGCTGTTCTTGGCTACGCACATTGTTAAAAGCCCTTCACACAAGTGTGTGACACAAAATTGACAATACATGATGACTTTAACACATTTTTATCATTAAGTATTAACCGTAAGAGTCAAAGAAATGTAACTGCAAACATGAAGATACAAATTCATAGAATTTCAGCAGTAATAAAGGAAATGTGATGGAGGACACAACTTTTTGTCCAATTTCATTAGGCAATGTTACACACAACCATACCTACATTTCAGTTGTTTCAAAACTTTGTATCTTGGGTTGACGTAAATCCGAGCACCCACGAATCACTTGCCAAGAATCATCTTCAGATTGGTCCATTTGCTGATTTTAAAAAAATGAACAAAATGTTAATATTTAGACAGTAGCCATAATGCAGTCTGACTAGAACAGAGTAAAATATACACAGTCTAACATTTGTTCGAAACTAAACTAGTATTAAAAATAATGGCAACACATCTCATTTTTGCATGTAAATGCATGCGAAAATGATTTACAGTACAACTTGCCTCAAGATTTTGCTAGCTATCACTCGTGACAATCCTCTCCCCATCAAAATGGCGGTTTTGAAGTTATACAACTTCCATGATGCTTATCGCGCACTCTAGCCAAAGTCATTGGAAGTCAGCATTACTCAGTGACATTGTACATGAAACACATCAACCAAAAATAAGTTCACTACTGTAAGGACAACACAAACCAGGCTTGCCCTGCTTCAAGAGCGCACAGAATTTAGTTGTTTAAAACAAGTAGCAAGCTAATGTTATTCAAGCTGAAGACCTGGAGAGCTAGCATTTATGTAACACTACTTGAATAACTCTGTTTAGTTAAAATTGCTCAACTGGCATCCCTTAACCAAGTACTATAATTCCACCGATTTCCAGGGGGTTGTAAGCAGGAGTCTTCAATCTTATCCGCAAAGGGCCAGAGTATTACACTACGAGTAGCAAGTACTGATTAGCATCTTTATGTAGAACAGTATACAATAAAATGTAAAGGAACCAGCAAGCTGACGTCATCAGAGTCCAGGCTGGTTGCAGGTCAGCTAAATCAAATGGCTCATTCATTAAAAAACAAACAAAAAACACACTGTGTAGAGATCAGTCTACATATTGTGTTGAAATTGAACAAGTTCATAGGTGAATTTTAAAACTACACAACTGTGGTATTTTTATTTATTTTTTATTTTATTAAAGCTGAATTCTTCCAACGCTTATTTTGGGCATATCAGACACTCACTGGTCGTGCTGTGAAAATGAGCGTCTGCATGCACAATTTAAGCTTCCAAATCGGTCATTGCTTAACTCTTGAATATTTTCTAGTATTCTTGAATACTGTCATGAAAAAGCTTTAATTTCTTTGGAAAGCAAAGATTACATCTCGTTAAGATCTGTTCAGTACTTTGGGAATAACGGCAGGTTTAATTTGGTACAACAGGGTAAAAACTCTGCTTGTGTGATGTCGAGAAACTGCTAGTGCTTTTATTTATTTTTTGAGTCGTGGGAAAGTGGTCAGGCTCTCTTCTGATCGGTTTCCAACTGGACTACTCGTGAATATCAGACAACTTTTATAGGGATGTTCTCTAGCACTCACTTTCTGATGACGTATTCGGCAAAAGATTGTCAGCTAGTTTTGAGATTTACTGAAGTCTTCTGTGAATCAAATTTTTTTTCTTTTCTCTTCTCCATAGCTTTACCAACTTATTTTTTCAAATCAAACTGATCCATGTAAATAATGACACTTGTATTCTAAAATAGTTTTGATGAAAAATGGCGATCTTGGTGGTCGGAATGGTATTTTAAGAAGTCAGAAACGTGAGTCAGTTTCAATTAAATGGAATTGTTTATTGGATGTGGATGAGTTTTTTTTTTTTTTTTTTTTGTTTTTTTTTTCTTTTTTCTTTCTTTTCCCCCCCTCTCCTCTCTCCTCCAAGGTTAGCCTTGAAAGCTGCGAATATTATTCAAAATCATTTATATTTCATATGAACACTAGTAGGCCCTACTGAGAGATACAAAGGCCTACAGAGCACAGAGGGTATTAGAAATATTCTATTGCTTTATTTTGATAGAGAATGGTAGATGTGAATGGCATTCAGTGCTTATTTATGCACGTTTTATAATTATAATTGGGGTAGCAAAATTCCTGGGAATTTTCAGAGTGGAAAATTTCCATGGAAATTTTGGGAATTTATGGGAATTTTGGGGACCTTTCAGGAATTTTCAAAACCAACTTTATCTGCCATGGAAATTGTAACAAATTGTCAACATTGAAGAAAAGTAATCATCTTCTGCCCTAGACAGTCTTTGGCTTTCTTCTGTTTCGTGCCGCGGGATGACCTCTTTAAATGCCCAAGTGTCAACAAAAACAACTCGCGAACTACGTGTCAAACTCCCGCGCCGGTGGGTGAAAGGTCATTCAGTCTCAATTTAATTGAATTTTATATTTTCAATGACCTACACAACCTGTATGGAGCCAACACGACCATGATTTAACTAAAACAAGGGAATGAGTAAAATGTGGCCACAAATTGGTATATGTAATTTGATGACTCCTTGTTACTGAAGAGACCCACTATCATTGTCCACAAACTTGATGTAATTTGAGCTGTGCCAGGTAGCACAGTTGTCAGCAGAGTAAACAGCAGTGGGCTGAGCACACAGCCCTGGGGGTATCTGTGCTCATTTTGAGGACCATGCTGGTGTTGTCCTGTGGAGACTGACTGGGGCCTGTCAGTAATGAAGTCCAGCATCCAATTACAGTGCCGGTCCAAATTCTGTACCAGCTTCTGTGGGATGATTGCGTTGAATGCTGAACTGAAGTCTGTAAATATTCTAATGTAACTGTCCTTTTTGTCCTGATGTGAGAGGGTCAGGTTGAGGGTAGTTGAAATGGCATCATCTGTGGTGCGGTTTTGGTGGTAAGCAAACTGGAGGGGGTCTAATTCCTGTGGATGTGCTTTCATGTACCTCAATACCAGGCTCTCGAAGCACTTCATGATGGGCGCGAGTGCTGTAGGCCGGTAGTCGTTGAGACCGGTAGTCGTTGAGACCGGACATAACCATTCCTGTGCCAAAGAAGTCTTTGAGGCATGCAGGTACAATAGCTGTGCTCAGGCATGTGAAGATGTGTGCAAGCTGATCAGCACATTCCGTGAGCACCCAACCAGGTATGTTGTCAGGACCTGCTGGTTTCCATGGGTTCACTCTGTGAAGAGTCTTCTTGACGTCAGCAGCAGAAAGACAGAGTACCTGATTGTTGGGGAAGGGGGTTGTCTTTCTTGCTGTTTTCCTGTTTTGTCTCAAAACAGGCGAGAAAGTCATTCAGTACAGTACCTTGCAAAGTATTCATCCCCCTTGGTGTTTGTCCTGTTTTGTTGTATTTCAAGCTGGAATTAAAATGGATTTTTGGGGGGTTGGCTCCATTTGATTTATGAGTACCGACTAGTAGCCTAGTGGTAGCGTGTCCGCTTCTCGATCGGGAGATCGTGAGTTCTATTCACGGTCGGGTCATACCAAAGACCATCATAAAAATGGTACCTACTACCATCTGGCAAGGCACGCTGCAATACAGATGCAAGTGTTAAACTCTCGTGGTTACCAGAGGACTAGCCCCCCACTGTAACCCTAGCTATGTAATAGGTGAGAGGCCGAGGGCTGTGGAAACGGAGATCGGCGCCGCCCGATGCGCCACATGGCATGGGAGGGACTTTAACTTTTAGCTCCATTTGATTAATACAACATGCCTACAACTTGAAAGGTGCACACTCTTTAAATTGAGACAAACAGTTAAGATGAAAAAACAAATCTGGAGTGTGCATAGATATCTCTTCCCACCCCCACCCCCCAAAAAAAGTGTCAATACTTTATAGAGCCACCTTTTTGTTACAATTACAGCTGCAAGTCTTTTGGGGTATGTCTCTATTAGCTTAGCATATCTAGCCACTGGGATTTTTGCCCATTCCTCAAAGTAAAACTGCTCCAACTCAAGTTTGATGGGTTGTGTTGGTGTACAGCAATCTTCAAGTTATGCCACAGATTCTCAGTTGGATTAAGGTCTGGGCTTTGATTAGGCCATTCTAAGACATTTAAATGTTTCTCTTTAAACCACTCCAGTGTAGCTTTAGCAGTATGTTTTGGGTCATTGTCCTGCTAGACCGTGAACCTTTGTCCCAGTTTAAAACCTCTGGCTGACTCAAACAGGTTTTCCTCCAGAATTACCCTGTATTTAGTGCCATCCATCTTTCCTTCAGTCCTGACCAGCTTTCTTGTCCCTGCAGATGAACAACATCCTCGCAGCATGATGCTGCCACCACCATGCTTCATTGTAGGGATGGTGTTCTCAGGGTGTTGGGTTTGCGCCACACATGGCATTTCTCATGATGGCCAAAAAGTTCAGTTTTAGTCTCATTTGACCAGAGAATCATCTTCCATATGTTTGGGGAGTCTGCCACACGCTGTTGGACAAACTCCAAATGTGTGTGTTAAAATTTTTTTTTTTTTATTATAAAGCAATGACTTTTTCTGGCCACTCTTCCATAAAGCCTACTCTGTGGAGTGTATGGCTTAAAGTGGTCCTATGGACAGATACTCCCATCTCCACTGTGGATCTTTGCAGCTCCTTCAGCGTTATCGTTGGTGTCTTTGTTGCATCTTTGATTAATGCACTCCTTGCTCAGTCTGAAAGTTTTGGTGGGCGGCCTTCTCTTGTCAGGTTTGTGGTGGTGCCATTTTCTTTCCATTTTGCTCTAATGGATTTAATGTTGCTCCCTGGGATATTCAAAGTTTGGGATATTTTTAATGACCCAACCCTGATCTATACTTCTCCACAACTTTGTCTCTGACCTGGTTTGGAGTGCTCCTTGGTTTTCATGTTGCTTGCTTATTGTTGCAGAGTCTGGGTCCTTCCAGAACAGGTTGATTTTATACAGATGAAATGTGACTGATCATGTGACACTTTGACTGCACACAGGTGGATCTTAATCAACTAATGTGACTTATGAAGTTAATTGGTTGCACCAGCTCTTATTTCGGGGTTTCATATGAAAGGGGGTGAATACCTATGCACACTCCAGATTTGTTTTTTTTCATCTTAATTATTGTTTGTCACAATAAAACAATGTGCACTTTTAAAGCAGGCATGTAGGAATGTTGTCTAAATCAAATGGTGCTAACCCTCCACAAATCCATTTTAATTCTAGCTTGTAACGTGACAAAAGAGGACAAACACCAAGGGGGATGAATACTTTTGCAAGGCACTGTACGTCTGGCAGGGAGGGCCTCAATGCTGTAGGCTTGCGTGTTGGCTTGCAGTGTGTGATGGTTTGAATGCCCTGCCACATGTACAGAGTGTCCTTTGAGTCCATGAAGTGACTGTTGATCTCTGCATATGCTCACTTTGCCTCTTTGATGGCATGTGACAGTTTGGCTCTAGCTGTCGTGTAGACAGCTCTCTGTCTTTGGACTTGAAAATCAAATCCCTGATTTTCACCAGGGTGTGTAGCTCTGCAGAGAACCAGGCTTTATGGTTTCCACAGAAGTTTTGGACAGTGGCATCCTCAATGCACTTGCTGATGTACCCAGTCACTGAGGTTGTATACCCTTACAGGTCCACTGAATTGTTCATAGCTTCCTTGGACATGTTCTAGTCTGTACAGTCAAAACAGTCTTGTAGGGCAGATAGAACACCTTGTAGCCAAGTTCTTGCCCCTCTCAAGGCTGGTCTGATTTAATTTGTGAAAGGGTCTGGAGGTGGGGGAGGGATGCAGCCTTGCATATATGCTGAATGTTTGTGTATTACAAGATCCAGTATGCTATCCCTTCCTCTAGCAAAGTCGGTGTTTTGATGAAATCTTGGTAGAACTGACTTGTGTGATGTGTTGAAGTCCCTGGTAACAATGAAGAAGCCATCAGGGTGATTTGTCTGAAGCTCGCTGATGATCCCACAGGGTTTGCTCAGGGCACCACTAGCTTTTAGCCTTAGTGCTAGGCAAGACATCAACAGCAATGATGACTTATAGTGAGCTCTCTAGGAATATAAAAAAGGTCTGCATCTAACTGCTGAAACCTCAGAGTGCTGAACAGTGCACAGATTGCTGCATTTGTACACCAGCTGTTATTGATATAAACACACAAGCTGATGCGCGTTTTGCCCGACAAGGAAGCATTTGTTGGCGTGGAAGGCGGCTAGCCTGTCTAGTGCAGTCGCAGCCAGCGATGCTTTTATGCAGCCATGTCTTGAAGATGAGAGCACAGCTATGTCCTATCTCTCTTCCGGGGGTCAGAAGCAGACTTAAACAGTAGTTTATTGTCTATGAAGCACATATGGAGCACTTGCATGTGACGTCACAGCCGATCCAGATTGTGACAGACGCCATCTTGTCGGTCAAACGCCATATTTCCGCCTTCTACTTCTGGTTCTACTTCTACCTTTTCTTCTGGAAAACCCTACTATATACAATTCTACTACAACGGCTGTGGCTACAAGCTCTCCCTACCTGTGCACGTTTGTTTTTTGTGTGTATTTTTGCGTGTTGTTCGTCTGTACCGGACTTCAATATCCACTACAACCGTATGGACTTACTGGACATTGGTTTCCAGCAGAAAATGACGGTTTGTAGCGATTTCCATCGCATGCACAACATTCCGGACGAGAGAGGGGGGAAAAAAAACATTCCGGATGAGATAGCGAGACCAGCGGGGTCTCCGTGGATTGTTATTGGAAACAAAGCTAAGGAGGCGGTGCCGGGAGAGGAAGCAAAAGCGAGGCTGCAGAGCCAGCCTGTTGACTAAGCTCAGAAAACAGCCACTCAAATCTCCACTGCTAAGCCTCTACCTCTCCAACGCCAGGTAAAACAAGACGGACGAGTTGGAATTACAGCTGGAATTACCTTATTCTATTCTATAATCGGCTGGTCAGTGCTATACTCAATACTTAAGTGACTTACCCATCCAGTGAGGATCATTTTCTTGTTTACAAGATGCCACATCTGAGTCGCTGACAAATCCTGAATTTCTGTAAAGATAACTGTCCAGAGATTTATAAGCATGCAGTGCTTCACCACTGAACAGCGAGGGAAAGTTAATGAGGTAATTATACACGTCCGGGTATTCCACCTCTGGCAGTTCCATATCCACTGACATGGTTGTGAAAACTCCATCCGGAAAGCCATAAGGGTCACTAATCTGTAGATTGTTTATTTTAGACATGTATCTAGTTATCTGTTCATTAGAAAAATGAGCTGTGTAGTCCGTCGGTTGAAATTGATCCATTCTGTACACGAGTGCAGCAATATTCAGCTGTGCTGTTGACCGACAAGATGGCAGCTGTGTACTTTCCGGTCACGTGACTGCAAGATCTCTATTGGAGAGAAGAGAAGGGAGTGCTGGCTGGCTTTGGTTAGCCTTGAGCCTAGCATGGATCCTGGCTCGTTTACTGCAGTTGTTTCCTCATGCACCACTGTCACCAAACTTCCGGTTGGGCACGGAACCTAGGTTATGCTGTAGCATGGTTGCATGGAGTTCTTAGAATGCTAGTGCAGTGTAGTTTCTGCAGCATGTTGCCATCTTTGTGGCAACATGTTTGTGTGGTGACTTCCTATGTCCAGAAGCTGTTGATGGTTGTAGAAGTATTTACCAGTTGTTTCTGCTGACGTTTCAAACTTGGGGGCACAGTCTCTGTGAGAAGTGCAAAAATTGCACCATGATTGAGACCTGGTGTGGCTGCTGCATCCTAGAGTGCGGTCATCTTTTGTTTAAATATTTGCAAGCTAATTGGTTCATGTAATTTTGCTACTTGATGCAATTGCCTGGTGCTACATAATATTCATTCTGTTCGACACAAATGGATTGTTGACACGTGATATTAAATGTGAATATATATCCAAAAGTTCAGTTAAAGTGTGTTTTGTCCATGTAGGAAAGCCATCCCCAGAAGAGGATACAAATTTGGTTGCGTTCAGAGTTTCTTCATGTTGTCTTGGAGTTTTTCCTTGCCATTGTTGCTTCTCACTTGCTCAGTCAGGATTGCAATTCATGTCTTGATTTCTGTCAAGATGTTTTGTGATCATGTTCATTATTAAAAGCACTATATAAATAAACTTTAATTGAATTAAATGACCCTAAATTCTGATTATATTCCAATAAGTTAGGATGACTTGATGGAATAAGTGGCAATTAAGTATTCTACTTTTTAAAATTGTACAACTTTTTCTTCATGCTGGGTACAAATGAATGGTTACGAGTTGAAGTATTCTTCACATCAAACAGAAGCTATGCATGAGGGACTGAAGTAGAAATTGGGGTGCAGTGTAAATAGAGTTGCAACAATTGACTATTTTGATAGTTGAATAAGCTGTTGATTCTTGAAACGAATAATCGATTCATTGGATTATGTATTACCCAGTTACCAAGTATGTCTTATTTAGCTTGATGTTTTCTGCATGTCCTAAAGAGGAAGACAAAGATGAATACTTTTTTAAAAATTCAATCGTTTGTACCGACAGGAAAGTTAATTAAAGCCGCAAGCGGCCTCGACGGGCCCTCGCGCCAGCGGCCAAGGGGGGCGGGGGCATGCGTCCCCGCGAAATAACTTCCACAGCTTCTTCGGCAAGAGACATTACTCCCACAATGGCGACAAAGCACAGAATTGGACACATGGCAACAATAGGGTCTCGCACTGTACGGTGCTCGGGGCCTAATAATAATAACTAGAAACTAAATGCCAAGCAGGCACCTTAATGCGAGAGGCAAAAATCACAACACGTTAGGGGGCGCTATAGAGGCCCTGAGGCCCGCCTGGATCTGGGCTTCTGGTTCTCAGTAGCGGTGGCAGTCTAAGAAAAAGGAGCCAAATCTCGTGCGTTGTCGACCATGGCAAGCTGCAATATCATTTTTGCCATAATCAGCACCCACAGGGGCGAAAGTGCACAAAATTTGGCGTATATGTCAGGTGAGCTATGAAGAGTTTGCCTATGAAGTTTGATGACAATTGAGTAAATAGAAGATGAGATATAGATTTTTGAAGAATAAATATTTTGGTTTTTCCCATGTCAGTAGGTGGCGCTATGCTGTACATGAGCGATTATGAGTTGGAAAAATAAGTGTCTACAACAGCAACGTACTATCACAAGGTAGTGGTGTGAAGGAAAAGAGGAAAGATTGGATTTTTTCCCCAAAAATAGCGCCCCCAGTGGCGAAATATCACAGAAATTGGGTAACATTTCAGCAGCCCAATGAGTGATTTGCTTCTGAAGTATGAGCAGTTTTGAGCAATTAGAAGATTTATGAATTTTTAAGCATGTAAAAGTTTGCATTGAAAATTGATTGACGTATAACTTCTGAACGGTTAATGCTACGTGAAACGTATTTAGTAACTTTTGTCAGCCATGTCTGTAGTTGATGTGTATCAATTTTGGTGACATTCCTATGAACGGTCTAGGAGGAGTTGCGCCGTCTTCGAGGCCATGCATTTCGCACAAAAGTGAAATTACCTCACGTCCTGTTGGGCGTGGCTAATGCATTGGCATTACATTTTTGTCCGGCGTAGTGAGATACATATGCGTACCAAATGGCCTGCCACTACTACAAACTACATGGCAACCAGGCACCTTAATGCGGGAGGCCAGTATCACAACGAGTTAGGGGGCGCTATAGAGGCCCTGAGGCCCGCCTGGATCTGGGCTTCTGGTTCTCAGTAGCGGTGGCAGTCTAAGAAAAAGGAGCCAAATATCGTGCGTTGTTGACCATGGCAAGCGCCCCAATAAGGGTCTTGTAAAGACTTTGCTTGCCAAGTTTGACAAATCAGAAGCTGCAATATCATTTCTGCCATAACCAGCACCCCCAGGGGCGAAAGTGCACAAAATTTGGCGTACATGTCAGGTGAGCCATGAAGAGTTTGCGTATGAAGTTTGATGACAATTGAGTAAATAGAAGATGAGATATAGATTTTTGAAGAATAAATTTTTTGGTTTTTCCCATGTCAGTAGGTGGCGCTATGCTGTACATGAGCGATTATGAGTTGGAAAAATAAGTGTCTACAACAGCAATGCACTATCACAAGGTAGTGGTGTGAAGGAAAAGCATTATGGAATTATTGACCAAAAACCCGTTTTGGAGAAATTGCGTCGGCCAAAAACAGCGCCCCCCATGGACGAAAATTCCCAAAATGTGGTATACATGACATGGGAGGTAGTAAGAGGGTGGCCGAGAAGTTTGACCAAATTTGAGGAAAGATTGGATTTTTTGCCCAAAAATAGCGCCCCCAGTGGCAAAATATCACAGAAATTGGGTAACATGTCAGAAGCCCAATGAGTGATTTGCGTGTGAAGTATGAGCAGTTTTGAGCAATTAGATTTGTTATGAATTTTTAAGCATGTAAAATTTTGAAGTGAAAATTGATTGACGTATAACTTCTGAACGGTTGATCCGACGTGAAACGTATTTAGTAACTTTTGTCAGCCATGTCTGTAGATGATGTGTATCAATTTTGGTGACATTCCTATGAACGGTCTAGGAGGAGTTGCGCCCTCTTCGTGGCCATGCATTTCACACAAGTGAAATTACCTCACTTCCTGTTGGGCGTGGCTAATGCATTGGCATTACATTTTTGTCCGGCTTAGTGAGATACATATGCGTACCAAATGGCATGCCACTACTACAAACTATATGGCAACCAGGCACCTTAATGCGGGAGACCAAAATCACAACGACTTAGGGGGCGCTATAGAGGCCCTGAGCCCCGGCCAAGTTTGGGCTTTTGGTTCTGAGTAGCGGTGGCAATTCTCGGAACTGGTGCCAAATTTCGTGCGTTTTCGCCCATGGCAAGCGCCCCGAAAATGGCCCAACAGCGGAGAAAAATAAAGAAGAAGAAGAAGACGGAAGAAGAATAATAATAGTGAACTCTTACAAGAACAATAGGGCCTTCGCCCATAGGGCTCGGGCCCTAATTAAAAGACAAATTAAAAAAATTCCAATATCCATTCTTCCTGCCAAAATTTAAAACCAAGGATAAGCTAAGTAGCAGCAATAAAATAAGTTTCCCTTAAGTAAATCAAACAACCCAGCTAAGTTTACACACTGAGGATTAGGGCTGTAACGATACATCCAACTCACGATTCGATTCGTATCGCGATTTTTGACCCATGATTCGATACGGCCACGATTTTTTTAAAAATGTTTTTTTTAAAGTAGTAAATTTGACTTATTAACATTTACTTACTTACTTTAACTATTTAATAACAAATAATTCAGACCACTGCAGAGAATGAGTATGTATGCAAAAATGAACAAATGTATATCCAAAGATTGTTTTATTTCTCAAAATAATACTGTTGAGCCGGAAGCTCTGTTTTTTTCGGTTCTGAAAGTCATTTTTCCAAATCGTGTAAATCCGTTAAGATTTTTTTTTTTTGGGGGGGTGGCTCTCTCACTGTCTCACTCTCATAGGGCCAATGATTTTCTGTGATCGCGGAAAACAGATGGAAATTACGGAATTTTTATGGTGAAACATTGCTCGCGTGTCAAAATGTAACTGCCGCAGAAGGCTTCCGCCCAAGCAGACATGCCTTCGGTGTTGCCAGATATTGCTAACGTTTTCCACCCCAAAATATGTTCAAAACCAGCCAAAAAGCACCTAAACCTGCCCAATCTGGCAACACTGCATGCCTTTCCGGTCAAGTGATTGTGATTGGCTTGTGGCACACCTAGCCAGCCAATGAGCTGCTTGTTTACAGATTCACTCCCCGCGTCGCAACCAGAATGGCGACCGCTTAAAAGAAATGAATGCTCTGCCAGTGGCGAGTGTGGACGTTGCGTGACTTGCAGAAGATTGTCGCAGGTCGGCGAAAAAAACGACTTACTAATAGATATAAAAAATAAAAGTAATTTAAGTTAGTTTAAAATGTAATTTAAATAAAAAGTAAAGTATTCATAAATTGAAGTTTGGAAGCGCCTCTGTTTTTGGGCTGAGGAGAAGTTTGAAAGGGTGTACCACGATTCTGCCTTCTTGTATCGCGATACGGATCGTGGCTCTGCGTATTGCGATTTCGATACGCATATCGTTATAGCCCTACTGAGGATAGAAACATGTATTCTGTGCTTTGTGCATTTTGCTGTCTGAACTGTTAACTGATTGTAGCCTAATTCAGTTTGGAATTGAAATGGAGGAATCAGCATCTCCACATGCTCTTGAGAGGTTTGCTCCATCCACCAGACAAACCAAATCCAAAATTAAATCAACTAGTTAATACGTCCGTTATTGAGTCCATGAGATGCATGCAAAACACTTTTTTTTTTTTTTCTTTTCTTCACCCAGGCCCCTTTGTGCAGACAAAATACCCATATTTACCACTGACATTAAAAACACCCCCATTTCCCTGTAGTGGTACAGCCGCCTGGTTTCCCACTGGAATCAGGAAGTAGCGCTGGAATTGAATGGTGGTGAATGAAACTGGATATGGAATTTTTAGGAAGTTTTAACCAATAAATGAAATGCATTTTAACAGCTTATGTAAATTTTTGCATTTCTTGATACCAGATAATGGTTATACAGATGAGATGAACATGTCTAAGCCTTAAGAATGGAATATTTTAGTTTGTGCACGCTTAAGGCCAATTTATGCTGACAACGCAGTCCTCGCAGATGGTGTCGCAGATGGCGTCTGCGTAGCCCCCCCCCTCGCAGATGCACTGCGCGCACCTCCCAAAAATTGTGACCACCGCAGAAGCCTCGCAGACAAGAGGGCTCTGATTGGTCCACTCTACATCTGCTGTACATGCACTTCTGCTTCCCTACTTTCCCGGTTTGGCTTGTTTTCACTACCGCCATTTTTAAAAGCACGAGCGAAGATGGAGCAGCACGAAGAGCGGTTGATCGAGGAAGTGAGGAAGTACGTACATCTATACGACTCCAGTTCTAGTCATTATAAGTAACCGGAGGATAAACACTCCACTAACCACACCCACCAACAACTACTAGCGATTTCGCGACTTCGCGCCCCCTTGCGTTGTGGCGGTGAATAATATCGTGCACGCCTATTACTCCCCGCTCAACGATAAATTACAACTGTCTGTGAAAAGCTATCTGCGAAAGCCTTGTTGCAAGAGCATGCAGAGGCCCTTTAGTTGCTGGTGGGTCTTTCCCTGCACTCCTGAAACCGCTTATTTTGTTAAAATGGAGTTGATCTATGGCGAATGGTGGAGACACAGTGAATAGTAGAACAGTACAGAAATGGTCGTGTAAGTTCAGCTCATAACTGTCAGTAAACAGTTTACTACGTGCTCCTGCGTGTCGCGGCTCTGTCACATTCCGTTTTTAAGAAATCTACATTTAAGCCATCTTTTTTTGATTCAGTAGTCTTGTGTAGCCATTGAAATGTGCTCTAGAGAAATGTTTCCTCTCTATCTGTTCAGTTCCATGATGGATGGATGGATACGTTAGTTATTCAGGGTGTCACTTATTTCCCCCAAAAGTCAGTTTCTGATGAGAACCAACAGGCCCATAACTCATTCACTTTGGTCACACGGCTAAACAGGAATTGGAGAATTTCCTTTGCGATTTTGCAAGAAAGCATCAAATTCTCCAGACATCTGCAAACTTGTACAGTCAGCAGCAACACCATCTCCAGCCGTAAGCATCACCGTGATATTGACAATGAAGCAATGTTTAAAATTGTAAATGTTATTTGGACCATGAGCAGGTTCTTTGTGAATAACAGGTCGTTACTTGCTTATCTGTTCCAACGCCATTAGCAATTCAAGAGAATATGCGTTTCAAATAAATGTTATGAGCTGTTGCATTAAAAGTAGACAGCCTTTTGATTTCATAAAATCGGTGAAATTTAGCTCCTTCTGAAATTTGGTCATTGCGATACGTTTTTGTAATTCTTTAAAAAAAAAAAAAAGGGCCGTTCTGTGGCTGGGAAGTTCTTTAATTTGAGGGGATTCCCTAGCAAATGTGTAATGAAATCACTCACTTCGTGCAGTCAAGCAGATGAAGTGCATGCGCATGCTTACCTGAGTCGTCTTCATCTTTCAGGTTTTACGGCAGCTGGCATCCAGTGTTTCATTCCTGCCATCTGCAGGTTTCCTTTGACTGTGCACTGACAGTTACATCATTGTCGCTAAACAAACAGCTGATTGCACAGAGGTACTCGCTGACTGCCGATATTTTAGTTTGGTCCTGCGTTTCCTTTCCTTCGCAACGTAATGTCTTGCTTTCCGTTACTGGAGTCGGTCTTTCACATTTCATTCACACGCTCGCGTCCGCCATTGCTCTTTCCTGTTTCAAATTTGTATCCCACAATGCCTTGCGCCAATGGGGAAAACCCACCACATCATGCATGACGTAGTATCTTGAATGAGCTCACGGTGAAGCAAGAAAAAATGGCAGAGAATTTAGGGCCACATGGCTCTAAATTCATTAATTGTTCTTTTAGGAGGAACAAAGTAATAAATTCAGAAGTCTGTGACTTCAAATTCAGTAGCTTTTGGTCCACAAAAAAAACAATTGGGTGACGGGGAAAATTCTTCTTCTGACCTAAATGTGAAAAATCTGAAAGGCAGTGTACCTTTTTAAGGACAGCTTTTAACGTTAGCTAGTAACCAAACGAGATGAATCTTCATGCAGTAAGCAGACCTGCTTCCTGTTCCCATGCTCCATCATAGAGGATATGCTTCCAAGCCAGCTAATGTCAGCTTTACAAATTATGCAATTCACAACTTTTTTCTTCCTTTCCCCGAGAGTGCAACGTGAAATGTTTCCACACTGTGGAGGTTTTTGTTTTTGGAGCTGCCATCACACTTAAGTAGGCGGTAATATCAAATCATTCTTAGATGGTGCGAAAAATGCATGTCACCAACTAGTCGACTCTTAAATTAGTTGGCAACCAGTTTGGTCGTCGATTTTAGTCGGCCGAGTTGATTTAATTGTTACATCCTTAAAGATTACAGCACTTTGTAGGACTTTTGGTTTGCAGCATTTTCTCTAACATTCACTGCCGTTTTCCATCAGATGTGTTGAGTCTAAGGCCCTGTCCACACGGCAACGGATTCAGGTGAATCTGATAAAATTGTTTGTCGTTTCGGCCTGGTGTCCACATGGCACCGGCGTTTTGGGTGCCCCAAAACGAAATCTTTTGAGAACTGGTTCCAGAGTGGAAAGATCTGGCAACGGCGCCGTTGCGAAGTCGTCTGGATGAGTAGAACGGATTTGTTTACGATGACGTCACAACCACATGACTGTGAGTGCTTCACGCCGGGTAGAAGTGTAACGAACTCGATGCGAGTTGTCAACAAATCCTATAACTTGGTTCATGAAACGCGCTTACAAAATATTTTCACTGTGAATATTTATTGTGTAATGGTGCAAAGTGAGCGAGAGAGAGAATAGCCCTTAGGGCAGAGTCAATCCCGCCAGCAAAAATAGGGGGGAAAAAGGAGCGATCTCGCCTTTTCAGATGTTGGTTTAAGTCCTCCAATACATTCCTCAAAAAGGGCGTAGAAGAACAAATTAATCCAACGTGTAGCATTCAATTTATTCCGGACCATTAAAGATGCCGTCATCCTCGCCGCCATATTGGATGGGGCAAAGTGGAGAATAAAGATGCCTCATTCATGTGCTGCGTTTAACTGTACCAACAGGTTTACCATCCAAACGAGATCACATGGGATTACCTTTCACAGGTGAGACTGGAAAAATACTTTTCATTGTATTTGGTCATTATAACGTAATTTTACGAACAGATTTTTCTGACTGTGGCTAATATGAAGTCTCGCGCATAGTTTATGCGCATGTGTCCTTACTACTTCTATTATTCTGGTGTCTCTGATGGGACCGTCTTACAGCGCACCTAGAGGTGTGGCATGTGTATTGCATCGTTTTCAGCAAGCATTGTGTTGCCATATGTACCTGAGATTTTACTGATCCGTTGCCCATGTGGACGCGATATTTATTTTATTTTTTTAAAATCTCGTTGTCGTGTGGATGTAGCCTAAGGGCGTATTCACACCTACGTTGTTTGGTCCGGACCAAACGAACCAAATTTCCCTTGGTCCGGACCTTTTGGGTTGGTCTGAATACAAACCACCGAACTCTGGTCCGGACCAAACAAGCGGACCGAGACCGAGCTGCAAGGTCGGACTCGGTCCGGACCAAAGGACCCCTGGTGCGGACCTTTTGGAAGTGTGAAAGCAGACCGGACCTAATCCGACAGTTTTGCTTTTTTGTATCTCGGGAGCTTCCGTCGTTTATCGAGCATTATGGGAAACAGAGTTTGACACTCCACCGCAAAGTGCAAACACTGTTTTGGTTGTCAAGGGAACCTTATAACAGTCGTTCAGTCATTCAGACCAGTGGTAGGCTAGACTACAGAGTACAAAAAATGAGTGGGGGGCAAACGTGGGCTGAGGAAGAAACGTGTACCCTTGTGGATATATGGGCAGATGTCCACATATCTGAGCTTTTGGAGAGAACACACAAAAATGCCGGTGTTTGCTGTATTCAGTGAGAAAATGAAGGAGAAGGGGTTCACACGCTCCCCAGAACAATGTTGGCTAAAAGTGAAGAAACTCCGTCAGACCTACATTAAAATCAGGGACATTCTTTCAAAAAGTGGCGGTACTAGCGACGCAAAAAAGAAATTCATCTATTACGATAGATAAGGCGAATATCCCGACACATACCTCCTCCGTCTTGCGTGAAGAGCCAGAACTGTCACAACATGATGTGCGCTCATCAGCGCTATCCTCCGTAGCCGCCTTGCCCTTTGTCGTCGTTGATAAATTACTTGTACAACAGCATAGTAATCGCACAATTGTGAAAACAGTAAAAACTGGAAAAAACATATAGCTTTGACATTAAAAAGAATAACAGCACGGAAAGCCTCCATGATTACTTTTGAACTTAACGCTTTGTGCGCGTGTCGTCTCTGACCAATAGCTGAACGACCTCAGGGCGCATGGCTTTGTTGACAGATTTTGGTCCGCTTACTAAAATGTACAGTGTGAAAGCGAACCGCACCAAAATGAAAAAATAAAAAAAACATTTGGTTCGGACCAAAGCAAGTGAACTATCGAACTATCCTGGTCTGAATACACCTTAAATGACATGACACTGAATGCCACAATCCTGCCTGAGTACCCGCTTCTAGGGAGACGAGCCACAGTACTAAGCCATCTCATTTGTCTAACTATGGACTGATGAATGAAGACCTGAGATTACTTTAATGTTTTTCTGGTTTTATGCAAATGAACAGTTCTTGAGCTCAGGCCTTCGGAGATCTTTTGTAGCAGAGGCTTCTTGTGAATAGTAAACTCAGTGTTTGTCAAAGTAGCTCTAACCCACATCTCTAAACTTGTTTTATTGATTGAACTCTAGGTTTGCCAATTCCTGACTCCAATAAGCTTTTGTTGAAGTTCTTAGTCTAGAGGTTTACATACTTTTTCTCACATCAACTGAGTGTTTGATGTATTCAATATGGACAAGGGCAAAGCAATAATTTGTGTTAAAGGGGAACTGAAGGCAAAAATTTTTTTGGCAAAAATTTTCTAATTTAATTAAATATAGGAAGGCGTTTTTGATGGCTATTTTGTCGCTGCTATAGCAAGTTATGAGAGTTTGAAATATGCTACGGAATGTCAGTCCATATGTCAAAGCAATGGCCGTAAACGAGATTGAGACCTGTGCGAGACATCGTTGGGCGGAAGTAAAATGTACAGTGGAAATCAAAGTGACCAACATCTACCAACGTTCCCTGTCTGAAATCGCTCATTCGGGAATTACTATATAGTGAGCTCATTGGTAAAATGAAAACTCTTTCGGACGCTGGTATTTGTCATTACTGTCACACAATTAAACTGTGCCAGATCAGTCGGCTGGTGGATTTTCAAAATAAATACATGCGTGCGTTTGTGACACTCAGTATAATATGGATTTATTTCCCACATTAATAAATACAAAGTACCTGCATCTTTCAGGTTTTTTTTTTAAATCAAGGCTGAATACTTTCTTCTTTGCCACTGCCTTTTATTAAATCAAATTTGAGACCTTTGATTTCTTTCAGCGTGACTGCAATGCATGATGGGATATATTGCTTTGGTCAGTGACCATTGTACACTACTTTTCATGATGCATTGTGGGATACTTTGACTGCCCCTATGGAGCACTTGCATGTGACGTCACATCCGCTCCAGATTGTAGACAAACGCCATCTTGGCGGTCAAGCGCCATATTTCCGCCGCCTTTCCGACGCTGACTTTCATTTTTTTTTTTGCCGAAATATTCAAAAATTACTGTGCCACAATGCCGGATACTTGCATGGCATATAAATGCCACAACAGGAGAGGTCAGAAAACAGGAAGAAAGTTTCATAGGCTGCCACGGGACCCTGACAGGCGCGCAAAATGGATTGCTGCTATCGGAAGTTTGTGTGGATTTATATGTAAATCCACACAAACATATGTTTTTGTTAGAATTGTGGATGTATCGTAAAGGTATTCTATGATGGCTCTCTGTTTTTTTTATGTCGTGGTCGTGAAAACTCCGTCCGGTAAGCCATAAGGGTCACAAATCTGTAGACCGTTTATTTTAGACATGTATCTAATTATCTGATCCAAACAACAAGAACAAGGCATGGGTACCGACTGGAAGGAGCGGTCACTGGCGCCTGTGCAGTGACCATTTCATCTCAGGTTCGTCATGTATTTATTTCAGTATATCCATGTGGTTATTTGCAGCATAAGTTTATGACTCTAATAAAAAAATTCCGGGAAGTGGGAGCCTGAGAAAAGAGGGTTGGGGCGGGGGGTGGGTTGGGTCTTTAGCGGTGTGGTACGAAAAAAAACAGTAAAGAACTTATAAGAATTTACCACTGTCTTAGTAGTAAATCCTTATAAGGACTTATAAATAAATATATATGCCATGTATGATTTACTCCTGAAAGTGGCGGTTTTTGCATTATCCTCATACAAATTTATGAAAATCTAGTATGTATGAAGTGAACATTGTGCATGGTTTTTACAGATAATGTGTATGATGAATTACACCGTCTTTGTATGCTTCATGTAATGTTTGTAGTTTTAAATTATATTTTACAGTTTAAAATGTATATGCCTTTTATATGTAAATCCACACAAACATATGTTTTTGTTAGAATTGTGGATGTATCGTAAAGGTATTCTATGATGGCTCTTTTTTTTTTTTTTTTTTTTAAATGTCGCGGTCGTGAAAACTCCGTCCGGTAAGCCATAAGGGTCACATCTGTAGACCGTTTATTTTAGACATGTATCTAATTATCTGTGCATTAGAAAAATGAGCCGTGTAGTCCGTCGGTTGAAAGTGATCCATTCTGTACAAGAGTGCAGCAGTATTCAGCGGTGTTGTTGCCCGACAAGATGGCGTCTGTGTACTTTCCGGTCACGTGACTGCAAGATCTCTATATATGGTGTAAATAATCCTCACTAAGGTTTCAGACAGCACTACAAAATGGCGTCCCCACTATTTAGTGCCCTATACAGTGAGTCGGGGGCGATTTTGGACACGGGAGTTGTCAGATGATGTGTGCGCCCCCTTTCAAATGCTGATGTAATCAAGCCGGAAGTTTTGTTTGTTTTTAATAGCAATCAGGAAAGTTTTGGGGGGAAAGAGTAGGCAGTAATCGTCATTTAAACTCGTTTTTGTGCAATGTGTTTGGAAGATAGTTTTCGAAATGGCAGCACTGACACCTGGCTGACACTTCACATTTCAAAGTCTCGTGAAGATCGCATGGATAAGCGGCACCTGCCGTGGACCAAACAAACTAAATTCAACATGGCTGAAAACCGAATGGGCCGATAAGTATAATTATTTAATTGCAATTAGTTGCCAATACGAGTCATGATAGAAGGTTACTAAAACTGAAAACGTAATTGAATAATGTGTTTAAGAAATAAAGCAAGTTTAAAAATGACTTCAGCTCCCTTTTAAGTCAAGTCAGTTTTATTTTGTTTGGTGCTTATTATATTAACTTATTGCAGTGTGGGAAATAAGGCTGGACTGGCAGACATTTACCAGTAATTTTCGCATTTGTCCATCTGTATTTCAAAAGCATTGGACCGGATGGACCATGAAAAATTGTAAAGATATGGGTCGAATCAACTTCTAATTTTCTTCCAAATGTTACACTGGGCAAACACATTGTAACCCAGCCTGTGAAAGGGGGGCCCCCACGGGCGTGACTTTTTAAGAATTCATAACTCTGCCACTGATGGTCCTAGCCCCGCCAAAATTTAGACACCTCCCTCTCCCCGAGTGCCACACTAAATAAGACAATAATACACTCCTTGCTCGCTGTTTTTATTGCATTTGAACTAGTGTTTTAGGGCTGACCGTATCTGATTGATCCAGTCAGTTGGTTAAGAGTTCAGTTTACATGAAACTTTGCAATACAGTATTGAGTGCCAAACTGCCAGTCAATGGTTATGTGCATTTTTTCATTCATAATAAGAATGGCAGTCCTATGCTTTGAAGTATGTAGACTTGTATTTTAATAGCGTTTTTATTTTCTTCTATTTTCTCAGTTCGAATCCAGCAGATTTTAGTCTGAATGCCAAATGTCTAGTTTTGTCATTTTAAGTCATTTTGTTACGAAGTTACTTGGAATCTCGTACTCAAATTTAACTCTATGTAACAATAGTTGTATTGTTGGTTGTTAAATTTCTTATAGGCTTAGTATAAAAGTCATTGACGTGATTTTTTTCATGTGTTGTCATACCTATATATGAGGACCAGTAAGTTGTAACCAACTGGAACATCCTTACCCCTCCATACTTATTTTTTTTTTTTCTTCTAAAACCTGACATTTTCTTGTAAATTTATATTCAATTTGTATTGCAATTAGCAACTGTCAAGTGTAATTTGGCCTTTTGATAAAAAAAAAAAAATTATTCTTGGAAATAGCTGAGAAGCCATCTCCAGGCATCTAAAGCCCTTCATCTTCCAGTGCCCTAAGGCGGGCCCCAGAACCCCGGCCACATTGTTCCGGGCCTTTGGCCTGATATTTGGACAGGCTGAAATTTGGACGGATGGACATTTCAGACTGGTCTGTCCTGTGATGGTCTGTTTAAAATTCCTTATTTCCCACACTGTTATTGTTTAGTTAAACCAGATTGTATTTGTTCATTATTTTAACTGAGTTGATCAGACCATGTTAAACGATAAATTTATGCATGAAATCCAGATAATTCCAAAGGATTCACTTTTTCTTGGCACTGTATGAATCTGGAATGAATGGAATTTGTATAGATGTTTTGAACTCTATTAATTGATGCTCCTTGGAAGCCCCATTCCCCTTTGTACTGGAATTACAGGCACCTTAAAGGAGATGCGCAGAACCTTTATTTTTAAATAAGGTGGTGTTTACATTAGACCGTATCCGTCTCGTTTTCGTCACGGATGCACGGTCCGTGCACATTAAAACGCCGGGAAACGACTCCACAGGTGGAACAACTTGAATCTGCCAGGGCCCACGTATTCAACCCAGTTCGTATCTGATCCGGTGCTGTGTAAACATTGAGGAACGAGGAAACGCTGTGCTGAGCTCTAGCTGACGTCATTGGACAACGTCACTGTGACATCCACCTTCCTGATTCGCTGGCGTTGGGATCACACACACAGCGGCTCAGTCCCGAATCACTGCTCGTGCGCTTCACTCGCGCGCTCTGTGAGCTGCGCAGGGCCGGAGTGCGCACCCTCCAGAGGGCACTCGCTGTTCAGGGCGGAGTGATTTGGAGCGCAGGAGGAAGCGCTGAGCCACGCTGAGCCGCACTGAGGTTTATTTACACATTTCAACTTATTTACCTCCTTCAGGCGCTTAAACTCAGTGAGAACATGAACATCACAGCCAGGTGTGTTTATCTGCTGGAGAAGGTGTTCGCTTGCCATCCTTCCACTTGCAAGTGGTGAGTGACTTGCGCATGCCCGATATGCACTGGGATCATGTGACGTGCCGTCTAATTAGTCATGTGATTAGCGTATCCGTGTATTGGCGTTGCTGTGTGCACGCGAATCGTGTATTGGCGTTGCTGTGTGCACGCGAATCGTTTTAAAAACGTTAATCTGATGATCCGCTGATACGGTCTAATGTAAACACCACCAATTTCTGAGTGGATAGTATCTCCATCCTTGACTCTTGTATGTTGCATAAATGGGGAATTTAAATATATTTTTGAGAGTTAAAATTGACCGCAAAATTGGTATTCGAGCTGAGCCAGCCAGCCCTGAGTGCGTGACATCACAGTGGTAACCAGTTTTAAGGCCGAGGCCTTTTACAGCTATAGACCCTTTTCAGTCACGTGACCTTCGTAAACGCGACCACCATTTTGGACATGTAGCGGACTTCGGCTCGAATTGGTTTGAATGCGAGGAAGGCGACAAACGGAGAACATACAAGAAAAAAGAGCGAGATGCAGAAAACACCTTCGCTATCCAGCGACGTAGGGCATTTACAGGGTGAGCAGAGGGAGAAATAACAACAGTAACGACACATTAGCAACGCCGTACAGAAATAACGGTTTATGGCACAGACCCTTTCGGTTCTTGCTCATCTAGCTGCTACAATGACTGCTTTGACTGCAACAATAATACCTAACACACATTTAAGTATCCGTCGTAAAGACGTGAAACTCATCGAGTGACAAGTGTGTTCATTGATAAGCTAACACAATCTAAAGTAGACATACCATCACACTGCCCTGGCGCTGTGTACAGTTTACCTTCTATGGTTTGTGCACTCACTATTTGCCATTACTTTCTCCAACCGTTGTTAGAGATTACAGGGAACGGCCTGGATTTAAGAGACAAATACATGTTCCTCTTGTTTTGAACACTTAGCCCATGTTTACATTAGACCGTATCAGCGGCTCATCAGATTAACGTTTTTAAAAGCGATTAGTGTGCACACAGCAACACCAATACACGATTCGTCTGCACACAGCAACACCAATACACAGATACGCTCAGCTCCGCAGGCATCCTGCGCTCCAAATCACTCCGCCCTGAACAGCGAGTGCCCTCTGGAGGGTGCGCACTCCGGCTCTGCGCAGCTCACACAGCGCGCGAGTGAAGTGCACGAGCCACGATTCGGGACTGAGCCGCTGTGTGTGATCCCAGCGCAGATCACTTACCACTCGCAAGTGGAAGGATGGCAAGCCTAAAGACAATCGTTTTTTTTTGTTTTTTTGTTTTTTTTGTTACATAGTCAAGAGAGGTGTCGGATCACTGGATCCAGTGTAAATAGCTGCCGGAGCCAACGCCCGAGGTTCCGGAGCGTTGGCTTGCTCCCCCTCAAATTAAGCGCTGTTTGTAGAACACTGCCTCTGATCTGTCCTACAGTCTACCAACAGCAAAGGAACACAACGCTAGCTAATAGCTACTACAGAAGAACAAAGAGGTTACAATGGGTTATTTTAGCCTATTTGGTTACACACTCGCCGCCACAGAATGTTAACAGCAATGTAATGCCTTTTCTGGCTAATTTTATTCATCTTACCTCCAACAAAGTGGTCACTACACAAGCGTTGGTATGCCGAGGGCTGCCAATCTGTTAATGGCCGCTATCCATCTTCTCCGTCGGGATCCGATAAAATGATAAACCTTGCCTTGTTTGTTGGTTACTACATCCAGGTGCACAACAATATAGTGGCATGATGGAAGTCTTGCTGAAAATAAACACTTTCTTTGCTGCCGTTCCTCAATGCTGGCTGTGGTAAACTACTGGCAGTACATGTCCAAAATGGCGGCCGCGTTTGTCGTGACGTCACGTGAAAAGGGTCCATAGACCAAAGTCGTATAAATAAATTTATGGTGAAAGTAAGAAATCCCGTTATTGACTTGCTCAACTAGGACTGATTTGACTTCATTGATTGTGGGTTGACTCTCATTAAAACAGGATAGGTGTTATAACTTACGCAATGTACATGCATGCATTTTCCCTGATAAAACATAAAAGACTAATTAAATAATCAGATGAACTGAGACAATCACATTCTGAAGCAAATTAAATCTTACTGTTAAGTTAAACACAATACAAGTTATATGTATTAAAGGTCAGAGGCAAGGGTCGGAGGTGAAACGTAGAATATCAACTTTATTGTCTAGAAGAATGACCCAAAAAGCGAATTCAGTTTTCCTAGTGTCTAATTTGCACCTTAAAATTGAATAAAATGGTGCGCGCTTTCACCACCAGGAGACAGTCGTCATGACGTCATTCAAGGCAAACAGACTGGGAGCAGTTCTGTTTACACCTGCTAACCAAGCACACGTGTATGGACTTTGGTCACGAGACGTTGTGTAAAATGGCTGATAGCGATTTTGAGGTAGTAAAACTCCAAATTAAATATTGAGAGGTGAAACCATATACGCATGAACCTATGGCCATTGCGAAGCAATCGGTGAATGTAGCTCACTGGCTTGACCGTGCGGCTTCGGAATTGGACACGGCGACTCGGCCGACTCTGATCGCGGTGACCCCGGACCTCACCAAGACTCGCGCCCAAACGATTTATCCTGGTAGTTATGATATAAATTCTTACTTTTGTCGTAATACTAAATAAGAACCCTTTTGAAGAATAATTAAACCGCCTCGATCCGCGCTAACTTATTTTAATTATTACTTATTAACAATATTCTTGGGACCAGAAGAAAATTAGAGGGCTTTTTAACACACACAAAGTTTCAAATGTGCATAAAATTAAAACCGTTGCCTATGAGCTTTAATCTAAATGCAGGTAAATAACGTGTTGTGGTTTTTGTTTTGTAACCAAATGAGTTGGAGCTTACGTGTCTCTTCTCGCTTCTTGAAGGCTGATCTTGTGGCTGATTTTTGTTTTGAAACAATCTGACATTCAGTTCTCTGTTCATTTGCTTCTTCCATGTAAGGGTGAGATGTTGCTGTTCAGGCAAGCACATCCAGCAGAGAAATCAGACGGCTGGTCCACTCATTCTGTTTTCTCCATACCGAGTATTCCTCCATTACTGCTGGGCTCAGGCAATTACTAAAACCCGGGACGTCACCGGTTTTAGCAGCAACCGTGGGGAGGTCACTGCCTGAGCGATATATCCTGTCCTGTTCCGTCCTGGGTTTTACCAACAACCCTCGGCTCAAGCTCCGGGAGAACTGCTGCAACTGCACTTGCTTTCCTTTAAAAAAAAAAAAAAACAACTTTCTTTTCCTTTAACTGTTGGTGCTGCACCCATCTTTTCAATATGGGCTTATAGCCAACACTCCTCAACAGATCAGAGGTTTCATACGAGTCTTCAGCAAAATGTGCAGAGGAGAGACCACTTTGTAGCCACTCAATGTGCTCGTGACCACTTCGCAAAACTCGTCCAAATCTTTGCAGTTTGAACATTCTTGGGCCATGAATACAACATAAATCCACCTTCTGTCATGTTGCTGCACCCACCAGCAACACCTCTATGTGGCATGGTGATAAATTAGCTCAAAATGGAGGATCGGAGTTGCAGTCAGCTCTGTTTTAGTATAGCGGAAATGGCGATGAGACTGATGGACTTCCTGCTGGGACGTCACGGATGTCAAGGTCATTCACTCAGACTGCTACCTATATAAATCACTTTAATCATAAAAATTACTATTTTAGTAATTCTTGAGGTCTCAAGGCATTTATAAACAAAAAGTGAGGCCATGGTTCTGCTTATGTGCTTTAAAAGATTAGGTAAGCCTATAAAGAAGTGGCAAATAATGTTTTATAAGTTATTTTAATGGCAATAAGATTTAGAACGCAATTAAAATGCTGCCTTGTTTGCTTTGCTCTCCTGTGCCGGTCAGTGCAGATACGTTCAGTATGCAAGTGTGATATGTTCAAGTGTAACAGCAGCTCTAACAGAAACATGTTAATCATGAGGAAATGTTTCAGTTTCGACAAGGAAGATTACATAAATGATTTGTAGAAGAGCTATATGGAAAATGTACTTTTAACCCCCCCCCCCCCCCCCCCAAAAAAAAAAAACCCAGCCCCTCAAAGTATTAGTTTCTGTCCCGTGTTTTTAAAGCTGCTCATATATAGATAGTTTTAACATGACGTCACAGTCTCGGGGATTCCCTAATGGCGGCCATCTTGTGGGTCAAGCTTACCGTACGGGTGACTGAGCACACATTGTAATGCACGAGTATAAAGTCTTCAAAAGAACCCAAGCAGGCTATTTAAAGCTAGCAATGGTGCACACCTGTTGTATTTACGGCTGTCGTAATAGGTCAGATGATGACGTCAAGCAGAGCTTTTATGGAATTCCCATTGTACGGGAGCACGAAGGCGAGCAAACAAACTCGGCATACAAAGGAGAAATCTATGGCTTGCGAGAATCAACCGCAAGGATTATCAGCCTTCCAAACACAGCAAAGTCTGCTCCGATCATTTTATAAGTGGCAAGTTGTTTAAATAAGCAATCAATTGTGTTTAAGTTTGTTTTTGGAAACCAAAACATCATGTAAACGATCTCTGGAGAATGCCTAACTGGAACCGCTGAGTGTACGTTTACATTGTAATGTACACTTAATATCGCTCGTTTGTCAAGTTTCTATTTGACACTTGTCACTTCACTCACGCAAGGGTCATTTTTAAAAAACATTTTAGGTCTATTCTGTATGATTTGATTTGTGTTTGGGATGCAAACACCGCGCCTTTTGGCGGATGCCGCCTGAATCGCGCAGATCCGATTTTTTTATTTTTTTTTAGGGGGGGCGTTAGTGTGATTAGCTATAATTTCAAAGTAAATTCTGTATTAAAATTACTAAATAAGCAAATCCGTTACAGTCCATGAAACAGGAACTATAAGGATGAGGAAAAACAGTTTAAATCGCAAAGCTGTGCACATTTGCGCTGCCTGAGCGGTGTGTAGGACTGCGCAAATGTGCGCAGCTTAGCGATTTAAACTGTTTTTTTTTCTCATCCTTATACTTCCTGTTTCATGGACTGTAACGGATTTGCTTTAGTAATTTTAATACAGAATTTACTTTGAAATTATACACTGCAACGCCCCCCCTAAAAAAAAAAATCAGATCTGCGCGATTCAGCCGTGAAAAAGGCGGCATCCGCCAAAAGGCGCGCTGTTTGCATCCCAAACACAAATCAAATCATATAAAGTTGTATATATCAGACAGCCTTTAAAGTTTGAAGAAGTCAGTTTCAGGCTTTGGAGCAGGCTTTGGCAGTTTCAGGCTTTGGCAGCCCTGCATAGTCACTTGAAAATGCATCCTTGTCCACTTCGTAGGGGTCAATTCCCCCAATCAAGGCCAGTTTGGCTGCATACCGTTGTCGTGAGATGTCGTCTAATGTATCTATATACTTCTGTTTGCTTGATTTTGCCAACATTGATCTTTATTTTAGAAAACTGACTATATAACTTCATAAATTCGTCCGAGATAATGTAGCCGGTAGTGGCGATGGTCCGTTTTGTTTGCCCCGCAAGATGGCGGCTGGGGGGCATTCCCCGGAATGCCGTGACATCAGTGAAAACTATCTATAGAGGATATTACATGGTTGTATGAAGAAGTTTATCTTCGAGTGGTGCATATATTTATAAGTGAGCGATGGAACAACTGGGAATAATACGAGAAGATAAACTTATCTTCGCACCAGAGTATATGATTTATATTATTATATGGACACATCCACAAGAAGAATATGCAAATTAATCAGAAGAATTTTAATGTTGAACCAGTTTGCCATTTTGACAATGTGCATCAAGTGAGCGGGAAAACACTGCAAGTGACCTCATCGGCATGAAATATTGGAAATAATTATACATACAGGACATTTTTCTTTCGATGGAAAAAACATGTACTCTATTCCCTTCTAGTGGGCTTCGTTAATTTGGTTTGATAGTATGCATTATTGTTAGCATATCACTTATGGGTTGTTTTACAATCAGGGTACAAAGTTTGTGTCACGGGGGTCCAAAATTCAAATTGATTCAAACTGGTTCTTGCACCAGTTTTTAAGTGAAGGACAAGTTAAAGAACAGATTTCAGGAAATTTTTTGACGTGTATGGTAGTTTTGTGTAATCTGCTATAAGATAAAGAAAATTAAGTGTAGCTTTAAGCAGGGCTGGGAGAAACAAATGAAGTGATTCTCGGAGATGACTTTTTTTTTTTGACAATTCAGAATCCACTACTTCCATAGTGCTTTTAAATATAAGGCTGTAAGCTTTGCGTTAGTTGTCTCTAGTATTTATGTCCCAATATCTTGAGCACATTTTAGGATGAAAATAATCATTTTAGATATGTTATTTTATATTGAAAAATTAGCTGTCTCGGAGAGGACATTTTTTGACGCAATTACATACTAATTTGATCAAAATAGTCTGAAAACTTACTGGCATTCAACATTAAAACTTAACTATGTTTCCAATGATATGGAACCAAATATGTGTTTTATGGTATAAAGAATGATTTAAGTGCATCCCTTTTGGAGCTACCTGTGGTCAAAAAAGCACTTTTTCTAAATGACACGAGTAATTTTGCTAAATATGACACACATTGCCATACATTCACCAAAAATAACGTTATCACCAATTTTATTTTATTTGCATGGTAAATAGAGCTATCACAGGGCTACAATAAACAACCAAGTTTATTTAGTCAAGCCTTTTGATATTGAAGATAAGCGTTAAATGTGATTTTTAGCTTGCGTACCCTGATTGTAAAACAACCCTTATCCTATGTGCATTATGTCACTCTACCCCAGTGGTTGCGTTAGACTTTTTCATTGTCCGTCATTTTGACGGACAGGGTTGTAAAAATTCCGTCATTTGTCCATTATTATCTGTCATTTTATTTTAACTTTTATATGACAATGTATATAGGCTATAAATGCTATATATTTAACTTGTGTTTTCATGGACTCATTTTCATTTAAAAATTAATTCACAGAACAAGCTTGTATTATTTAATCACTTATTTATGTATTTATGATGCAAAAAGATGAACAGAGATTCTGACGTTCGGTCACTTATGAACCCATTTTCCCTCCGCTAAAAACATTGCGGCTGTTGTGCTTTAACGGGCATATGAACAATGTTATTTTACAACGTAGCAAGATATGAACAGTCCACTACAACGATTTAAGTGACAATCTAATTTGACCTGTTTGTGTGAGCTCAAACCTTCCTTCTGGCCCGCATGGATTTAAATTGGGAGCTCGCTTGTGCATAATCAAAGTCGTCAATGGAGACTGCTGCCGAGGCAATTGTCATTAAATTTTGCGTCTTTGCCTCGGACAGACGACTTCTCATTGACGTTTTAATTTTATTCTGAAGGCTGAACCCGTGCTCTGCTGCGACACTGGAGACTGGAATAACCAGCGCCACTTCAGCCAAAGTTCTGAAGTCGGGAAACATTTCTCCCAGGGAAGTGATCAGAAGCCGGCAAGAGCCTCTGAAAGTTGGATTTCCCGACCCTGCTAGTACTCTCTTCATAGGGAGGAAATCCTGCAGCATGCGGTCTTTCTGCACCAGTGGTGCAGCTGCACCCCGCGGTGACCCGTAGTGGGCTGACACGGAAGGTCTTAAATAAAACGAAGTTGTTTAAATGTTAGTTTGTCTACCCGTGCTCTCATTAAAATGATAGTTCAGCAGATATTCGAGCAGTGATGTTCCTAAGCTTCCTAAGCTTGCTGGGGAAGAATACAATAAATCGGCATTTGTTTCATTTTAAAAACAAGAAAACAACTAGCCTAAATGAGCGCTATTGCATTAAGACGTACAGGCAGGGAAACGACACAACCCAATGCATCTTTTTTTTTTTTTTTTTTTTTTTGAATAGCAAAAATGACATGTCTTCTGCAGAGAAGGGAAACATTAATACATCTCACTGTGCTAGTGGTTAGAGAAGTCAGAGCGCGGTCAGGAGCGCGATGGGGGGAACAGCCTTGCGCAGTGGCTAGTGTATACATGAGTAGCCTATGCACCGAACATCAAGACTGCCACAACGTCGGCTCAGATTGAAAGTGACGGCAGTGAAGACTATGGCCCAATCCCAATTCTAATTTCTACCCCTCCCCCTTCCCCTTGGCCCTTCCCCTTGAAACTGAGCTACAAGGGATAGGGCTTGAAATTCAACCCTTACGTATTGGGATAGCCCTTCAACGATCGCATACGTCATCGCGTACCTCCGTCAGCGTTTACGTTAGCAAAACGCGACCAAATGCGTCATTGGCTGCGACCAGCCGCTACAGTCAGAGCCAGAACCAGAAATCTCTGCTGGCAGGGTGTGATTTGTTAACTAACACCACTGAATGGGATATCTTTGGCGCTTCGTGCACCACATCCGACAGAATGAGGTGTCAGAACACTCATGTAAACAATAAAAGCGAGAATAACAGAACAAAACATACGCATTCAAGCAACCGAAAACAATACTCACTCCCAAAGCTTTTTAGCAGCAGCTTGGATTTCAGAAATCGCTGCTCATTCTCAGCTCGAAAACGAATCAAGCGGCGTGTTTCCTCTGGATAACAACTTAAAACACGTAAATAATGGAGAAAATACATTTATGACAATCTTTCGCCGCGGGAACCGCCATCTTTCTGAAATCCGCATGAAATCTCGCTGAAATCCGCATGGCATTGTGGGAAATCACTCAAACCCCTTCGTTCGGAGTCTGCTCCAGGAAAATCTCCGTTTGGAGGGGTACAGAAGCCCTACCCCTTCACGTGAACGCGCAAAATGGAGGGGAAGGGCCAAGGGGTTGGTCCAAGGGGTGAAATGGGATTCGGCCTATGTATACTGTATGTAAGAAAACTCTGCCACAACTTGCCAATCATTTCAATTGTGTTTCATTATGTTTTATTGTTATTAGGCTATTATTATTAGTAATGGTAACGGTAAACATCCGTCAAAATGACCGACGGCCTTCAGATTTTTCCGTCATAGCTAAAAAAAAATCCGTCAATGACGGACAATTGTCGGTTAACGCGACCTACGCTCTACCCAATGGAGAATGACTGACTGACTGTTAAATATGGTTTACAACACTGCATGGTTGTCAGGACATCATGTCACATCAGGGGCTTAGCCAGGATTGGGAACATTTAGGAGTGTTTTTCTGAAAGTAGGGAGTGTAACTTGGTCGTGACGGGGGGGGGTGTCAGATTTTGAAAATTTCATCTTTTTTGGTGCAATCTGGTGACTTCTGGGGTTGCAGTTGAGCCTTAAAAAGAAATGAAAGGGAGCATTAAGTGTGAATTTTATTAGGCATTTAACACATTTACTAGCTTTAGTTTCAATTTAGTTTCTTATTCATTAACCAGAACTTTACAAATCACTAATTTATCAATAAAATCTTCAAATTCCTGCAATAAAAGCAGAAACCTGAAATTATCATTTCTAGTGTACTTAAGACAAGAAAATACATTGTTGCATTCAAGTCCTGTTACACAGAATACATCTTTTACTATAAACAAAGATAACACATGAGATTCAGCCGACTCTGAAGATTATGAAATGTATACAACTGAAAAATACCTTTAACAAGTTTTGATTTTATGAAATATCCATAATGCAAATGTTACATCACAAAATGTCAGGAATCATTTTGATTCTGTTAAAGTGCAATAAACAGGAGTTAAAAGTGAGTGAAATTAAGTTACAAGTGAAACTTTCCTGTAGTTACTTGAAGTGTAAATATTGTAAACAATGCAAAAAATTCAATAATGGTAGTTTATGAAAGTACTATTTCAGATGATGTAAATCTTGGCGAAAGAGAAATCAATTGAAACCGGAAGAGCGAAAGTGATTATCATGCCGTTACCATGTGAACAGTCTTTTATGAATGCGGGAGTGGGCTTTCAACGCGCCGAATCCGGTGTGACTGAGGAAGGTGACAAGTTTTATGTTTCATCTAATTTGGGTCATTTTAAAAATTATATTTGGCAGTGTGCACATAGGAAAGTATAAAGTTTGTCAATATGCTGCTTATGCTTGTATGATAAACTCATAAATATTTCTCAATACATGATCACCATTTTAAACCTGCTGAGCTTCACTGGGGAAGCTGTCAAAACTTGTAGTATTTTGCTTCTATTCAAGCCTCGTTTCGAAGTCTGACCAATAAGAACACCAAAAAAAAATGTAGCGGTAAATTTTTTTTTTTTTCCCTTAATTTAACTACCATGTATGGAAAGCACACGTGTTGGGCATGCCCCGGGAAGCTGCTGAGCGTCGACAAAAATGTCCACAGAAATGCACAAAATTACTTCACAGAACACAATTTCACAAAATTTTGGTTAGCACTGGTTAGTATAAAATTTATAGGCCGTGTTTGGGGATTTATGGCAGTGTGTTTTGAGAATTGTCCATGTAGAGCCTATGCCTATGCGTCACATGGAGATGTTAAACTTCCACGCTAGCAAGTGACTGTGACAATTTGTAAACAAACATGGCCACCACGTTTGCTTCGTTAAATATGGAAGATTTTGAGAGAATTTTGAAAGGGAAAGATGCGTTGAACGCCTGAAAGGAATGTGTATGGTATAATATTGGCTGGCCTTTTTTTTTTTTTTTTTTTTTTTTTTTTTGTGGGGGGGTATATCGGATATGTTCCATTCAGCTAGGATGATATTGAACTCTTCTTGTTCAGTATCAATGCTAGCTGAATGGAATATATGATCTACCACTCAACGCCAACCAATATTACTTAAATACGTCACTCAGATCTGTCATGTTTTTCGTATGAAAAATTAGCTTTTTAACACAAAGATGATAAACTTAATATCTTCAAGCCGTGTGGATTTTATTTTTATTTTTTTAAATTGTACAATTAGTAAAATGTGATGCATGGGTATCACATCTGTTATTACATCCAAAATAACTACAGGTCTCTGGCTTTTTTTTTTTAAACATGTAACTTCAAGTTTATCTGGAGCTGTTTACTGAATTGGGCTTAGTTACTCACGTACACTTGTGCTGCTACTGTGCTGATCATTGTCAAAACACAAAGCTTGCCCGGTAACATGGCTGCATAAACAAATCCGCAGTTACAACGATGACATGCGAAGGGCTCCTATACCTCCATAGGTGCCCTTCCCCAAAGTTAAAAGGAAACTGTTAATCACAATGCCTGGTTCTTTTGCCTATAGCAACTTAAGCATATCTGGATAAAAATTAGACTCTACCAACACCTTCTGTGTAATGCATCACAGGCTAGTGAGATGGTACATGCATCCATCACCAACTTGCCACATTCAGAAATCATTGTTCGCTTAATAATTAGTAATCAGTCCAGAACTAATTTGTTCCTTCTCGATACCATGCATTTGAGTCATATTAAAAATTCTCTCACAGCTGTGTTATTTCTCCCCTTTATCTTTTGTAGACTTGCTGTGGTTCAGGTGTGCGTCACGTCATATGGACATTGATCAGAGCAAATAAGGAGAAATAGTGCTGCTTTATGCAATTGTCCTTTAGTGCAAATGCTGCAGAATTGACACCATTTTTGAATGCAGTTGCTAGGGCTCCACCAACAGGCTGACTGGCCGATAATCCTGCTTTGTAACCTTATTGGTGGTAGCCAAAATGAGGCTTCTGAAGGGCCAATAAAATGCTTTTATTCTGTGATGTGTGGCTGACCAATTTGCCTGAAGGATTCGCTACACATGTGCTGTTTATATGCAGTGAGCAGAAACACACGGTATATGCTAGGGGTGTGCAAAATAATCGTCATGACAATGCATCGCGATACTAACTTTCACGATATACTGCATCGATTCTTGACGCCAAATATCGATTATTAATTTTAAAAAATGAATAAATAAAATTGTATGAATGGTTGGCGAACATCAGCTAAAAACAAGTAGAATACAACTTCCAGTCCTGTAGATGTCGCCGTGGAGTTTTTGACGCCCGCTGTCTTCATGCCAGTGGCATTTCCAGCGGCGGGCTACTGCGACCTAGACATTCTGCATAGACATCATATGCGACTGCGACTCTGTTTACAAATCTCGCTGGAACAGCGCGCACGACATGCTTGAGCGCTTTTTAGAGCAACAGCCTGCCATCCACGCTGCACTCCTGTCTGCAGAAATACGTAAATCTGAGAAGGACATCTGCACACTCACCGAGTCTGACATAACTGCTGCGGTACTACAACATGCTAAAAGAAATATGCTTAGTGAGTGTATTGTTTCCTAATTTGAGGATGCTCCACAAACTATAAATGCACAAGGCATTTAAATATAATGTAAAGTAATGTAACAAATAATATAATGATGATGATAATTTAATGCACTGAGTAATATAGTATATATATTTTGATATTTATTATTGCCTTGTCCTCCCATACTGCAGGTGCTGCAAAGAAATTGAAAACTGCTGCTATTAGTTTTCTTTTATTATTTTTAGTTTTATAAATCCTGTGCAATTTTTGTCATTAGTGTGTCCACTCGTTAAGTATGGAAACAGTAATATTCATTTTAATGGCAACTACCTCCAAAGTCGTTTCAATAAATTCAGTTATGAACTGAGTTGCTCTGAGTTATGCATCAATTGGAGACACTATCCAGATCGTACACAGCCACTGGTAATTATGCTCTTTTTTTTTTTTTTTTTTTTACATTTTCACTGAAGTATGTTGAATATATCGCAATGCATCGCAATAATTCAAGAATCGTGATGCATCGTGATAGTATCGCATCGTAGCATGTGAATCGTGATTCGAATTGAATCGTGACTTCTTTGCCAATACCCACCCCTAGTATATGCCAGCATGTTTGGAACCTTGAACCCCACCTTCAGCAGGCAATGTAAAAGAGGCTAATGATGAGTGCTTGTGTCCAGTCAATGTATTCAGGTTTGTAATAGCACTTTAGGCCATCCTTAAAAAAAAAAAAAAAATCCATTTCCTGTCCACCGGGTGAGCGCAAAAATTTTCAGTTGGGAGGAAGGGATTTTTTTATTTTTCTTTAAAATATATGGATGGATAAGAAATCGCAATGCTGTTTGCTTTTCAGTACTTTATTACAAAAGCAGACACATTTTAATAATAAAATGACAATCAACTGAAACTTGTACAAAAACTTTAAGTTAGCATTTTAAATGCTGACTGCAACATTTGCAAAACTTTTACAAAGGTACTTAAAATGTCCGACACACGGACATTTTGTAGTTCTAAATCGGCCGTTAGGCCTAGTTTGGATGAAATTACAGTATTAAAATGATCACTGAATGATTTGTTTTTCTAAATCTTTACTATTTTGTTGTTCGCTAGAATACCATTTTGCGATTTCACACTTAAGCAAATGTTTGAAAACTCCGGATCTCCTTCCTTCATGGTGGCTGCCATTTTTTTTGTGCCACACGGCGCATGCGCAAAGCTGATTCAATTCAGAGTGCACGCGCACTTGGCAGAGGCAGTAGTCTGTCGGAGGGAACAGAAGCAGAGATAACGCTTTTGTCAATGGGAAACCAGTCTTCTCTCGTTCAATTACGTGCTGGCATCAAAAGACACCGTTGGTTGTAAATGAAACCAAACTGAGTCGTTGGAGTGTATTTTCATACACAAATGGAGAAATGTTCGCTGAGTGTTTGTGTAGCCCCACTGCAGACCGTTGTTGTTGTTAATTCATAGCATGCTCAGTTGCGTGAATGTGTCATGCACTGAAAATAAGAGATTTACAAGCCAGGAACGCCTCATGATGCAATACGCAAGAAAAGAAAGATTTACTGCCATTTTACTTTGTATTTGAGTAAAGTGAATAAATAAATGGTCTGTGGAAAATACATTTAATCCTGGGAACTGCGTGCACAGGAGTTTGTGTTTTATTTGTCATGGCTGGCTAGTATGAGCCTTAGTGGAAAGCCCTGGGAATGCGTAAATGTCAAGTTCGATTTTAGATTTACAAACCCGAAAAAAATGTTGAAAAACCGGCGTTAAAAAAAAAAAAATTTCAACCGCACAAACGGCACTCACCCCGCCGGTGGACCGGAAACTGAACGTTTTTTAATAATGGCCCTATTCCTCGCCTATTTAACTGATTATTAAAAGGACATTTAACATCCATGTATATTTGGTCATTCTGTTTTCATGCCCATAATTAACAATTATTTGCCGAAAGTAAAGTGAAATATCGGTGAATGATGACCTCAACTTCGTCTGAGTTATTATTCACTGAGCCTGAGGCGGATGATTGTAATAAATGCATGCGCAAACTTGTCACTTATCGATGCCGACTCTCACAAAATGCGTTGTTTTGAAATGGATAAATCACAATGCCACCTTACCTTTTTGAATAGTTTTCAAACTTCATAGCATCTTTAGTGCTTTTTAAGAACAGCATTTTCTTTCATAATTTGTAATTCTTCCTCATTTACAGTGACAGCGACTGGCTGCCATTTTGCTGTGTTGCTCTGTGATTATCGAGAATAGGGTATTAGGCAGAAAAAGAAATTTACCAGTCAAAAATAATATTTTATATAATCCTGATAAGCGCCGCAGGTGCGAAGACGAGCGCCGCAGGCGCGAAGTCCCTCTAGGGGGGTCTGGGGGCATGCCCCCCCAGAAAATTTTTGAAATTTAGACTTCATTTCCTGCATTCTAGGACATTTTCAGGGTGAAATGGCGTGTAATTTTTGATCAGAAATATTGCATATTTTTACTTTGTATTTTTTTCAGTTTCACTCCTGAATGTATCAGATGTATGTATGGTGTTTGATTTGGTAACAAAAGTGAAAAGAAAATAAACAACAATGAATTGTATATAATCTTTTGATCTAGTTACAGTATTTAATAAAAAAAAAACCAACAGTATTCTATTTTACCATACCCCAATGAACCCCCCTTGTTAATCAATGTATCACACATACCTTTTCTGTCTTTTTGTGGAAAAACGAATCAGTTTTTGTCACATTCAATTTGGGGCGTTTGTTGGGATTCATCTTGATCCAGAAGAGTGAGTCAGCAAAAAAAAATGCGGTTCTCCCGCCAAGAAAGAGGAAACTACAACGCAGGGTGTTTGGCAATTTTCGACCAATCAGAATTCGCGATTTATTCAGTCCGCATGTTACAAGATTCAGTGCGGGCCAAAATGGCGGAAACGATGAAATATTCTGATTTTTCATTTCAAGTTTTCAGTATTTTTCGTATTAAACTGTGTTTCTTACGATTTGTAAATGATGGCGGAACCACACACGGACTGGCCATCGGGAGTAGCGGGAGTTTTCCCGGTGGGCCGGTGGTTCAGTGTGGGCCAGCGGAGAAAAAAAAAAAAACAGTTGCGCGCTGGCCTTTAATATGATAAGCAATGTTAAGTTTCTTTAACAAACTGCTAACATTGCTTATCATATTAAAGGCCAGCGCGCAACTGTAATAAGCAATGTTAACAGTTTGTTAAAGAAACTGTTAACATTGCTTATCATATTAAAGGCCAGCGCGCAACTGTTTTTTTTTTTTTTCTTTTTTTTTCTCCGCCGGCCCACGCTGAACCACCAGCCCACTGGGAAAACTCCCGCTACTCCCGATGGCCAGTCCGTGTGTGGGCGGAACATAACTGGATTTATCGGATGACATGTGGGAGTATTCATGTGCGAAAATTTTCGGCATTATCGTCCGTTTCAGTATCCGTCTGTGTGTATACTTGCCCGTTGAAATCGGCAATTGCCCGTCAAATTTACGGGTGGACGGGTCTCTGCCTAATACCTTAATCGAGAAATAGTCTGAATTTCTTGACCAATCAGCACGCACGATTTTCTATCAACACCTGTGTATTTATACTGACCCATTTAATAGGCTTTTTTTTGGGGGGGGGGGGGTCTTTTCCTTCTTTTTAAGTCAAAATGAAGCCTGTGGTTGTTGCTGAGAGAGAACATGTGTGATTTTACTGGACTTTACTGATTTGAGCAGAGCAAGTTTTTTTTTTTTTTTTTTGCTGGCAGTTGATGCAGGATGTGGGCGCTTTCCACCGGCTACCACAAGTATGTTTCAGGTCTGTGGGGAAACGCTGCTGGTTTTCTCCCGCCACCGTTTGTGATGCATGTCTATGGTGCAACCAAATCATACACCTGTTAAAATCATTGTCACTTGTAACATGCTCCATTATCAAGGGATATGATCGGCTGCTTGAGGGCAGGAGCACAGTAAGGGTTTGTTCATACAACCGAACTTTGCGCATTCTTTACGCACTTTTCTGGTGGTTTGCATTTAATACATTAAGTGAAACTATTGAACTTTCCATCGAACAGTTTTCTTATTGTTGAAGTGTCTGTCAATGATGCCTATCACTGCCTTATCGTCCAGGCCTAGGAGTAACAATAGCACAATGGTATTACATTATACACGGTGTCCCAAAACTGCGGTCTCAAAAGTAGCCGGTCACCGGCGGCAAATCGCCGTCTGTGGCTTATGCCGCCGGCTATTGTCAGTCGAGTCACAAAATTTAATATTAAATATTTCTGACGGCAAAAAAAGTTGTGAACGTAAATTACATCCACTATGTCATGTATGTCCGTTGCCGCGTCAACTTTGTTTACATCCTCGACATGAGTGCAGCCATTACTGCCCCTTTTGCCATATGTAAGCTGTACTCTGATTGGCTTAGTGTTCCATGGACTGTGAATGGTTCATACCATCATGTGACTCACAAATGGCGACGAAGAGAGTTGCAAGCGGCTCCATGCTGGGTGCGTGGCTAAAAAGGTCTAGACGAGAGGGAAAGGTAAGTACGTTTTGAACGCAAATTTATTCTGTCATTGTGTTGATATAGAAAAATAAATACGTCTTAGTCCACCGTTTCTCAGCCTTGCTTAAGACATTATAATCGCAGATCGTAAAGTTGACTCTGCGTTTGACAGCTGCTCGAAAAAACAAACTGTGTGCGTAAAGGCCTCTGCATGCTCTTGCGACAAGGCTTTCGCAGATAGCTTTTCGCAGACAGTTGTAATTTATTGTTGAGTGGGGAGTAATAGGCGTGCGCGATGTTATTCACCGCCACAACGCAAGGGGGCGCGAAATCGCTAGGAGTAGTTGATGGGTGTGGTTAGTGGAGTGTTTATCCTCCGGTTACTTATAATGACTAGAACTGGAGTCGTATAGATGTACGTACTTCCTCGATCAACCGCTCTTCATGCTGCTCCATCTTCGCTCGTGTTTTTAAAAATGGCGGTAGTGAAAACAAACCAAACCGGGAAAGTAGGGAAGCGGAAGTGCGTGTACAGCGGATGTAGAGTGGACCAATCAGAGCCCTCTTGTCTGCGACGCTGTCTGCGAGGCTTCTGCGGTGGTCACAATTTTTGGGAGGTGCGTGCAGAGCGTCTGCGAAGGGGGGGGGGGCTACGCAGACGCTGTCTGCGACGCCATCTGGGAGGACTGGGTTGTCAGCATAAATTGGCCTTAAAAACGCTAATTAAGCTTAAGCTAGACGACCCGCCTCAATTACCCGTCCCGGGTAAATGTTATCCCAATTTTAGATGACCTGTTCCAAACCATCCCACCCCATGAAAAATTCGTACTTGCATCTCTCTCTCTCTCTCTGTGTGTGTGTGTGTGTGTGTGTGTGTGTATATATATATATATATATATATATATATATATATATATATATATATATATATATATATATATATATAATATTCCTATATTATTTGTTGTGCCTAACTATCATATAATGTTACTTTCTTTGATTTATTTTGGTAGGTGTACACACATCTATCTGTCTGTGTCGAGAAATAACTTGACAACCAGACATACATTTATTTATTTATTTTACATAGATTCGTTTGATTGTCACCCATAAATTTTTCCTTTAGTTTTTCACTGACACTGATGAAGTACATGTAGCTGCATTTTATGTAACAGTTTATTGACTGCCAAAAAAATAAACATTTTGATTATAATTGAAGTTTTGTTCATCTGTATTCAAGATTTCACCATATTCTTCAATAGTATTAGAGAATCTGGAGAAACTTGTCACCTTAGCTTAGTCAAAGTGCACATCAGACTTAAAATTATTATATCATCCATATGTGGGTTTCAGTTGGACTACTTGTGTGTTTGTTTGCAAATATTTCTGAAATTTGATAAAATGACTGCAGTATGGTTTCATATTTCAAGTTTCCAAATGGTATTGATTATCCTTTATTTTCACTGTTAAGTTACCAGAGGCCACCATTTCTCAGTGCATTTCATAAAATTTTCCGTGCCAAAGGGGTGGCGCACCCCCCTTTGAACCCCCCCCCCCGCACGCTTTGCATGCATTATGTCTGCCATTTTACCATTTTGCACCCTGCTGTAAATTATTTGTACCCTGCTATTTTCCCAAACTTTGAAGCCCCTGCAAAAGTCTGGATCCATAGGCATTTTTTCCTTATATGAAATTTAATAATCTTTTTATTTGAGATTCATGATGGCTTTGAAGTGAACAATAGATCAAATTGAACTCGTTCTTATGTCTACAAGATGGGATTCTTCACATGAAGTTCAATAGAAAGCATTTGTTGTCATCTGTATTTTAAATAAATAATTGCCTGTGGATCCCAGGGTTCTCCAGAAAACCTGCAGTAGCTAGCTTAAAAAAAAAAAAGTAGCAGGTGGCTCTGGAATTTGCGTCAAAGACATGCTAGGGGGTCTGGGGGCATGTTCCACCAGAAAATTTTTAAATTTGCATGCCTTCTGGTGCATTCTCAGCTCATAAATTGCTCACCATTTCCCTGTAAAATACTTTCAAAATATGTAAATTTTCCTCCAGATGTATGTGCGCTTGGCTTTCTCAGTTACCCTCCTGTAGTACGCTGTCTGGCTTTGTAACATAACTACATGGTGAGCTTATTTGGTGCATGTGTAATGTACTTGATGTGCTTCTGGTGTGGTATTGTGTACAGTGTAGTTTTAATTTCAGCATAAGTATGTGAAATATCTTGAAAATCAGAAACGGCCAACAGGACTCTTAACTTTTCAATGTTCATGGCCAGCATTAAAAGTTGATGGCCAGTGTGAATGTATGACCCTCGGATGCCTGATGCACATCTAGTGTGTGTTTTTTGAAGTTCTGTGAGCCCAACACAAGAGGAGCATTCGCATACTTGTGATATTTGTCAGTTTTCAGTCCGGGTTTCCTAACAGCATACGGACCATAAATTGAACGACAAGGTCGGCAAAACATCCGTTTTTGTGTATTTGAGTACAACAACAAATTGTATGTCTGCAGCCAACCTGGTTTAAATGTCCTCTCCTGCCTTTCTTCCTCATATCGCTTCTTAGTAGCTTTGATTTCTTCTGTTTTCTTCTGCTTCACTTTTTTTCTCAGGCAAACCCAGAAACTTCCACATGATTGTCGCAAAAAAGCGCACTCCTGTAGAATCTCGCGCCACAATGTCAGCAAAATGTAATGTGATAAACTGCTCGTTTAAGAGATGGCAGCTGATTCGCTTTCGTTTTACAAATTTGTGATGTATCTGACAAAATAACCAATGAAAACAATCCTTGCAAAAGGTGGACGTGTTGTGTTAGGGACATGGTAATACAAGCATGAAACCGTCAAAATGTATGTTCACGGGCGGGTCAATGTTTGTGGCATGACTGACTCTCAACTTTTTATAGTTTATGGCCCGACGAAAAAGTTGATCGCGTGCCCGGTAGCCCGACGCTGTAATTTCGCACACTGCAGTATAAATATTTGCGGACAATTAGTTAATTGCACTTGCATTTTGTAAGCGTGAAGCCTTAGCTGAGGGACCATACATCTCTCTGGGAACTTTGGTATTCTGGGCACTCATAATGAGCCCCATATGAGATTTGTCACTCAAAATGGGTCTGGTAGGTTTGCCAGTAAAAGCAGTGAAGGGGATGGTGGGGTGGTCAGAGTAGAGTAGATCTATCATTATCAAAGTTTTCTTGTTTGTGAATGCATGATTATATTAATAATCATAACTTGCATAACTGTGGGCAGTGTGGCCTGTGTGGTAGGATGGCAAGTGGAACAAAGACAAAATGACACTCATTCCAATTTATATGTACAAACCTACAGAAAACATAGACTTTATTTGGCCTACGGAAGGTTTTAGTTTCTTCTTTGGTTACATTTTGTGAAGAGTGCATTCATCTGATGCAACCATCTGCATCTTTACCGTCATCTGCCAGGTCGTCTGCTATGACGTGGTCTGGCTCAGCCAATCAGACCGTGAGAATCAACGAATATGGCATTGCTTCCGGTCATGCTTGACCCAAATCGAAGGCAATTTCGTGGTGAAATAATTGGATTTGCAGCAAATTATGGGCAGCGGAGACGATATAAATTGCTTAAACATTGAAAGGCAAGTCCCCCCCTCCCCCCCCCCTCCCCCCCCCTTCCCTTGGAATCAAGTAGCTGGCACAGACCGTCTGTGTCGGCGGAGAAAACCGCCGGCGCCTGTGGACATTTCTGGATCCAGACATTTGAGACGCCCTGTAGAATGGTCAGCTGTACCCATCACCATTCATCGATTTGAATTTGAGTTGTTTAAATATGGTTAGTTACCAAAGAATTGACACAGCTTGTTGCTTTGAAATGGTTTTGCTGCACCAGAGGTGCAAGGCCCCATTGTTTTCTGTAGAGATTTTATTTGGGCCCGAGCACTGGAGGTGCAAGGCCCAGGTGTCCACCAGAGGCTGTTGCACTAGAGTTGCAAGGCATTGTTGTCAACACTTTTACCATTTTTGAGGTGGTTCCCTTGGGTGAAGACTCATGAAATTTGGTACACACATCAGTCATGCGCACTGCTACTCAGCAATAGAGGCTTGACCCCAGGTGTGTCTGGGGGACTCCATAGTGCCCCATGTGTCAGAGACTCCTGCCCGGTATATAGTTCCACCTATCCGCGTCAAATTAGGTAGGGTGTGGGGTGCCACAAGAACAACAAAATTGCCACATACATTGCATTAGCCATACTCAACAGGAAGTGAGTTATTTTTTGGATTTGTTCATTTTGACACGTGTTATATTTTGATGTACTCCTCTGAGGCAGTTTGTTGGATTCATGCCATATTTGGTATGTGATGAGGTGTTGCTGACTTTGAATTGTGAAGGGATTTGCGATATCTTGTAAGATGTTGGAATGGCGAAATAAGTTTATGCCACGCAAACAGGAAGTGTTATAAATTCACCATGCATTGCATGATGTGGCTCAAACTTCACAGGTTGTAGGATATGATGGTTCTAATGCCCACAGTGACCCTCTGGTATAGCGCCACCATTTGGACCTGGACAGGAATAACTCTGTTGCCTAAAAACTAATCACTGTTGCACGCACATCAGAGACCCAGGCTTTTGTCTCGCATCTCGGATACATGTGCATTGTACGATGAACACGTGTGACGGGTCACGGAACCGGAGGTGCGAGGGCCTCTCATCGCTGCTTTTGGCTATATTTTACATTGGAATGGGTAGAACAGAGATGCCAACATACACGCTTTGGGCATAGCAGCTACGGATTTGAAGCACAATTAGGGTGCTACGTGTAGACCTGAAAATCCGTTTTTCAACCGGTTTTGCCCATGTATCGATTGAATCAACATACTTTCAGCGTTCAGACTGTTCCACGCATCACTGTTTAGCGATTCAGATAATTCCAGGAATTTCCGTATCCTTATGTTAGTTGCGCTGTGATTGGCCGAGAGTTGACCTGATTCATGCTCTCGAACAATCACAGCGTGTGTTAAAGGCAGTGGTCAGAAATGCACAGTAGTGATGCGTAGTTGTCTTTCTGGAAGCAAACTGTTATCAGTCGTGTTCCAGAGCTGAAACTTTCAATTTCTCTCAAACTAGTCAGATGTGAAGTGAAGTCATACAACAGAAGTACTCTGGAGAAAGCAAAGTCAGCTACGTACAACAAATTATCTAAGACGACATACCAGACTCTCGCTGGCTGTGCTGTGAAAACTGTGCATGCAGCCACTTGTCTAAGTTTCCAACTCTGTAATTGCTTAACTTTTGAATATTTTCTATCATGAATACCATCATTAAAAAGCTTGTCTCTGCTTTCCAAAGAAATTTATCTTAAGATCTGGCCTGAGTTTCCCAAAAGCATTGTAGCACAAAGATCATCGTTAAATGGTAGAGCAAGTAGCACAATGAATGCTTGCTCTCTCCTCGTTAAGAGACTTTTGGGAAACCGTTACTCCCAAAGTACTGAATGGGGTGTTCAGTACTTTGGGCGTAACAGCCGGTTGAAGTTGGTACAACAGAGTAAAAACTCTGTTCGCATGCCATCAGGAAACTGCCAGTGCCCCTTTTTTTTTTTTTTTTTTGAGTCACGGGAGAGCGCTCAGGCTCTCTCCTGATTGGTTTCTGACTGGATTACTTGTGAACATCACAACTTTTATAGGAATGTTCTCTAGTTCTCACTATTTCTGATGAAGCATTCAGCAAAATTTTCCATCAGCTAGTTTTGAGATTATGCTTCATGGGCAACTTTGAAGTAAGTTTTCATAGCTTTACTGACTTTTTTTTTTTTCCAAATCAAACTGACGCGTATAAATAACCATTTTAGAAGATAACTGTAGTTTTGATGAAAAATACTGAGATCTTAGTGGTCTGAATGATTATTAAAAAAAAAAAAGGAAGTCAGAAATGCGAGTGTGAATTTCAGTTCAATTATTTGGAATTGTGTATTGGATGTGGATCGCAGGTTTTTTTTTTTTTTTGAGGTTAGGCTGGAAAGCTGTGAATAATCAAGATCACTTATATTCTTTAAACATTAGTAGGCCCTACTTTTGAGAGATACTAAGAGGGTATTGGAAATGTTCTTTACTTTTTTATTTGGATAGAGAATGGTGGATGTGAATGAGATTCAGTGCTTATTTTTGCTTATTTTATAGCATTGATTTCTCCTTCTTTGTGATATATAAATGAGAGTTTAGATCAACTTTATTGCACAAATAAAGCAGTTTGGTGAAGCTTTGAAGGGAGTATACAGGTTTAACTTTTTTTAAAAAAAACACCCAATTCGCATAATACTAATTATCTCGCCTGTGATGGAGTCCACCAGGGGGCGAGTTATTATTTTCGGTGGGGTTTCTTTGTTTTTTTGTTAATGATATTACGGGAAAACGGCTGGACCGATCTTCATGAAACTTTCAGGATAGCTGGGCATTGGTCTCAAATAGAACCTCCCAACATTTTGAGGGTCATCTGGTCAAGGTTTTTGTGGCTACTGCCTCATACACTCAAGAGTGTAACAATCGCACACTAAACATGTGGATCACCAGAACGGTGATGTGCACTGCATATGCGAATCACCAGAATGGTGAATTGTGATCTCGCGATACGAACAGTTGATTGCGTTATCGTGTTGCAAGACTGTGTGTAACAATAGCACACTGCGCATGCGTGTAAGTATTACAAAAGTATTACAGTGGTACACAAGAACGAGTTTAAGAATGTAAGAATCAGTGTAACGATAGCAAAAGTTCCCGTGTCCCAAATCACTCGCTACATAGTGGACTATATAGTCGGGTCGCCATTTTGTAGTGCTGTCAAGGTATAGTGAGTATTATTACACCCTGTATAGTGCACTCAAAGTATCTCAGTGCGTCATGAAAAGTAGTGCCACGGCAAAGAAGTCTTATCATTTAATCAATGAGCTCATATAATTTCCTATATAGTGAGTAGGGCGGCATGAACATCTGAGTGATTTAGGACACAGCGTTTGTAACCAATCAGCACTTATCCTGCTCAAGATTATTTGCCTGTTCTATTTCTTGATAAACTTCGTAACTAATCAGAACTAGAAACTAAATAAGAGAAACCTTGTTATAACTTGGTAGTATCACAAGATAATTGCAGGGCTCTACATTAACTTTTGAAACCACTTGTCCTGTCGGGCAAGTTGAAAGGAAATTTACTTGTCCGAATGTGAAGTTGACTTTTCCGAAGAAATATTTGAGAAAAAAAAACCCCACAAACTATTTGTAACCCAACAGTTTTTATTGCATTTGTTGCATTTGCATCACACCGCTTGTGGCTTGTACTCTTGCCATGAGACACTAGAATGTCTCGCCTATATGAAGCTGTACCTTTAAACATGCTGCACGAGACATCAGCACAAGTAGGATACAATATGCACAGAGAACACTGCATTCCATCTCCGGTGTCTTGGACCCATTCAAATTCATCCTTCCAAGAATTGAGAAATTTCCACTCTCTCTTGCTTTCATAGTTCTGCTGTGATTGTTTCCTCCTCCTTTCAGCACCAGATGCCTCGGATTCACTAGACTTCTTTGTGAAGCCCAACTTCAGGAGAGACATTTTCTAAATGTCTAAATTTTTATAATGAACATCAATTCAAAGATTTGGAAATTACCACATACTCAACGTAAATATGAGCAATTCCAGTGTTATGGATGCGACACTTGAACTCAAAATGGCAACAAATGACCCAGTGCATGTTTTATTGTCTCCCAGTATTTAAACAGGTGTTGCATATTTTAAGGCTGTACCATACTGGAGAAGTGATAGAACAAGAACAGTTCCCATAGTACATCTAGGGCATGCCACAAAATGCCAATAAAAGATGCGTTATGGATGTGACAGAAAAAGTATCACTTTTCTTGGGTGACTATACATTTTTATCAAACTCTGTGAAATTGTAAACCTAATGTCGAAATGGAGATATCCGTTTGATAGAGGGGTCCAAGGTGAATATAAAAAAACTTTGTTTAAAATATTTTGTATTTCATGCAGAGTTTCGGAAGGAAAAGTCAGCGTTATGGATGTGACGAAATTCCGTTATGGATGTGACGCGTCTGAAATAGACATGGCATATGTTTAGAAAAATCAGCAATTTAACCAACATAACCCTTTGAAAAACTCTAAATATCAGCTAAAACTATCAAAGTTCTTAAATAATATTTAGGATGGCTATTGTTTTGCTGTTTTGTGGATTTTAGCATACATTTCTGTGGCTTGTGGCAATAATATAGAATTGTACATGATCAAAGTTGATTTTGGCTTGGGTTTTACATTATAAGAAAGAAAGACTGACAGTGACATATTAGGTTGGTTACAAATTGGTTCAACTTATTCACATCTGTAAAATACAGGCCTAGGTGATATCTCTGGGAGTGGTTTTGATGCATTACATGTTGCTTTATTTTTGCATGGTGAGGTTGACATTTACATGGAATTGCCCATATACAGTTGAATAATGATCCCGCCAACAGAAATGTCAACAAATCCACGTGTATGATACGATTTAAAACCAATCATAAACGACCGTTTACTTTTCAGCTCAAATACATGAAGCGGTATTGGCCGGTTTCGCAAGTGGAATATTCAGTCCCCCCAGGATTTTGCGGGCCTTTTTTGTGATTGTTGTGGGGGGGTTTCCAAAAAAATTGCGATAAGTTGCGGTGTTTTTTAGGTTTTTGTTGCGATTACATTGCGGGAGGAAGTGAAAGTTGCGAGAAATTGTTGCGATTTTCTCTTTTTGTGATTAAAATTAAGTGATATGTTAAATATTAAGTTATTACTGATTAAAAAAAGCAAAGACACTGAGAAATGGTCCTATATAAAAGATTACCAGGACTACAAAAATGCAGAAAAATAGGCTTTACTTATCCAAATGCACCTGTTGGTTCAAAAGTTAAAGTGCATAGAACCTCACAGCACAACATGAAGTTACCTTTAAATATAATATAAATGCCTCAGCTTTCATGTAAGAAAAAAAAAAACACTTAATACTAGTACTGTGTGCAGGCAGTCTCTCCTGAAGACTAAATTAAACAATTATAAACTAAAAATAAATGGCTCAGGCTTCATAGAAGAAAAAAAACAATTTGAGCAGAGTCTGACAGTATGATGCTGAAGCTGCCTAAACAATGGAAAATAAAATACCATTTTGGCAAAAATGTTGGCATCCATTAATTTCTTGTATTAAGTAAAAAAAAAATGTAAAGTGCACACAGTCCTTCACTGTAAACATAACACACTTTCAGTAACACAATTTAAGCCTATATAAACACTGACTCGCACATGCTGCTTCTCTTGAACGTATACACGGAAGTAAGGCGGAAGGTAGTTTGTCGACGCCAACGATTGGTCAAATTTGCGGGAAAGTTGCGGTGATTGGATATAATTGCAGCACCGCCCTGAATTCGCGGGGATTGGTTGAATTTGCGTTGATGTTGCAAATCGCAACATCGCGAAATCCTGGAGGGTCTGAATATTGCGCATGCGCACATCGCTCTTTCCGAATAGAAACATCCGGCGATTCATCAAAACAATGTCGAGTGAGATGCTTCGGAAATCGTGTGAATAAACTGATAAATTTGATATGTAACTCGAATATCGGCGTGTTTTGGCACTTGTCCAATCGGGCAAGTAACCGGAGACGATGAACTTGTCCGACATAAAGTATCACTTGTCCTGGACAAGCGTTAATGTCGAGCCCTGATAATTGGCAGATAAAAAGAAACTAAATTCACCTCGTTCGCCAAGGCTACTGATTCGATATCAAATGTGTTTATTTTGAGAAAATTTACCTTTTATCACATCCTTTGTTTGGTTCTTCTGAAAGGTTTTCTAAGTGTTTTTTTTTTAAAGCGTTTTGGCAGATATTTTGTCTTTACACTACACTTAAACAAAATGTTCTCTTTAGTATTAAATAATGCTTCTAAGATGATTCACTAGACTAAAGAAATTGCTTTCAGACATGTTTATGCTTATTACAGAGGGAAAGTGCATTCCACTGGGCAATTTCTGGGAAATGAGTTTCGGTTATGGCGACAGCATGTGTATGTCAGCCTCGTTTTGGAGGTTTCAGTTTCAAAAACCGTAAGAGTAGAATAATATGAAGTACAGACATTTGGGGTGTGTATACATGTATAAAAAATTCATTTTTGGATTATGCTTCATTTTTACTGCCTGCTACTGCCTCATAGAGTACAGTATTCTCCATGGGCACTTTTCAAGTGGCGCAACGCCACGTTATAATTCTGGCCCGCCACCCTTCCCTTGGCCAAAACAACCAAACGTAATTTCATCAGTATACACCAAATAAATCAAAGTATTAGCTTTATAATTTTGTAACTATTTAACACGCAGAAGACCATTAAACGAATGCATACGGGGTTACCTGAAGTGGCCACGTAATTGCAATAGAAAAACATGTGGCCGGCTGCATACAGATTGTGACACAGAGCTCTGCAGATTGAGGTCTATCCCTGCGTTACACTACACCGCACCACATTACACTATACTGACACACAGTAGTGTTGGAAGCTACAAGCTGCAGCTAAATAACTCTGCGGTGCGCACACAGGTTTTTAGCGTTATTGTGCAACGGTTATGCTTATCTATCGTCTTTTCTGACCATACACCATTATGGTAATCATATAACAGCGTGCGCACACATTAGTTAAGTTCAGGTCTTTTATTTTACGTATCTGTGATTGTCGGCTAGAGCTGCATTTTCCCATTGCTTCACCATGTTTGTTTACTGCAGGACTTCCGGGTTCCTGGGTCAAAGAACCCGGACTAGGGAGGCCGGGGTGGCTTTGTAGTGCCAGTCTCGGGCACATGCACCAGCTCGTGCATGGATTGTAGTGGTTTCACCCAATGTGAAACCCAATGTGTATTGTAAAAAATGTATGCTTTTATTGTAATTGGGTATTTTGTTTATGAATTATAGAGATTATTGGCATGCATTTGGACCTGAAATTATGCAAATGTATGGTTTGTGATGTTGGTAATATCAAATAATTGGTATCTTCCAGTGGGTGGGGACAGGACACTATATCTAGCCCTCTGAAGGGAGGTGGATTAGTTGGGTCATGGGCACTGTCTGTTATGTAGTAGTCCTGTAATGTGCATGTAATCAGGTGGTGCAAACATAGTGCAATACAGTATTCTGTTTTGTAGACCAATTTTTTTTTTTTTTGGTAATATTTGAACTTTTATTATAATTTGTGTTAAATTTCTGCTGCTACTTTGGGAAACCGGACCCAATAAAACATCTTGTATTAAAAGTTCTATCTTTGGCCATTGTCCATCAGATGATATGTACAGTAAGTGTGTTAACTTTTTGTAAAATGATTTTAACAATGATTTAGCATTTCCTATCCATTTATTGGCCAGTTTCACTGTCAAAAGAAAGCCCAAAGTCCATCAGCTTCAAGGGGGGGGTTTCGCCCCCCCACCAGGGCTCTGCCCCGGACCCCTGCCACCACCTTTTATTTTTCAAAAGTGGAGAATGGGATATATATTTAGAGAGAGAGAGATACATGATGTGCATGCATGCTATATCTACTGTATGGACATGGTATCAGAATTTTATTTATAAGCCACGTGTACTCAGGGTACCTAATTTTTTTATTTTATTTTTTTCCGCGATATCTTCCTTCATATTCATCATAAGTGCTACTGGGTGAGATTTGTTTTGCCTGACAACACTTGTTAAATATTAGTTTGCATAATGGGTTTTTACAAATTTATTAATTTGGCCCGTTTTGGACCATGTTATCCCAATACATATATCAGTTATCTAAAAATTAAATGCCCCCCCCCCCCCCCCCCCCCCCCCAAGCTTTGATTTGTAATGGCTCAAGAATGGATAAACACATTTTAATTCTGCAAAAAGCATGTTCTCCATTCAGTTCTGAATTCAGTGAGACCGGTTTCAAGCAATCTGGACTGAATTTGAATTTTCACCTGATATGCCTAATCTAAGTAACTTAAGCATGCTCAGTTTAATTAAATGTTGTATGGATGGGCATCTTTCAGTATTGACTTTATTAGCTCATCCGGCCGACAGGCAATGAGCTTATGCCATCATGTGTTGTCCCTCGTTGTCCACATGTCACGAAAATCACTTCTTTCTCAATTCTTCACCGATTTTTATTCTTTTTTGGCAGCAGGGTAGGTCTGCCTGGGGTACATGTAGCTTCTACCCAAATTTGAATAACTTCAGTTAATAATCAATATTAAGCCCTAATGAGCAGTTTCCACACGTCACTTCTCCCTCAATTTTTCAGTGATTTTGATTCTTTCTGGCATGAAGGTTAGGGGTACCTAGGGTGCATACAACTTCTACCCACTCTGGCCCCATCTAGTCCAGAAGGAACAATCTAAAGTGCAGTTCTACTCTCAGATATTTGAGCTGGATTCAGTGTTCTCCATGGACACTTTTAAAGTGGCGCACCACCACGTTATAATTCTGGCCTGCCATCCTTCCCACGGCAAAAAAAAAACAACCCAAATCTGCCACCATTTTTTAATTTTTGAAAAGCGGAGAACCCTGTGGACTCGTTGAGAGTCGACCTGCGCAAGGTGGCCCACTTTAGATCATTCCTTCTGGACTCTACGGGGCTGGAGTGAGCTATGCCGTCATTGACGGTCTCGTTAAGTCCGGTATTAGACTGGTGCACACTTCGGGAAGTAAATACAGTAATTTTGTTCTTGAAAGACCTATACATAAATATTTTGTCTTTTACTGTGGGTTTTGTTGTTGAACCCAAGATCCAAGCTCAGTTATCTGAACCTTTTTTATCTGAACATCCTCTTAGTTAGCCAAACTTTTGAATTTGGATAATTGAACTTGCATTGTACAGTGAACCCTGCATTTATTTTCTTCAAAAAGTAGCTCAAAATGGCCTAGATTGCATCTCTGAGCTTCCCTGAAATTTGGTTTATGGTGGCCTCAGTGGCCCCCAGACCCCTGGCCTGAGAGGAAGCCTCACTACGCTTGGATATGGTGTTCTTTTACATTTGTCAATGTTGGCATCTCTGGCAGAACTTCTCGGCAACCCGTCAGTTGTGTGAATGAACAGCATGGGATGTTTTTGTGTTGGGTATTTGCTAGCTATGTGACAGATGAGACAAATTTATGCCCCTCGCAACTACAGCCTGCAATTTTTGTTTATTTATTTTAGCTCGTGTGTTGTCCTTTTATTAGATCATTTACATACCTAAATACATTTAATTGTAAACTGTATATTGGCTTAAACTAAGTGTACATACTTCAAAACGATTTCTTTTGTACATTATGCACATTTAGGCCTGCTTCCCCCACCCCACGATATTTTAATACACTTCTATTTGGATGTGTAATTGTTTCGTTCAAAACAAAGACATCACTTTTTTTTTATTTACCAAACGTAATCATCAGGGGGATTAATGACTAGGTTTCTAAACATGGAAGGGAAAAATGGAGGGGGAAAAACATTCAATGGGACTCATGTCAAACTGTTGCTTGAATTGAATCGTTTTTGGGCATGCGAGAGGAGAGGGAATTGGCAGCTTGAGCGGGGGATGTTTCTGCATGGTCCTAGTGCCTGCATCATCTGTTTTTGAGCAGGTGCTCTTTCTGCATGGTCAGTGCACCTGCACCTTTTTTCCCCTCCCCCCAGACCTTTGTGTGTGTGGGGAGAACTTTTTTTTGGGGGGGGGGGGTAGTGCAGTGGTTAATTGCGTATTTCATAAGAATCCTTCAAATGGTGACACAAGCATGAAATTCTCCACAAATATGCTTTAATGTCCTCTCTTTAGAAAAGGGTCCTGGCCACGCCAAAAATTCAAGATGGCCGCCATTTTCCAAGATGGCTGCCTGAATGTGACAATTTTTTATTTTCCCTCGTAATTTAATTTTCCAAGTGAACCATGTTTATGCTCTTATATGCTAATTTTACAGATTTTGTTGTCTCTGATATAAATTTAAGAAGGTTAGCCTTCAATGTGGTGCCCAAAATGACTGCTACTGTAGATGAGGTGAGGCTCGAATTATTTGCCAGGAAACAACGACCTTATGAGGCCATCCCGCCAACCAAAGCCGCTCTTCTCCAACATACCAAGCGTGCTGCCTACCAGGCCGGTTGTGTGTGGGGCCAGGCAACCCTGTGTCAGCCTGAACCTGAGAGTCCTGCTGACTGGGGATGGCAGAAGTCTGGTGAACAGTGGCACGTTTTCTGGACGGCCAATGCTCCCATAGCCAAGAGCTGTGAGCAACTGACCAAATGTGGTTGCAAAACCAGCTGCCGTGGTAGATGCAAGTGCTTCAGGCTGGGCCTTGTGTGCACAGCACTCTGCTCCTGCAAATGTGAACTGTAGATAAATTTTGCGCATTGATTGTTTCTTTTGGTGGATGGCATGCGTTGTCAGACCATCACTTTTGGGATTATTGTGACTTCCTACAGCCTAAAGGTTTTTTATATAGTTGCAAATAAGTTAGAGTTAAGTTAGTCATAAGAGTTAAGTGTTAGAGTTAAGTGTGTCATAAGTGTTTTATAGTTATAAGATTGCGTAACAGTATTACTAATGTAGATATTAAGATAACACTAGAGGGCAGTAACAGATACGAGATAAGAACATAGAAGTTATAGATGTCACTGTAAGTAAAACAAATCGAATCCTGTTGCTTTCTTTTCAATGCAGTTCAATGCAATTAATTTTTTTTTGTTGGATATCTTCGCTGATTGTGCATAATAGAACAACATTTTCTTCTCCTTTATTTTCTCTGGGGCTGGAGCCAGGTTCGCCTGGTTTGGTGGCCCCATGATAACTGGGCTGTGCCCAGTGCCACTGCTGGTCTGTGGCTGGATACGGAGCAGGCAGAGCTGGGCTCTCCTAGCTCCGATAGTTTAGGTTGGACTTGGAGGTCGTCTTTGTTTAAATCTTGAAGGACATGGTAGATTGTGGGAAACGGTTCATGATCACAATCCCATGATTTAAAGTTCATTTAAATGGAAAAAGCATGTTTATTTCAACAGATATATGGTCTCGGTGTGAGATTGCCAGATACTGATGGCGGCCATCTTGAAAAAAGGTCGCCATCCTGAATTTTCACGTGGCCAGGATCCTAATCTGAAAGAGTATATCCAGGACAGGTATCCAGGTATCTGTGCAAAATTTCATGCGTGTCACCATTTGAAGGATTTTTTTAGTTATCTGCTCCACTAGGGGGAGGAAATAATGGTAGGGGAAAAACTGTAGGCTTTACTTGCGCAGGTCATTCAGGAATATTAACAGTTGCCCAAGTATATTTGGTGGCCAGTTTTAACAAATAATGAACAAAAAGTTCTGTGAGAGAAAGATAAATAGTAAACAATCTACTTTATTGTATGACCTGTACAGACCCGTGCGCGCGCACACTCTTAATAAAACCATTGGGAAAAGTCATGTGACTGGGCAGATAGGGATTTTTTTTTTTTTTAATCCGGTCCGGGAAAAGCCATATGTGGCCCCGGACTGGTTTCCCTGGCTTCCGCCGTTTTCATTTCCAGGTGTGAGTGTTGCATCCATTGTTCCAGGGGAAACACGACGTTTTAAGTCATCAGATGAAGATTGAACTGACTCAGCTGCTGACTCTTGTTTTCAAATCAAACTACTTTTGTTGAGACTTAATGTGCTTGTATCGATGTCTCCATGAGCTGACCCAAGTTTGAACTGACTTTTACTAGCGATGTTATCTTAAAATCGTTTTCATTTCAAGAGAACAGTAAAGTCGGTTGTATTTTATAGATTTCAAACTTGTGCAGGAGTGATTGAGCATATAAATGGTTTGCTGTCAATCAAAAACTGATTGGATAGTTTTTCACACACACTTCATTGTTTTCCACTGTGTATGTTGGTTAAAAAGGTCATATGATAAAATGCTTATTGATGGCGTTAGGTCAGGCTGGATGGGAAAATATTTGGCTCTTGGTCATTTGTATGGACATCACTGCACTTGGTCCATACGGCATGACCTCAAACCAAATATTTTCCTGTCCGGCTCACCCACTCAGTCATTAAGTACATGGTATCGCTAAAAGGAGCTGTTTTGTGCTGGATTGATTGGCCAAATAGCCTACCATAATGAAGCTGACCACAATGAACAGAGAACTTTAATGCTGTAGACACTTAATCAGCATGCATGTTGGGTGTTGTCAACATTTATCATGACAACATGGAGTGCTTAAGTCCAGTTGGCGCATGCAGCCTTGTTTAATAGTACCTATTTCTCATCCATTTAACTGATTATTAAAAAGACTATAATGGTCCATGGACATTAGGTCATTCTATTTTTGTGGTGTTAACAGAATATAGGCCATTTTTCTCTTTTTGTGCTTCTTTTCCCCCCTTTGTAAGTTGAAAAATTAATCTTAGGTGTTTTTCTGAAGCTTCTGGTTGCTGCTGATTGCATGCATGATTGACAGAGCAGCTTGAGCGACCTCTGTGAAGCAGATTTCAATCTGCACAAGCGAAGCAAATTCCAGTGCGATCTGAAATCATACGTTTGTGCTGAAGGACAACGTTGGCCCTTTCTGTGGGCTACCACCGCAAGTATACTTCAGACCTGTGGAGAAACGCTGCTCGTTTTCTCACTCCTGTTTCTGCTGCCACATGTTGATTGTGCAACCAAATAATGTGACTTTGCATTTCCCTTGTAGCATGCTCCATTATTGAGGGATATGATGGTTGTTTGAGCCAGGGTGGTAGGTGGGTTTGTTCATGCAACCGGACGTTGCATATTAATTTTGCATTTATTGTATTTGTTAAACTTTGGAACATTTTATCGAACAACTTTCTTAATGCTATTGAAGTGACCATTGATGGTACAGATCATTTTATTGAACTGGTGTTTGAGAGATTTGCGGACCTTTTTAAATTTTTTTTTGGACACATTATAGCTTGCTTTCTATTCGCATATGGCACAATTTTCTCATTGTTAGCCGTTTGTGTTTTTTGTCAGTGTGTTGTAATTTTAGCATTGCTTTTTATTTTTGGTATTTGGATATGGAATGTATACATGATATGAAATTGTCTCAATGGAAAATCTCATATAGACTAGTCTTATACAATTGAATGAATTTAGACAGACTCGGCCTTGATGCAATTTTTTTCACTAGCTTTCTATCAGCAATGAAAATATGAATAGCAAGAAAACACTGAATTTAAAAAAATATATATATACATATTAACAAAACCCCAGTCTGCATGACTAAATTCTTGTTTGAACAGATTCTCACTTCCACAGCTTGTCTTGAATTGTGGTAAATGAGAATACCGGTGCAGAGGACAAGTGACCGTAATGTCGTCTTTTTCATGGCACAAACTAAAAATGCATCCATCAAAAAAAAAAAATAAAAAAAAAAATATATATATATATATATATATATATATATATATATATATATATATATATAAATAAAATGAGTGATTCCACGCTTATGGGTACTGAAATGGGGACATGAACTTATTTTTAAAAATTCACTTAAAACCATTTCTTTTTTTACCATCAGGTCACAAAACATGTAATCTTTAATGAATATGTTAAAAGATAATTTTAATTTTCTGAGATGTAATAAGATTTATATGCCAAAGTCAAGCCTATGAGTTCCAAAATGATGTCGGTTACATTACTTCTGTTACGATTGTCCATCTCGCATCTGTTACAAATTAATTACAATCTAGCTATATACCATGTTAATCTTATTGAAAGAATGTGTGTTTATTCTACTACACATGTTTATTAATTATATTTGCTAAAACATCACCTTCCTATGTTTCAAAAAGTAATTCTACATTGTTAAAATTGAGAATATATATGTCCACAACACTTCTGTTACGTTCTGACTTTGGCATATAAATGTTTTTATTACATCTCAGAAAATTAAAGTTATCTTTTAACATATTCATTAAAGATTACATGTTTTGTGACCTGATGGTAAAAAAAGAAATGGTTTTAGGTGAATTTTTAAAAATGTTCATGTCCCCATTTCAGTACCCATAAGCATGGAATCACTTTTATATATATATATATATATATATATATATATATATATATATATATATATATATATATATATATATATAAAAACTTTTTTTTTTTTTTTTTAATCTGGAAAATTTCTTAATGTTCATCTGTACTGTTTTTAGTATTGTAACTTTTTTTTTTTAGTAACTTGTACCCCTTTTCCACCAAATCAGTTCCAGGGCTGGTGCTGGTTCACAATTCGTTCAACTTGCAAGCCAGCCGAGAACCAGTTTGCTTTTCCATAGCTCGCGGCGCTAAGCAAAGCCACGTCATTACGTCGTTGTACACGTCATTACTTCACTGTATTCGTCAGTTACGTCGCTGTATACGTCAGTTACGTCGCTATGTTTGCATAAACCTTGGTGCGAATATCGAAGCAGAAACAACACGGAAGAAGCAGCAGCAACAATAATAATAATGGATGACTTAGTGTTTGTATAGCTGCTGCTTCTCGTCGCTTAAAAATGGCGATCTTTCGCGGTCTTATTATTGTTGGTCTTAACAACTCCGCCCCCCCGCTGACGTAAGCGGTTCTTTCCTCTGGCCCAGCAGAGAGTTGGTGCTAGCCTGGAACCAGTTTTTCTGGCCCCAGAGCCAGTTCTTTATCAGTGGAAACAGAAAACCCGGTTCCAAACTAAGCACTGGCCCCGAACCAGCCCTGGAACTGCTTTGGTGGAAAAGGGGCACAAGTCATTATAAGCAAAGGCTTAGCCTAAGTGTATTTTCTGTGAATTTATGTAATGAATTGGCTCTCTTCTCAACAGTATTGACATGGATAAGAGTGACCTAGTGCAGAAGGCTAAGCTGGCCGAACAGGCTGAACGCTATGACGACATGGCTTCCTCTATGAAGGCAGTCACTGAAGGTGGAGGTGAGCTGTCCAATGAGGAACGTAATCTCCTGTCCGTGGCCTACAAGAACGTGGTGGGCGCTCGCCGCTCCTCCTGGCGTGTCATCTCCAGCATTGAGCAGAAGACGGAGGCCAACGAGAAGAAGCAGCAGATGGCGCGTGAATACCGTGAGAGAATTGAGCATGAGCTGCAGGAAATCTGCAATGATGTGCTGGTGAGGAATGCTAAATTGGTTATGAATGGGTGTGCGTGCCCGTTTAGATCAGGCATGTGCCAACATGGTTCATGTCGCAGTAACTGATCATTTATCTCTGTTTGTGATGTCCCCTGTTTAGCAGGACATGTAATGACCAATTATGGATCACCTCTTTACAGCATGCAGTGAGGGGAAATACAGTTATGGGAAAAGTAAAAGTACACCCTTTAGTTCTTTTTATCAGGGCACCAAAAGTCAGATAACCTCAGGTGACAGATTTTAGCGTGGGGGTGTGTGGGGTTTTAATTTTTTAATTTTATTTTATTTGTAAACCAACATACAGAAACCAGCAGGGGAAAAATAAATACACCCTTCCTACTTTCCGAGTCATTAATAATAAAAGGTAGGCAGATGTTATTCATGAAATGCACAAGATTATTTAATTAAGATGTGAATACATATCTCTCTCTCTCTCTCTCTCTCTCTCTCTATATATATATATATATATATATATATATATATATATATATTATATATATATATATATATATATAAATATAAAAAGCAAAACTTGTAGCAGTTTTGGTGTTCTGCAGCACTTGGGTATGGGTCTACAAGAAGAAAGGATATCAGCCATGGCCTCAGAGAAGCAATGGTTGCTGCTCCATTAATTTGGGAAGGGTTATAAGGTCATCTCCAAACAATTTGAAATTCACTATTCTAGGATTGTGTTAATGGCATTTACCAGACACACTCTTGTCCAGAGCAACATACCCAGACAAGCCTGGGGAGCAGTTGGAGGTTAAATGCTCTTCATCCATTCCTGCTGGTCCAGGAAATCAAACTGGTGACCTTTTTGTCCCAAAGCTGCTGCTTTAACCATTAGGCCATGGCTTCCCCTTTTTGTTTACAAATGGAGAGTCGTCAAGATAGTTGCCAGTCTTCCCAAGAGTGGATGGCCCAGCAAACTCAGGTGGGGTTTACATTAGACCGTATCAGCGGATCATCAGATTAACATTTTTAAAACGATTAGTGTGCACACAGCAACACCAATACACGATTTGCGTGCACACAGCAACACCAATACACGGATACGCTCGGCTCCGCAGGCATCCTGCGCTCCAAATCACTCCGCCCTGAACAGCGAGTGCCCTCTGGAGGGTGCGCACTCCGGCCCTGCGCAGCTCACAGAGCGCGCGAGTGAAGTGCACAAGCAGTGATTCGGGACTGAGCCGCTGTGTGAGATCCCAGCGCATATCACTTACCACTTGCAAGTGGAAGGATGGCAAGCCTAAAGACAATCATAACTACACAATGGGCAGTATTTGCATCAGTATTTGCAGTATTTTCATACTTTTATACTCTTTAATGAAAGGTGATACAAGGCGGAAGTCCGCGCCGTTTTTCAGCAGTCGCATCACATGACCAACGCCAGCGAATCAGGAAGGTGGATGTCACAGTGACGTTGTCCAATGACGACGCCAGCTAGAGCTCAGCACAGTGTATCCGTGTATTCTCAATGTTTACACAGCACCGGACCAGACACGATCTGGATTGAATACGTGGACCCTGGCGGATTCCCGTTTCCAGGCGTTTTAATGTAAACGGACAGTGCATCCGCGAAGAAAACGAGACAGATACGGTCTAATGTAAACTTGGCCTCAATCCAAAGTCAGACAGTTTAATGCTCAGAGATGTAAAGATAAAAACTCAGAGCTATATCATGTGACCTACAGACCTCTGTAAGCACATTTAAATATTTTTTTCTTGAAGGCACAACCAGAAAAAAAACAGTGCAAGTATATCTTTCATGGAAGGGTGGCTGGGGGAAAAAGCACCTTCTCCAAAAAGAATATGGCAGCAGGACTCTGGTTTACAGGTTCTGAAGCAATTTGGACTGAGACCAAGCTGGAGATGTTTTAGTCATCAAACACAATGCTGTGTTTGGTGAAAACCAAACAGAGCACATCACCAAACACCTCATAAACAATGCTCAAGCTTGTTTGTGGAGGGGTAGTGATTTGGGCTTTTTTTGCAGCCACAGGACCTGGGAGACTTGCAGTCATTGAGGTTATGATGAACTACACTGCATACCAGAATATTCTTAAGACAAATGTGAGACCATCTGCCCAGCAGTTTAAGCCAAGCTGAAATTGGGTTATGCAACAGGAAACTGATCCCAAACACATTAACAAATCAACCTCGGTGTCTAAAGAAGAAAAAAAATCAAGGTGTTTGAATGGTATATGACACCAAGATGTTAAAGGCATATTCTTAATCGGGTTGAGATCTGGGGAATTTGAAAGTCAAGTCAGCACCTTGACCTCCTTGTTGTGTTCCTCGAACCATTCCTGAACAATTTTTGCACTGAGGTGGGGCACGTTCTGTTGAAAGAGGCTGCTGCTATTTGGGAACACCATTTCCATGATGGGGAATACTTGGTCTGCAATAATGCTTCGGTAGGTGGGACACATCATAGTAATGTCCACATGAATGCCAGAACTCAGTGGTTTCTGGCAGAATGTAGCCCACTGCCAACTTCGTCCCAGTGTATCCCGGTGCCATCTCTTGTCCAGGGAAGCGATGTATATTCATCCAACTATCCCATTGTACATGTAAAGGGGAATGTGTTTCATCAGACCAGGCTACCCATTTTGTTTGCGACATAGTCCAGTCCTGATGGTCACATTCCCATTGTACATGCTTTTGGTGGTAGACGGGTCAGCATGGGCATACTGATTGGGGCTGTGTTACTGCAGAGGAATCACAGCAAGCTACGATGCAGTTTTTTGACACCTTTCTCTCTCAGCCAACATTTAACTTTATTTATTTATTTTTTTTAATGTGGGATCAGATCAGACGGGATAGCCTTCACACTCCCCATGTGCATCAGTGAGGTTTGGGTGCCCATGACCTGGTCAGTGGTTTACTGGATGTCCTTTCTTGGACCACTTTGGGTAGGTACTAACCACTGCATATTTGGAACAACCCACAAGACCTGGCATTTTGGAGATGCTCTGACCTAGTCTTCTAGCCATCACCAGGACTTTCCCCAGGAGAAGAAGGGGAAAAAATCAGAGCGGTGCTACTGATGCGGAGCCCAGCCCGTAAGGGCTGACCTGGCCCGGAGGGCCTTGAAGACTGCTATGGGGTTCTAGGGTCATGCTCCCCCAGAATTTTTAAATTAGACACTTCAAGTGGTGCATTCTAGTGGCATCTAAGGCTGATTTTGGCACAATTCAACGTTATTAAATTTGCTGTTTTTTACTTTGTCAAACATGTAAGGGGCAAAATTAGAGTTGAAATGAAAACACTTTGTAGCACACCATTTTCCAATTCCAGGATGCCAGGAACAGAATCGGGGTCAAATCATGCAATAGTGCCATCTAGCAACCAACACCTAGAATGTGGTTTTATGTATGGTTGCAAATGGCAGTCAGTTCACGCAGCAACCCTTTTTTTCACTTCTGCGTTGAGTACTAGGATAGTCTAGACCTGTATATTACAATATCTTATTTCTAGAGTTATTACTAATTTTCAGAGGAGAATAGGAGAGATTTAGGTGTGGAAAATACTCTGCATTGTTTAATTTATAGTATTGTGGGTCCCCCCACACACGCTTTGGGGAAAGCCATGATCAGTTTGGCCCTTGTCAAAGATCCTTTTGCTTGCCCATTTTTCTTGCTTCCAGTCCATGAACTTTGAGAGTGACTGTTCACTTGCTGCCTAATATATCCCACCCCATGACAGCTGCCATTGTAATGAGATGATGTGGTTTTAATGTTATGATTGCACTGCGAAAAATAGAAAACTGAATTTGAGGAGAATTACTTAATACTAGTGAAATTATCTTGCTGTATGGACAGAATTTTACTTGACAAGACATCTTGGAATAAGTTGGTTACAATCTAGAACTAGTTTTAATGATCTGAGAGTTGGTGTCTTGTATTCTTCTAATAGGAAATGCTAGATTGTTCCAACGATAAAGATATTCTAACTTGCTAAAAGATTATTTTTTGCAGTGTGATTGACGTAAATGTTGCCCAAAAAAAAAGGGGGCAAACTGCACCAGGTGTTGAGGTAAAGGCACTTTCTAAAGTTCTCAGGAACAGCAATACTCAAATGGAAAAAGGTACAGACTCCTGATGGATGGATAAATACTTTGATCCCGAAGGAAATTTAGGCATCCTGTCACAGACGTGCAGGTGAAAATCATCCCCATTCCTACACCTCAGGCAAAACTCCTCTACTGAAAATGAAGCACGTTAGAAATTTGCAAATGAGCAATTAGACAAATGAGAACTGTTTTGTGAGAAAAGATGAAAGGAAAAAAAATGGGACACTTGGCAATAATTCAGCTCCTCGTGTTTGAAAGAGGGGTTGCACATCCAACCCCCAGAACACCATACCCACAGTGAAGGACAGAGGTGGTGTGAGCATCATATGGTGATGCTCCTCTGCAAATGGTACTGAGGCTACACCTTATCAAAGGAAGCATGAATGGAGTGATGCACCAGAATACATTATCGGAGAATTTAATTTCCATGGCCAAGAAACTCAGTCTGGGAAGGAAATTAATAATACCTTTCTCACACCGAAGGTTGCTTTACAGTTACATAAACAAATGGAGGTGGGAAGTACCCCAACAGTGGTCAGGATGGACATGTAAACCAAAAATAACTCGAGACTTTTTTTTGGGGGGGGTTAATAAAGTGAAGGTACTTGCATGGTATATCCAGTTTTGAAATTACATTAAATAGATGCTTATAACTTTGGGAACTGAAAACAGTTTGCCACAAGGAATAGGCCAAAACTGAACATTGTGAGGCCCAAGATATTTTGAAGCTGTAATTGTGAACAGCAGCTTTGCAACAGGTTGATAATTTGTGGTATCTGAATACTATCAGGATTTTACTTTTTGAACATCGGTTTATGCTTGTGTGTATCTTTTTCTTCGTTTTATGTAGAAATTCAAAAACGTACGTTTGAAGTGGACATGTGCACTGGCATATTCCAGTTGAAGTGTCAGAATACTTCTCGTTGTATCTCACTGCCATCAAGCACACTAAGCTTTATAATTTTTTGTATTTTCTTTTCTGGAGATTTAGTATAATTGAGCATATTGTGTTCAGTCTAGGACAACTTGGTTTTTAAAACAAGTTTTGACAAATTAGATACTGAAAATGGAAAAATAGTTTACATAAGGGTTGTGTTAAAATGTACCATATCCAGATAAATTTAATATTTTCAAACCTTCAAAAAAATGGCTTTAACATTATGAATTTCCTTTGCTGAGAATATTGTTGCTTGAAATGTTGTGAACCCTTTCAAATGTTCTGTATTTGAGCGCATACAGTGCCTTTCTTGATTATTGGTACTCCTTGTGAAGTTTAGGAGAAAAATGAAAAATCCAACCTTTTTGAAATGAAATGCATTTATTCAGATTAAAAAAAAAATCTCAAGAAATAATTTGACATGTATATAAAACATGCATGCAGCAGGAACAAATAACACATCACTGTTGGCATCCCTGGAAATTATAGCGAATACAATGCAACTGAAGCAAATTTCCCATTTAAATTGTACGTTTTTGAGTTGGTAGTAGTTTATTACACGTTGTGTGAAGTTATGAAATTTATCTTGTTGAAAAATCACTTGTTTGCTCACTCGTGAAATATACTCACTACTCAAAAATAAACTCCATATCTTCGCGTGACTGTAATATCCTCTCGCTCATATACGTCTTGCACATGCAGCTTAGTAAGGAATTTACAGCTTGAAAGTTCCTACATACTACAACCAACTCAAAAATGTACAATTTAAATGGGAAATTTGCTTCAGTTGCATTGTATGACTATAATTTCAAGGGGTGCCAGTAACAGTGGCATGTCTGTTCCTGTTGTGTACATGTGTGAATTTTATTTTGCACTGTAGGCCATAATCAAAATTAAGAGAATGCATCTAGAATATATTATTTTGACTTTCTTAAATAGCTGATGGAAAAATATTTTTAACTTTTCCATGATATTACAAAAAATTGTACTTTGTCATTAATTTATTGAAAAAAAAAAAAGATCGAATATTCCATATTGGAGTAGTAAAAATATTTGAATCTCTAGGAGTAGCAGTTAAAGTTGAAATTGGCGTCTGGTGTTTTAAATCAGTGTGAGTGGCTACTATTAAAAAAAAAAATAGGGACACATCAATTTCTGATCTTCACAACACGTTTGTTGTGAAGTGTATATTGTGCTACAAACAAAGGAGATTTCTGAGGACCTCAGAGTTTTTAATGTTCATCAGGCTGGAAAAGTTTAGAGTTTGGACTCCTCCAATCCAGTCAGACAGACTTGTACAACTGGAAGAAATCGTATAATTGGCCATGGGGTCACAACGGAACCCAGGGTAACTTGTAAGCAACTAAAGGCGTCTTACATTGGCTAACGTTCATGAGTCCATCAGGAGGACAACGAACAACAATAGTGTGCATGGCAGGGCTGCAAGGAGAAAGCTGCCACTCTTCAAAAAGAACACTGCTGCCTATCCAAAGTTTTCTAGAGATCATGTGGACAAGCCAGAAGGCTGTTGGAAAATGTTTTGTGGACAGATGAGATCAACATAGAATTTTTTTTGTTTGTTTGTTTAAATGAGAAGCTAGAAGTTTTGAGAGAGGAAAATGCTGCATTCCAACAAAAAAAATCCTTTATCCCATCTGCAGCGCTCGAAACTAACGGTGTTCCGGGGACCATAAAAAATGTCATCGGGACACAAAATTATCATATCCGGGACAATGGAAAAAAATAGATCTAGAAAAAAAGTTCTACATTAATATTATTTACAAAGCCGTAACACATACGTAGACATTCACCTAATTTGTCAATTTTAATTTTAAAACGTTAACAGCGAAAAATACATTAGTAGCTACACTTTCGATGCACCTGCATCCGTAGGCTACAGAGCAGCGCATTCTGTTTTAGAATCGTCGGCCGGAGTCCGCATTATATGGACTTGGAATGGAATTGCTACCGCACATGCTGCGCCGACTCTTGCCAGAACAAAAATGCTTATGTGGTTGAAGCGGACCGACCGCGGGGAAGAAACTGAAAGCCCAGACATAACGTCTCCGGGACCTTCAGGATCCAAAGTGTCATCGCCTGGTCTGCAGGCAACGCTAGCAACTGAATGAACTTAATGAACACTGTTAGACACGTTATAAAATACAACAGGAATGATGTGGATGATATTGACGGAAGATACCGTTCAACAGAATAAGTGAGTTTTCTTGGTGTCTTTCTAGTTCAGAAAGTTTAGTCAGTCAGCAGCACAACTAGGCTCGGACCTGGCACTATGTTGATGTTCCACCCACGTTTCGGCAGCGAAAGTTCATAAAATGGATAACGGAAAGTTCATAAAAATGGGAAAGTTCATAAAAATGGATAACGGTAACGGATAATGGAAAGTTCATAAAAATGGATAACGGTCTCATCTCATTATCTCTAGCCGCTTTATCCTGTTCTACAGGGTCGCAGGCAAGCTGGAGCCTATCCCAGCTGACTACGGGCGAAAGGCGGGGTACACCCTGGACAAGTCGCCAGGTCATCATAGGGCTATGGATAATGGTAATGGTGAAAATTATAAGTTGGCCTTATAAGTGCCAACAGATATTCAAGGTATAAGTAGATGAAATGAACATAAAAGGGGTCTTATTTTCAACTAAAGTGTACTGCAGATGTAGGGAATTGAAACATTTTCTGAATGAGCTAGTTGGCCCCTTTAAATAAACGGGTATCTATTCATACAGTGAGATCACCAAAGTTTAATAAACTGAAAATGCAATAACTGTAATTTTGAAGTAGATGATGTATAGGACATGTGTCGCTTGTGTCTTGTGACTTATTGTAAAAATGATATAAAGGGTTCAAAATCGCATAGTTACAAATATAATAGTAACTTCATATGATAATATTAACCACTGGTTATTTCAGAGAGGAAAAAAAATGGGGACACTATTGCTTCCATTCGGGACAATACAACACAGAATTCGGGACCACTGGGGGACACAAAGAAAAAAAGTTAATTTCGAGCCCTGCCCATCTGTGAAATTTGGTGGTAGTATCATGGTTTGAGCCTGTTTTTTTGCATCTGGGCCAGAAAAGTGTGCCATCATTGATGGCACAATGAATTCTGAATTATACCAGCGTATTCTCAAGGAAAATATCTGGACATCTGTCCGTGAACTGAATCTTCAGAGAAGTTGGGTCATGTAACAAGGCAGTCGCCACAAAGCATGCAAGTCCTTCTGCTAAAGAATGGTTGTAGAAGAATAAAATTAATGTTTTACAATGGCTGTCGGTGTACCTTAATCCAGTAGAACTTTTGTAGAAGGACCTGAAGCAGCTCATGTGAGGAAACCTACCAAATTGTGCAGAGCAGCTTCAACTCTAGCAGAGGAATGGGCTAAAATTCCTTTTAGCCGATGTCCAGGACTCAAGTAACCGGAAACATTTGTTGTGTAGTGGGGAAAAACTTGCATCTGGTGTTAGATGCTTATGACCATCAAATGACATTTTATATCTAAAGTTTTTTCACATGCATCAACTGTGTCCCAGTGCTTAATCTTTGTCGATGTGTTCTAATTGTTGCATTAAAAAGGGCTGTGATTGGCTGTCTGTGAAGGCCAATAGGCAGTGTCTCCAATTTCAATGCCTTTGTTCTGACATGTTTCTTTTCTATTTTGTTCACCCAGGGTCTTCTTGAGAAGTACCTCATACCCAATGCTAGCCAGGCAGAGAGCAAAGTGTTCTACCTGAAAATGAAGGGAGACTACTACAGATACTTATCTGAGGTGGCATCTGGCGATGCAAAAAAATGTGAGCCAATTTCCTATTGGTTTGTAATGACGATGCAGGAGAAAGTAGAAAGTCTGTCAAATGGGGAAGTAAAATACAGATGTCCTATTCAGTGAATTCTGGATGGTCACCATTTGAGGTGTAATAAATGCCTCACAAAACTTAAGTATTCTCCTCTCACTCAGGTGATTTGCTATGTTAATATTAACAGCTATATTCTAATGACGAGCTATGTTGATGTGATTCCATAGGCTACAAAGACTAGTGGTGATATTTTGTAAATACAACCTGGTTTTCAAAAAAGTTGGGATGCGGTGTAAAATGTAAATAAAGATAATGTGGTGATAGGCAAATCATGGAAACAGTTTCACTGAAAATAATAAAACATATCAAATGTTGAAACAAATGTAACTGTTTGAAAAATATATGCTTGTTTTGAAATTGATGCCAGCAACATGTTTCAAAAAAGTTGGGACAGGGGCATGTTTACCACTGTGTTGCATTGCCTCTACTTTTAACAACATTAAATGTTTGGGAGCTAAGGAAACCAATTGCTGTAGTTTTGAAAGTGAAATATCTCATTCTTACCTGATTGTAGGATTTCAGCTGCTCAACATTTTGGGGTCTCCTTTGTCATTTTTCATTTCATAATACGCCAAATGTTTTCCATGGGTGATGGGTCTGGACTGCAGGCAGGCCAGTTTAGCACTCTGAGACACTTACTACAGAGCCATGCAGTTTGGCATTGTCTTTCTGAAATAAGTCAGACCTTCCTTGATGAACGTTGTCTGCCTTGCTCCAAAACCTGCATATATTGTTCAGCATTAATGGTGCCTTCCCAGATGTGCAAGCTAGCTATGCCATATGTACTAATGCACTCCCATACCATCAGGGATGCTGGCTTTTGAACTGTGTGCTGATGAGCCACGTGGTCCCTCTTCTCTTTAGCCTGCTGGACATGGTGTTCATGATTTCCAAAAAGAATTTCAATTTTCGATTTGTCAGACCACAGTCCAGTTTTAGTAGTTCACCTCAGGTCATTTGTAAATGAGTTCAGACCTAGAGAAGGCGGGGGTGTTTCTGGATATTGTTTGTATATGCTATTCTTTGCATGATAGAATTTTAACTTGCATTTGTGGATGCAGCAATGAACTGTATTCCGACAGTGGTTTTCAGAATTGTGTCTAAACCCATGCAGCAATTTCCACTACAGAATTGTGGCTGGTTTTAATGCAGTGCCTCCTGAGTACCTGAAGATCACGGGCATCCAATGTTGGTTTTCAACTTTGTCCCTTGTGTACAGAGATTTTCTCCAGATTCACTGAATCTTTTATGTGCCCTAGATGTGATCCATATCCTTTGCAGTTTTACATTGAGATGTTCTTAACTGTTTGACTACAATCTTTCAGAGTGGTGAACCCCTTGAATTGATGGTCCACCACCAGGGGGTGTGGGTTTTTTATTTTTAATTACATTTTTGTTTGAGCACCTGGTCCCAACTTTCATGAAGCGTGTTGCTGGGATTAAATTCAAAATGAGCATATTAAAAAATAAAATTTATTTTAACGTTTGATACGGGTTTTTTTTTTTTTGGTACTATTTTCAGTGATGGGGTTCTCCATGATTTGCTAATCACTGCATTCTGTTTGTTTTACATGGCATCCCAACATTTTTGGAAACAGGGTTATAGGAAAATAAGATTGGGTGCTATGTGTGCGTGCCCCCCCCCCCCCCCCCCCAAAAAAAAAAAAAAACCTCAGATAATAGGCAGTAGTGTCCAGAAACACCTTGACTAAAATCAACTGATTATATTTTTGCTGCAGGTCACCAAGTCCATAAGTATTTGGACAGCAATACACTTCATAATTTTACCTCTGTGCACCACCAAGAAGTGGCTGAAATGTAGACTTTCTGCTTCAATTAGTCTTTAACACATTATATTAATTTTAGGAATTGCAGCTTTTTTTTTAACCTAGTTCCATTTTCACAGGCTCAGAAGTAATTGGACAAACTAGTATAATTAATACTATAAAGTATGAGGATTATTTTTAATGCTTGGAGGCAGATTCTTTGCAGTCAGTGACTGCCTGAAGTCTGGAACCCATGAACATTGCCAAATGCTGAGTTTAATCCCTTGAGATACTTTGCCAGGTCTTCACTACAGTTGCCTTCTGTTGCTGCTTGTGTGTGGGTCATTTTGCCTTCAATTTTGTCTTCAGTAAGTGAAAAGCATGCTCAATTTTTTGACTCGGCCATTTAAGAACAGTTCATTTCTTTGCTTTATGGTGGGTATACACTGATTTTTGGGCATCCCAGATGAAAGATGACCAACATGAAAAACGTGGCAATGTCTTTGGTTGTGGCTCTAAAATGGTGGTCCTGCATTGCACTGTGAGAGGTTCAAAGATGCCGGTCACGGTATTGTGACCAAAGATGGCCTCAAACAAAATTATGCCTGTCAAATTTAGGATGACCATCTCAGTGTGACTGCTGCTGCAAGTCTACTAATCAACCAATAAGAATGCAGCAAGAAATTATCAAACCAGCAAAGGCTTAATTATTGCTTAGCTTCATTGTTTACCGCTATAGCAGCCTCAGGTGGATGGCTTACTATAAACCTATACAGTTACTGAAGTCTCAGTCTGTAGGTGCCATTCAAAAGCTCTTGGGTTGCTTTCATGCTTTGTTCTGGGTCATTATCCATCTGTACTTTGAAGTACAGTCCTATCACTCTTGCAGAATTTGACAATCTGAGAAGAAAGGATAGCTCTATATACTACAGAATTCATCCTGCTACTTCTATTAGCAGTCACATGAATAAACACCAGTGACCCCAGTTCCATTGGCAATCGTACATGCTTGTGCCCTCTGTTTGACAGATGTATGCTTTGTCCAAATCTTGTTCCAGAACCTGGCAGGCTTTTTAAGAGGTCTCTCGAAATCTGATCTGGTCTTTCTGTTCGAGAGTTATTGGTGGTTTGCATCTTTTCAGTAAACACAATATTCCCGAAGGTGTCTTTTGATTGTAGACTTTGACAGTGATTGTGCAACCTCCTTGAGTGTTCTTGACTTGGCTAGAAGTTCTGAAGGGGTTTTTCTTCACCAAGGAAAGAATTGTGATGATGGACTTGAGTTGTCTTCTGTGATCTTTTGGTGTTGCTGGGCTTGTTCGTGCATTCCTTCATAAGAATATACCAGATTGACTTGGTCACTCCGAAAGATTCTGCCATTTCCTTGAGTGGTCCATTTTGTTTTTCCAACTAATGATGACGACCTTTACTTGTATCAGCATCTCTTTGGATTGCATGTTGAATTCCCATGAACAGCTGCCCAATGCGAATTCAACATTTTGGAATTGACTTGTGTGGTTGGTTATTTATTAAATCTCTTTAATTCCTCATGAAATAAGGAAACAGGCCGTAACTGGACATGAAACTGCTTGCCAATTGTCCAGTTACTTTTGAGCCTCTGAAAATGGTGGGACTGTAAAATTGCTGTAATTCCAAACTGTCAATGCAATATTTTTGTTAAAACCATTTGAATTAAGGTTGAAAGTCTGCATTTTAATCACATTTGCTTCATTTCTTGGGTTAGGTACTGAAAGCTGGTGCCAGTGGCACCGGTTCCTATAGGATCTGTATATGCCAGACCAGATTGCAATGCAGAATTCCGTTGCCTCATTTTGGTGGCACTTAAATGCACTGTGGTAAAGTTGGTTTTATATTGAACATTTCGCTGCACATTTGAGATTCTCTCTTCTATATCTCAAAAAACAAATGCACAAAAAATGTTTTCTCTTACTCTGGAGTGGAAAGAAAACCAAGTACAGGTAGTCGTCGACTTAACGACTTATGTGACTTACGACTGATCGACTTTACGACCATCTGGTTATGACTGACAAGTGTTTCCCAGCTGAGCTAGCTGAGTGTATGACAGTTTCCACCCCAGCTCCCAGCAGCACCCAGCATCCAGCCAGTGTTGCCAGATACTGCTGATGGTTTCCAGCCCAAAATATGTTCAAAACCCACCAAAATGCACTTAAAACCGCCCAATCTGGAAAACCAATTACCTGCATGTCAGATTAGCTCGTGCTAATCTGACATGCAGGTAATTGGTGCTTCATGGTAATGGTGTATAAATAGTGCATGACATGGGCAACTAGTTTTCTGCCATAGTCTGCTACTTTGCAGGATATCCAACATATTGAAGTGTTGGATTAACAGTATGGGTTCAGTACAGTGGGATGTAAGACTCAAGTATAGTATTACACAAATCTTACAGAAGTAGTACAGTAATAAAGTCGTGTATACAAAAATGATGACTAAATACATAAATTGAGATTTCCACATTCTGATGGTTGTGGTAGTTGGGCATAAGACGTGCTCATTGTCATCGCTGCCGAACGTGATCCAGGCTTGAGGTGAACCATGTTTGGTTGACTTTGCCAGAATTGCAGTAGTAGAGTGGCCAGTTCCTTTCTGCACAGTCACATGCACATTCATGCTGATGGACATGCATGTCTTTGGACTGTGGGGGGGGACAGGGAGAACACGCAAAGGCCCGAACCCAGAACCTTCTTATTGTGAGGTGACCGTGCTAACCACTGCACCACCATGCCCACCCAGAAGACCCACAAGTGTAATATTGCGTCACATTACTGCACTCGTACTGTAATGTGTTTTTATAGCATATTTTTGTTAATGATTTTAAAAATGTGCATCATTAACGAGCGATTACTCTTACTGTATAAATTCATTGTTCCATTTAAATCCAGGGTTGGTCTTGGCAACTACAGTAAAATTATTTTGAAATGTTTTTTGCTAGCTTTTTTCTGCAAACAAATTGAAATGAAAGCCAGTTTATTTGCTTTATATTATACTCAATTCTTCCTAATTAAGATAAATTAATAAAATCAATTTTCTAAAAGATCAGTTGAATAAAGCAGTTGCTTTCTGGTGCTCCGAAACAGATGTTGCAGGCAATATAATCACTGCACCTCATGTGCCATAGTTCGTTAATATCACACTTGCTCTGATGGCAGCTGATGCCCACTGTTAACTAGTAACTTAGTTACCTTACAGTTAAAATGCCTAAATATTTATTGTTCAAATTTGCCTTAGGAAAAAACCCCATTCTTTAATGTTGCTGACCTTCTTTTGTGCTTTTAACAAAAAAGTAACAATTTAGGCACTGATGCACCATTTTAAAAATATAGTTTAATAGTGGTATTAGAAAAATCAAACGACACCCAAACCCTGTTCATTTCAGATTCATTGTGGTGTCATAGAGGCAAAATTATGAAAATCATGTCACTGTCCACATACTTATCAATGATGCATCACTGATATCAGGTCCAGATCACTGGCTTATTTAGCTAGCAGACATGTAACAGTATCTTTTGCATTTGCTTTTCCATTAAGCAATGGTTTGTCTAATTTATTGGAGCAACATTAGACAGTGATTCATGTAGATAAAACTTGGTCTTGTTGCCATACTTTGTAATTTCAACTGACCACCCAACTGATGCATTATATTTTTTTTCAATTAAAAGAAATGATATGCAACTTTTTGACATGGGAAAAGTTGTTTTTTTTGTTTTAAGCCATGGTAAACTTAAATGATTTTCTGTTAAATAATTGTTTCTGAAACCTTTTTGCCTGTTGAAATTTTACCATGGATTTTCACTTATGTAATTATTTTTGTTGCACAGTAACGGTGGACAACTCTCAGAAGGCTTACCAGGATGCATTTGATATTAGCAAGAAAGAGATGCAGCCTACACACCCCATCAGGCTGGGGCTCGCTCTAAACTTTTCTGTGTTTTATTATGAAATCCTAAACACCCCGGAGCAGGCCTGCAGTTTGGCAAAGACGGTGAGTGGGGTGGGGAATCAAAGTAAAGCATTTAAGACAAAAATAAAATGTAATGATGAGGCTGTGGAGTTTCCGAACAGTATATTTTGCCAACTAAACCCCAAGCCTTGCATTGCTTTTTGCTTATAGGCTTTTGATGAAGCGATCGCTGAGCTCGACACTTTGAATGAGGACTCCTACAAAGACAGCACCCTGATAATGCAGCTACTAAGGGACAACCTTACTGTAAGTAAAAATTCTGTCTATTACCCCCTTGCTTATTCGCTTTCTCACTTATGCTTTTAAGAGCCCACCACTGCAGACACTCTGCCTTCACTGTATCTTATGAGAGAACTGGGGTTGTGCATCACACTGTAGCTTATCAAAATCAGTTAGGTCCATAAATATCTGGACATTGAAAAAATAATTAATGAATGACCTCAGAGTACAGATTTTAAACTTATTTCCATACAAATCAGCTGAATGTTGTCAGAAATACAGCACCTTATATGGTCTCCCCTTTTCAAGGGACTAAAAGTAATTGGACAAGTAACTGCTCAGCTGTTTCATGACCAGATGGGTGTTATTCCCTCAGCATTTTACTTACAAGTAAGCAGGGGGGGAAAAAAACCTTCAAGTGTGGCATTTGGAATCTGTTGTTCGCCAATATAAAGTTCAAAGAGCTGTTGCTGCTAGTGAAGCAAGCCACCATTAGACTGAAAAATAAAAACACATCAGAGAGATATCAAATGTGTTTTTTTTTATTGTCTGTGGCCAAATCAATATTTGGTACATTCTTAGAGAGAGAAAGAGAACTGTCAGCTCAGGAACACCAAAAAGCCTGACTGACCTTGGCAGATGACAGAATTCTTTCCCTGGTGAAGAAAAACCCCATTCACAACAGTTGGCTGGATCAAGAACATCCTCCAGAAGGTAGAAATATCTGGGTCAAATAATCAGTCAAGAGAAGACTTTACCACAAGCTGATCCCTTTAATAAAGGGGACCTCATAAAATGTTCTGCACTTTTTACACTGTTCACCTGACTTGGATTTAAATGTCCTTAAATTAAAGCTGAAAGTGTATTCGTTATTTTTCAACTCCAGTATACTGTGGTAGACAGCAAAAATATAAATGTCCTAAGAGTCAGTGACCTTGACTTGTATAATTGAAAGCTTGCATCTCAGCAGTTACATCCAGCAGACATCATTACTTTGAGTTGATGTGCAGGAGAGAACTGCTGTACACATACAGTGCCTTGAAAAAGTATTCATACCCCTTGAACTTTTTCACATTTTTCCACCTTACAACCATGAACTTAAATGTTTTTTTTTTTTTTATTGAGATTTTATGTGATAGACCAACACAGAGTAGCACATAATTGTGAAGTGAAACGAAAATGATAAATGGTCAAAATTTTAAACAAATAAAAATCTGAAAAATGTGGTGTGCATTAGTATTCAGCCCCCCTGCGTCAATACTTTGTAGAGCCACCTTTTGCTGCAATTACAGCTGCAAGTCTTTTGTGGTATGTCTCTACCAGCTTTGCACATCTAGACACTGAAATTTTTGCCCATTCTTCTTTGCAAAATAGCTCAAGCTCAGCCAGATTGGATGGAGAGCGTCTGTGAACAGCAATTTTCAAGTCTTGCCACAGATGCTCAATGGGATTTAGGTCTGGACTTTGACTGGGCCATTCTAACACATGAATATTCTTTGATCTAAACCATTCCATTGTAGCTCTGGCTGTATGTTTAGGGTCATTGTCTTGCTGGAAGGTGAATCTCCTTCCCAGTCTCAAGTCTTCTGCAACCTCCAACAGGTTTTCTTCCAGGATTGCCCTGTATTTAGCTCCATCCATCTTCCCATCAACTCTGACCAGCTTCCCTGTCCCTGCTGAAGAAAAGCACCCCCATAGCATGATGCTGCCACCACCATGTTTCACAGTGGGGATGGTGTGTGCAGGGTGATGAGCAGTGTTAGTTTTCCACCACACACAGCGCTTTGCATTTAGGCCAAAAAGTTCAACTTTGGTCTCATCTGACCAAAGCACCTTCTTCCACATGTTTGCTGTGTCCCCTACATGGCTTCTGGCAAACTGCAAACGGGACTTCTTATGCCTGTCTTTCAACAATGGCTTTCTTCTTGCCACTCTTCCAAAAAGGCCAGGTTTGTGGAGTGTACGACTTATAGTTGTCCTGTGCACAGATTCTCCCACCTGAGCTGTGGATTTCTGCAGCTCCTCCAGAGTGATCATGGGCCTCTTGGCTGCTTCTCTGACCAGTGCTCTCCTTGCTTGCTCTGTCAGTTTAGGTGGACGGCCATGTCTTGGTAGGTTTGCAGTTGTGCCATACTTTTTCCATTTTTGAATGATTGATTGAACAGTGCTTCTTGATGTTCAGAGCTTGGGATATTTTTTTATAACCTAACCCTGCTTTAAACTTCTCCAGAACTTTATCCCTGACTTGTCTGGTGAGTTCTTTGGTCTTCATGATGCTGTTTGTTCTTCAGTGTTCTCTAACAAACCACTGAGGCCTTCACAGAACAAGTGTATTTATGCGGAGAGTAAATTACACACAGTAGGACTCTATTAACTAATTAGATGACTTCTGAAGGCAGTTAATTGCACTGGATTGTATTTAGAGGTATCAGAGTACAGGGGGCTGAATACTAATGCACATCACATTTTTCAGATTTTTATTTGTTTAAAATTGACCATTTATCATTTTCGTTTCACTTCACAATTATGTGCTACTCTGTGTTGGTCTATCACATAAAATCTCAATAAAAAACTTAAGTTCGTGGTTGTAAGGTGGAAAAATGTGAAAGTTCAAGGGGTATGAATACTTTTTCAAGGTACGAGTAGGTGCGAGTCAATGATACAGTTGGTCATGTTTTGCATTTCATGTGATATTTTCATGAGCGTAAAACCCATTTTACACTAAAGGCATCACAGCATGTGCTTCACAGAATGGAGCATTCCTTTCTCTTAATTTCTGTGCTGTTTATTTACTAAAACTTGGAAAAATAAAAATGCATTACTGCTGTGATTTCTGGAAAATTTGTCCATCCAGTGAAATTGCCAATGCAATGCCTGCTGCAGTAGGCTACAGACTGAAATTACGCATGTGATTATGGGCATGCAATGCAAAATATAGTGCAAATATTGTATTCTCAAGTGTTTGGGCTGTGTGATATGAACAAATTTTTATATCTCAGTATTTTATACCAAATAAAGTGGTGCTTGAAAATTTGTGAACCCTTTAGAATTTTTCTCTCTCCATAAATCTGACCCAAAACATCAGATTTTCACAAGTCCTGAAAGTAAATAGAGATGAGACAAAAATGTTAGAGATCTTGCAGTCACGTGACCGGAAAGTTAACAGCCGCCATCTTGTCGGTAAAAAAACACAGCTGAATACTGCTGCACTCGTGTACAGAATGGATCAATTTCAACCGACAGACTACACGGCTCATTTTTCTAATGAACAGATAACTAGATATATGTCGTAAAATAAACGATCTACAGATTAGTGACCCTTGTGGCTTACCGGACGGAGTTTTCACGACCGTGTCAATGGATATTGAACTGCCAGAGGTGGAATGCCCAGACGTGTATAATTACCTCAACAACTTTCCCTCGCTGTTCAGTGGTGAAGCACTGCGTGATTATAAATCTCTGCACAGTTATCTTTACAGAAATTCAGGATTTGTCAGCGACTCAGATGTGGCATCTTGTAAACAAGAAAATAGCAATCCTCATTGGACGGATAAGTCACTTAAGTATTGAGTATAGCACTGACCAGCCAATTATAGAATAGAATAAGGTAATTCCAGCTGTAATTCCAAATCGTCCGTCTTGTTTACCATGGATCTGGCATTGGAGAGGTAGAGGCTTAGCAGTGGAGGTTTGAGTGGCTGTTTTTTGAGCTTAGTCAACAGGCCGGCTCTGCAGCCTCGCTTTTGCTTCCACTCCCGCCGCCGCCTCCTTCGCTTTGCTTCCGATAACAATCCACGGAGACCCCGCTGGTCTCGCTATCTCGTCCAGAATGTTGTGCATGTGATGGAAATCGCTACAAACCGTCATTTTCTGCTGGAAACCAATGTCCATTAAGTCCATACGGTTGTAGTGGATATTGAAGTCCGATACAGACGAACAACACGCAAAAATACACACAAAAAACATAAAAACGTGCACAGGCAGGGAGAGCTTGTAGCTGCAGCCGTTGTAGTAGAATTGTATATAGTAGGGTTTTCCAGAAGAAAAGGTAGAAGTAGAAGGCGGAAAGCGTTTGACCGACAAGATGGCGTCTGTCACAGTCTGGATTGGCTGTGACGTCACATGCCATATCTCTCTACTTGGTCAGAGGAAAATTATCTGGTATTATATATTGGTGGCAAAAGTATGTGAAACTTTGCTTTCATTATCTGGTGTGACCCCCTTGTGTAGCAATAACTGCAGCTAAATGTTTCTGGTAACTGTTGATCAGTCGTGCATGTTGGCTTGGAGTTTTAGCTCACTCAGGGATCCGGATGGTGACTAAAATGCTCGCCGATGCGGTTAACTTTTTAATTTTGCGACCTACAGGCAAATATATAAATGATTTTAGAAATGGCCATAGTTTTCGTTTTGTGCGCGTGCGCTGAACTCATCTCCTTGTGCCTGTCTCTACCTGCCCCATCGCATGAACTGTCTTGTACAGTTTCAAATGCAGAAGCTTCTCAGAATCAAGCTTATTGCCAAGTATGTTCTCACATACAAGGAATTTGCTTTCGTGTTTGGTGCATGAATAAAGGTGTTTTTTTTTTAATTAAGTATAGGGACAAAAGTAGAAATATAAAGAATGAAAAATATGAAATCTAAAATGTACAGTTAGTAAATAAATAAACCTATTTAAGGGCATGTGCAATAGATTATTTAAAAAAAATTATTTGCCTGCCCTGCAGTGGTTGAAGTGTCAAACGGAAGTAGCCTAGTAGAAGACAGCAGTGTTCCAGCTTGTTTTATTTTACCAGGGTGCTGCCCTCTGTGGTCAATCATGTGCACCCTGCCCTCAAATACCAGCACCATGCTCAAATTTATATGTGCTCCAATCATAATTTTCCAGAACTTTACAAGCACCTAGCACATGCATGCTGCCACAGAAAGTGTTCCCTAACGAGTGTTGCAGACTAGCAATGAAGGTAATGCATGTTGACCAATTATAACACTATTAACGAGGGGTTATAGATGTGCTCTGTTGACCAATTTGTGTTATTACAATAATGAGTCAGTGAAGCAAGGTACATTTTGCAAAACTGCTGTAGCGACAAACGTGCGAAAGAAAAAAGAATTGGTAAACGCAGCAGGGGGCTCACAGAACCTAGCATCTCTGTTTGCCAGAGCATAAGTAGATCTAGAAGTTGAGGACTAAACAAATTCAATCGATAGTTAGGACCAATAGATCTAAATTCTAAAGCAGTATTAATTAATTGATGCTATTAGGATTACTATTATTAGTAGTGTTAACTAACATTAGACTGTCATGTTAATGGGTGATAGACGAATGTAAGTGCTGAAAGAGTTTATTGAAAAGCATGCTGGCAAGAGGTTCCAAAACATCCTTGCAGCACACACTGCTTGCTCAGAGCAAAACTGCGTGTGGATGAGAGTGACAGTTCGAGGTGTGAACGTGTGCTATTATGAAGCATTGTATTAAACTGGTTAAAGTTTCAGATTTGCTTACTGTAATTTACCTTGCATAGTTGCACATACAGTGACATGCAAAAGTTTGGGCACCTTTACTGAAAATGTCTGTTACTGTGAATAGTTAAGTAAGCAGAAGATGAACTGATCACCCAAAGGCATAAGGGTAAAGACACATTTCAGCGTTTTCTGCAAGATTTGGGTATTATTTTTGCTTTGTACAATTGGAGAGTGAAAAAAGAAAAGGAACACCGTGCAAAAGTTTGGGCACCCCAATACATTTGAGTACTCGGGTAACTTTTACCAAGGTTCCAGACCTTAATTAGCTTACTGAGCTGTGGCTTGTTCAAATTCTTCATTAGGAAAGGTCAGATGATGCAGATTTCAAAGCTGTATAAATTCTGACTCCTCAAACTTGTCCCTAAAATCAACAGCCATGGGCTCCTCTAAGCAACTCCCTCACATTCTGAATAATAAAATAATTGATGCTCACAAAGCAGGAGAAGGCTACAAGAACGGTGTTTTCAGGTAGTCGTTTCTTCAGATTGTAATGTTAAGAAATGGCAGTTAACCAAAACAGTGGAGATCAAGGTGAGGTCTGGAAGATGAAAACTGCTCGTTGGATTGCTAGAAAGGCAAATAAAAACCCCTGTTTGACTGTAAAAGACCTTCAGAAAGATTTAGCAGACCCTGGAGTGGTGGTGCACCGTTCTTCTATGCAGTGACACCTGAACAAATATGACCTTCATGGAAGCGTCATCAGAAGAAAACCTTTCCTGTGTCCGAGCCACAAATTCAGCGTCTGAAGTTTGCAAATGAACATCTAAATAAGCCTGATGCATTTTGGAAACAAGTCCTGTGGACTGATTGAAATCAAAATATAACTTTTTGGTCACAATGTGCAAAGGTATGTTTGGAGAAAAAAGGTTGCCAAATTCCAGGAAAAGAACACCTCTCCAACTCTGAAGCATGGGTGTGGATCGATCATGCTTTGGGGTTGTGTTGCAGCCAGTGGCACAGGGCTCATTTCATTGGTTGAGAGAAGCATGGATTTGAATAAATACCAGCAAATTCTGGAAGCAAACATCACACCATCTGTTAAAAAAAAGTTGAAGTTAAAAAGAGGATGGGCCCTACAATAAGACGATGATCCAAAACGCACCTCAAAATCTACAATGGAATACCTCAAGAGGCACAAGCTGAAGGTTTTGCCCTGGCCCTCACAGTCCCCTGACCTAAACACCATTTGAAAATCTGTGGATGGATCTAAAAAGAGCAGTGCATGCAAGACAGCCCAAGAAACTTGTAGAACTGGAAGTCTTCTGCAAGGACAAATGTGTGAAAATCCCCCAGGTAAGAACTGAAAGATTGTTAGCTGGCTACAAAGTGTTTACAAGCTGTGATACTTGCCGGGGGGGTGTTACTAGGCACTAACCATGCAGGGTGCCCAAACTTTTGCTTGGGCCCTTTTCCTTTTTTGTGATTTTGAAAATGTAAAAGGTGAAAATTTGTTTTTGCTTAAAATATAAAGGGAATGAGTCATCTTTTAACTTTATTCCTTTTGGCGATTCGTTTCATCTTCAATTTGCTTAACTGTTCACAGTAACAGCAATTTTGACCAGAGGTGCCCAAACTTTTGCATACTACTGTAGTTCACAACACATAAATCCAATGGTTCCAATTTCCACTGGAGCTGTGATAAGATTTCAGTAAATGTTACTAGGTTGACAGGGGATAGATTAGCATTTCAACTTTGCTGTTTTAGTCCTATTTCCACAAGACACCATTACATCATAACGGAAAATAAACGGTTTTTCACTGCCCGTGGGAATGGGGTAAATGTCCCAGCTCTTTCTGTCACCAGTAGATTTTAGCACAATTTCTTGCATACCAAGGTGATTGGGGGAGCATTAGATTTTTGAGAATAAGTTAATGGCATAGAAATGAGATCATCCAATTTGCCTGCAGCTGACAGTATTGTATCAAATTCACATGCCTATTAAAATTTCCTTCAATAAAATTTCATATTTAGTATTTTGATCATACATTGTGCTGATTTTCATACGTTTTGAAAATGAAGAAATAATGGCATAGGAAATGAGCAAAAAGTAGTTTGCTTGTATTGATAGTCTCAGAAAATGTCAAGTTTATAGGTCTATTATAGAAAAATTCCTACAGTAAAATATTGAGCCTTTTCATCATACACGAAATCAAATTTCATAGGCAGTTGACATTTTTCAGACTTTTTTGGGGGGGGGTTGTGGTTTTCCTTACATCAGCTATTTGCTGTGATTTGTTTACATCTTTTGTTTTATTAACCAGGCCCACAGTAATTGGTGTCAACTGTTATGGTGACCCTGCCTATGTGTAATCGTACTTATTTTGTTTTCTTGTACGTGTTTTCAGTTATGTTATCAAGGCAAAGCTCAATAAAATAATTTAACAATACATTTACTATTGTTTATAGTTCAGTTTAAGTTTGTAGAACATTACATGAAAGTCATTCCTTTGCTAGAGAAAGAGATGCATGAACTAGAGTTTATAGACTGCAATAAGAAGATACACTAACTGATTTGTAGAAATTACAGCAATGTCAGAGATCCTCAGTAAAGTCTGACTGGCAAGCATCTGCACTATACCCAATACATATGTACTGTACATATGGGGATGCATACGACTTTACCAAACTCTCTCTCTCTTCCCCCCCCCCCTTTCCCACAGCTGTGGACATCAGAAAACCAGGGTGACGAGGGAGATGCTGGAGAGGGCGAGAATTAAAGGCATTGCACTTCACTGTTTAAATCCACCCACACTCTTGATCTTACACATACAGCCCATAGTTCCCTACTCCATCCACTTCACCCTAACTTGCCTTTCTGTATGACGAGCAGCATGAATTGTATCTGACATACAAGTCTCTGCCCCTCTGAGATCAAGGCACAGGGTAATGTTCAGGTCTTTGATGGCCGAGATGTTTTGAACGTGTTTTTCGGAGGGGAGGGGGTGTTTGAATATGGGGGTATTGTCTTAATACTGCTAATTTTTTTTTTTTATAAAGAGAATTGTTCATCAGGTAATGCATTATAGGTTCCCCCCCCCCCCCCCACACTCCTATTGTCTCAGTGGTTTTATCACAAAAGGTTATAAAACTGTCCAGTTAATTTAATCACTGTGATGCTTAGTCTGTCCCACCCCCCACCCCACCCAACACTTCTCGATTAAATTGGAAATAGTTTTATTGGTATGAGCAGTACAATTCTGTTGCAACTCATACAGAAAGGAAGTAAACAGGCTGTATTGTGACACTGACTAACATGCATTACTGTTGTTGTTGTGCAATGTTTATAATTTTTACTTTGCATGAGTCCAAGAATGAAAATAAAAGGGACCTGAGGTCATTCCAGTTGTTCTAAAAAAATTTAACCATGAGCTTCAACATTCCATCAGTAAGTAATAGACTTTCATGAAACCGGATTGTCTATCCTGATGAACTGTCAAAGGGCAGTTAAGTGGTGCTGTTTAATGCCAGTAAAAAAAAAAGTCCCTGAACACACACTATACAGTTGCATAAGGTGAAAGATGTCTTGAATTGAAATGTAAACCTACTTTAAAAAAATTAAGCAGTTAAAGCTTCTGAATAAATTTATTTAATCCTTTCCCACTTCCAAAAAGGGTTCATGATCAATACTTATTGTCCCCTGTAATTGAGACGATGGGAGTATTTGCGCTGTCTTTCTTGGTCACAGATACATTTAGTCCTGGTATAAATTAAGTTTCTGGTAACCATGAGAACAAACCCACTGTGCTTTCAGCTGTTTGAGAGATTTTGCAATTGCCAGAATTTTCTGCTCCAGTTCGGATGCAAGTTTAAAAATTCCACTTTAGCTGTTTAATGGTTGAGGGTACTATTGCGCTTTAATGAAACTAGAGGATTTTTAAGGGGTTAGGCCAGATCTTCAGTGTCACAATACCTTGTCATGTCATTAACATTCTACTTAAGTGTAGAACTCCTGTCTCCAATTGAAGACATGATGTTCATGCACTGAAGTAAAAACATGTCTCCCCATAGCTGAACAAACAGCAGTTATTCTATGCTTGAGGAAAAAAAAAATACAGTAGTGAATATGGAGCCAAGCCTGTCTGTATATCTGGTATCTCCGATTGCTTTTGTTTTTACTGACCAGTATTCTGCCTCCAGTTAGCTTCTGTGATGGTTTTATCGCTTTAGCGCGCACGTGGTTGTGAAAATTTTAGACTAGCTTAAGAATCCCAAATAAAAAAAGGAAAAAAAAAATCGTAGTAGAGCCCTGGTTATTGATGTAATACTAGATTTGTGTACGTCTTTAAAAGTTCTAGTTTCACCTTACATGTTATAATCAGGAAAAATGTAAACGACACTTTAAAGTGAAATAAAAGTTTTATTGGTTCCAAATTTGTCTTGGTTGAGTCTTCATTTGCATGTGTATTGAGGATCAAGTGGCAGTATTATGCATTTAAGTGACTCTTGTAGGTTTCAGTTGTGCACTTAAAATACCTAGCCTAAAATTTATGCCCTTATTTCTAGTTCATTAATTGAGCTCAGTGATTGTGTATCAAAGATTTAAGCCGGCACAAGTTTCATACGCCCATGTAAATAACTGAGGGACATTTGTGGCAATGTACTGCAAATTTTATTCATTTTACAAAATTGATTTCCCTGAACTTAGATAGTGAACTTCCAATATTTGAAGTTTTAAATATCTGAACCTTGGGGGGGGGGGGAAGTACAAACCCCTGCATTGTGATGAAAGTATACATTAATTGCATGACTTCTTGCTGTTTTATACAAAGACTAGACAATTGATGGTATATTTCTGACAAGCACTTATGATTGGTATATGTAGATTAATATTGCTGTATTGAGGTGCCTGGCCCAAATACACCCTATAAACTTAAAGAACAGGAAGCTGATTCAGTGTACTCACTGGCCACTTTATTAGGAACACCCATACACCTGTTATGCAGGCAAATCAAGTTAATGTTCACTTCAACAATCAGAATGGGGAAAAATTGTGATGAGACTTTCACTGTGGCATGGGTGTTGGTGCCAGATGCCCTCGTTTGAGTATTTCAGGAACTGCTAGGGTTTACACAGCATGGTGTGAAAAAAGTGACAGTTCTGTGGGTGGGAACACCTTAAGAGGTCAGAGGAAAATGGCCAGATTGGTTCAAGCTGCCAGGAAGGATACAGTAACTTTCCAACCATGGTGAGCAGAAAACCACATTAGGTTCCAGTCCTGCCAGCCAATACCAGGAATCTTAAACTCAATAACAAGTTCCTATTAAAGTGACCAGTGAGTATTTGGACATGAAATTACTTTATCACCTCAAACATCCCTCTTTTAAGTAACCAGTCTGAATGTATCAAAGGAATGGTGCACATTGGAAAACTGGGATAACTTGGGGCACTTAAGGTAATGCAAAAGTTATTTCATCTTCAGTACTTCTTGTAATAGCTTCTGTGCAGCAGTGTTGTTGGGCTCTATTTTGAGCAAGCTATTAAGATCCTCCATGCAAGGTCTCTTGGTCTGTAGAGGAAACAAATCACAAATTTAACAAATTCTATGCATTATAGTATCTGGTACCACTGGTACTTTTCCACAGTTAACATTAAAATGACAGTATGTAGAGAATTATTTTGACACTAGAAGTTCATCAAAAGCATAGTGCATGTTTTATTTCTAGGGGCATAGCAATTAATAGTTCTGATTTTGGTACAGTAATTATACCAAAATGTGCTATTTGGACAAAATTTTTCATAAGCCTTTGTTCTTCCAGGGAGATTACAACAAATACTAAATCTGGACTGGGATATTCCTCAACCACTTATGGGTGTGGCTTAGGAATATCCAAAAACTTTTGGCAATATAGTGCATGAGTACCATGTCAGATTATATTGCTAAAGTACAGGGGCGAACAAATCAGCAACCTGGCCAACTGAGGATATTTTCAGGTTAGATTTTTTTTTTGGGGGGGGGGTTAATTCCCACCTGGAGAATTTAAGCACTTAATTGTCTTCCATCCCACTTCTGTATTAAATTCCCCTTTGAGTTGAATTGCATCAGCTACCACTTGACCTAGTTAGTTAGGTTTCCAGACATGGACAGACTAGTACTGTAACTTGAACACAGTCAGAAATCATTTGTCTACCCTGACAATTATTTAATATATACACAGAGTACCAGTAAAAAGTTTAGACATGTTCTGTTTTTCTACATTGCAAAAATGCTGGAAACAAACTCGAACATGAAACTTAACACTACCCCATTTCATATTTTAGATTCAGTGTAGCCATCACTTAGCATGACAGCTCAACTATTGGCATTTTCTTCACCAGCTTCATGAGGTAATGACCTAGAATGTGTTAATTAGCAAAAGTTCTTGCCTTTTTGATGCCTTGAGACCATCAAATAGCCCTCAACAGCTGTACTAATCCATATTACATCAAGAACTGTGCAGCTAAAGAGAAATGAGTCCATCATGACTTTCAAGTGTCTCAAAAAAAAAAAAACCCTAAGCCCACAGTATTAGGTGGTATCTAAACTTGACCGGTACTGTACGTACACAGTCTGGCCCAGTATATCTCACTGAGCACATGAGGTACAACTACTCATTCATGCATTTAGCAGAGCCTATACATGTCAGATCTGCCTTAATATCAACAAATCTTTGACAAAAGGTACGTAAATCATAAATTCAGTGTGTTGAGTGCAGGATGAGCGTTAATTCTTGTGCTTGTCTTTAGTAATAGATTTGTGATGTGTATTAGTTCTCTGACAGAAGCACATCCAGACTCTAGAGGGTGAGCAGCATAGTTTCTGTAGGGGGAAAGTCAGGATGCCTTGGGTAACATTAGCACTCCCTCAACTCCAGCATAAGAGTCCTGCCAGCAGGGGAAAAGGGTGATGACTCAGCAGCATAATTGCAGAGCCAAAGCTAAGGCTTGCCCAACGAAGCACCATTGCTCTCTGCTTCACATGTCTGCTTTCCACAGTAAAGCACCTAGTGAGAAACCTGAAAGACCTCTGGTTATAGGACACCATCTTGTGGCATGTGAAATTAGCTAGGCCTTAAGAGGCCCTAGTAGCTTTACTTGGGTGTATACGGAAAACCAGGGCGCCGGACACAGCAGGTAATCTTAAGGGTGCATAGCTTTTCAAAGTTAGTTAGAACAAGTTTGTAAACATTTGCCTTCACTAATGTAAATGTCCGATGCTGTAACATGCCCTGGCTCCATCCCAATACAGCAGAGTGATGTAGTTTCCACTGCTGGTGGTCTAGGTGCTGCTCAGAAAACAATGTGAGCTTTATAGATAATGGGAGTAATTTTGAGGATAAGGCTGGTATCCATGCAACTCAAGAAGGTGCTGCTCTCATTTCTTGCAACATAGCCCATAGTCTCAGAACAGGCTTAGTTAATTTGTAACAATCTAGAGCCAAGGCAAGGGAGCAGACAAACAGGCTAACCTGACCAGCTGCTAGTTGCACATAATTAGGTTCCATTATATTCAGACTGTTGGTTCCAAGCTATACAAAAAGTAGAAATTCAGTTGTTTACACAAAGCCTTAGTTGTTGGATACTTTAAAATATTGTGTGATAACCAGGAAGACCCCCTGAAAACAGCATGTGTCCATTCTAGATTCAGTAGGTGTTAATCAGATCATAGAACCCATTCCTAATGGTGGTCTCCCACTCAACATTCAGGTTAAATATAGAAAATAGTCACACTCCCACAGTCTGAAGCTCCCTCCAAATCACTCATCTTATTTGAAACACATCTGAACAATGTATGCACCTTGCCACACTACGGCAAACATGCATTGTCAACTGCTGCAAAGTAGTATCACTAGTTTTCCAAAGTTATCAACTTTGGATTACTGTTAGGCCCAACAGAACTTGATCAGGCAACTGAATGCTTAAATGTCAAAGTGCCAGTATACTTTATTTTTCTTGTAAGTAGAACTATTATCTAGAAGGGGGGAAAAAAACTAGCACACTGGTATACCAATTACACATGCATCTTATCACTCAATGTAAATGGCAAACAAAATTGGTAATATTCCAATTAGCATGGAAGCAGAGCCTCTTGAACTATAGAAACTGTTCGTGTTGCTAGATCAATGTTAGTAGATGCAAAAATAATCCTAGATTATTTACTGTAGTAAAATTAACTAGGAATAAGACCACCACAACCCTGCACACCTTTATGTAGTGATTTTTTTTTAAATGGCAAAACTTAATAGTAAGTTTGGCTTTTAATTTAAAGCCAGACAATAAGTAAACCTGTAGATAATATAACTCAGATCAGTGATTAGTGTTTTACTCCCTTTAGAGAGGACTGAACTAACCCCCAGTTTCCTCTTCAACTCGTGTACTTGTTCCTTTACCCCCATGATTCTTCAAACAGATGATACCAGAAACAATCAAACCTTCTAAAAATGATCACTACTTCCATCAACACTGGCTATGTACTGAAATCCTTTAAACTAGAAGTCAAACCCCTGCTTACAAAACCTAACTTTGACCCATCAGCCACCCAACTACAGGCCACTATCAAACTTCTTTGGCTCAAAAGATCCTAGAAAAAGCTGTGAGACAGAAGTTATGCTCACACCTACATAGGAAAAACATCTATGAAATGTATCAGCCAGGATTTAGACCTCATCATAGCACTGAGACAGCATTAGTTAAAATAGTAAATGACGACCTAGCAGCCTCTCCTTGCTTGTATTGCTTGACCTTAGTGCAGTTTTTGACCATAATATTCTCCTTGATGGACTGGGGGGTAGAGTCATTGCAGTTAAGGTAATGGCCTTCTCCTAGCTCAGGTCATTTAACTCATCAGTTTACTGATGTAAATGGTGATTTTTTTTTCTAATGCACACCAAGGTAAAGTTTAGTTCCACAAGGTTCCGTCTTAAGCCTCCTACTTTTTTCCTTTCATAAGCATGGTATTAGCGTTCACTGTTATGCTGATGACACACAGTTGTGTTTCAGCAAAGCCAGAAACGAGACAGCAGCTTAATACAATTGAGGAATGAGTCAAGGACCTTAGACGCTGAATACTTAATGTACTTGTATTAGGACCACATGCACCTAGACATGAGCTTTCTGATTACACACCAACTCTGGCTGGCCTTTGTTTCTTAATGTGCAGCAATAAAAGACCTTGCTGTGATTATTGACTCCAGTCTTTCATTTGAAACTGATTTTATATATTGGTAATATTTCTGAGATGAAAGAAGGCTATCCAAGTAATGCCATACCGTCGATGTTCCAGTAGGTGCATAAACAAGCTCCAGTTAATACAATACAGCAGTAAGAGTCCTAACCAGAAAACATGACCATTAAATTTTGCACCAATTATAAAATACTACTGTTGACCTATAAAAGCACTGAATGGTGTTGCACCAGTCCCTAAGTGAACTTCTGGTCTTTTAATGACCTGCCACACCTACTTAGATTAAAAGGTGCAGCCTCTTGCTTAGCTTATTAGGTAAAGGAGCAAATCTGGAGGGTTCTCAGGCATCGTGTGTTTTGGTGAACTGGAATGTATGGATGCTGTCATTCTCTCACTCAGGTCTGTTGACTGTGTGGCTGGCCCCTTTCTGGCCTCATGGCTGTGTTACTTCCTGGTTCTCCTTTTTAGTCATGCTGGAGTCTCTGCTTTTACTCAGTGCATCATGTACACTGTTCTTAACCATTAGATGACAACAGGTATACCCAACAATCTGTGCATGTCTCTCTCTCTCTCATATTACACGTCACTCCTGAGAAGTGATGCTTGAGCCATCCTTATGCCCTACTTCTAGCTGAGGATCTATCACTTCACTCCTGTGGAGGATGGCCCCATAGGGGCAGCCTAAAGATACACTTAGAAGATGGCTCTGGCCACTTAAGCCCTTATAGCAAAACTGTAGTCTTACTACAGTTGCCATAATTTTAAGACTATAACAGTTGGTAACTTCAACCAGAGATGTCAACATACACGATTTGGGCATAGCGGCTATGGATTTGAAGTACAGTTATGGTGCTACGTGTAGACCTGAATATAATACATTTTCAACCGGTTTTGCCTGTGTATTGATCAAAAACATTTTTGGCATTTGACCTGTGTAGGTCATTGTTTACACCGATTCGAATAATTCCAGAAGTGTATTGCATCCTTATGTTTGCTGCGCTGTGATTGGCTGAGAGGTGACCTGATTCATGCTCCTGGCCAATCACAGCATGTGTTAAAAGTACTCAGAAATGCACAGTAGTGAGGCAGAGTCGTTTTCCTGGAAGCAAATTGGATTCGTTGATCATGTTCCAGAACTGAAACTGTTGATTTCTCTTACAAATTAGCGTTAGGTGTGAAACAAAGACGGACCATGGATTGTGAAGGAATCTCCACTGAAAAAGGAGGCTATGTGAACAGTAATTTCTAGCTGAGTGGCTGTGTGTTGTACAGTCAAAATTGGACCAAAAAAAAGTCACCATGCCTACTGTACTCTGTGTAGATGTGACTTCAGCACTATGTATATTCCAATGCAGAGTGTGAGCAAGTGTTCAGTCTTGTAATCAGAAAATCAGACTGAGTTCAAGCCAAACATGAAGCCTGAGACTGAGCAGCCTGGTCACATACAAGCAATTCATGATTGCCAAAAGTTGAGCGTGCCACCACTAGTCATACAACAGAAGTACACTGAAGAAAGCAAAGTCAGCTACATACAACAAATTATCAAAGTAACTTCATGTTCACTTTTAATTAAAATGTTGTATGGATGGGTATCTTTCAGCATTGACTCAAGTCCAATATTAGACTGGTGTACAGTTCAGGAAGTAAATACAGTATTAATTTTGTTATTGAAAGACCTATACATAAACCTTGTCTTTTACTCTGGCTTTTGTTGATCATGATAACTACTGAACACAGTACAAGCTCAGTTATCTGAACCCTTTTTACTTCATTTAAGTGAGCCAAACTTTCTCCCAGAGAGTTTGGATAATTTAACTTTTACTGTACAGTAAAAACACTGCATTTATTTTCCTCAAATAGTAGCTCAAAAATGGCCTAGATTGCATCTCTGAGCTTCCCTGAAATTTGGGTTTGAGATGCTACTCTCGTTTGTCAATGCTGGCATCTCTGCTTCAACAAAATAGACCATGTCAAAACTATAAATTAATTTCCTGATTACACAATTGCATTTTTTTTTTTTAACTATATAAAAGACACACTTCTAGAAGCAAGCCATTAATAAACCCATCCTCATTTGGGTGATGTGTGATTTATGTTATGTTCTCAGAGTTTTTCCTTGCCACCATCACCTCAGGCTTACTCATTAGGGATAAATTTAAATCATGTTTAAAATCTTTTTTTTTTTCTTTTTTAAAAAACAAAGCACCTTTACAGATTGTCCATTGTTAAATGCACTATACAAATAAGTTGACTATCTAAAAATCAAGTAATCATGTGGCAGAATTGCAACGCATAAAATCACGCAGATACAGGCCAGCAACCTCAGGTAATGTTCACATCAACCATCATATACACAGCTTTGTTACTTACCTTCAGCTCCTTGTGTGCCTGTGCACGTCTGTACAGGGCTTTAACATTAGCTGGGTCCAGCTGAAGAGCCTCCTCGCAATCCTTCACTGCTTCCTTATACATTTGTAGTGACAGATAGCACAGAGCCCTAAGTGCACACAGACCGAACAGTAATCTTGAACATTACACCTAGGGTCATACAGAGGTAATAAACCCATCTTCAATCTTGGTTCATAAATCCAGCATTGGGAAGCAAGTTTGACTGGTTTTTCCACAAAATTTGTAGACATTCCAACTAACATGAGTGAATAAACTGGATTACACATTCAATTTTAACAAGAGACCCAAAAGCTTTACAGAATTCTTGATGTATATCCACGGTCTTCTGGGTGATGCTGAATAGCGATATAGTTATATTAAGAAAATCAAACAGTACTATGTTGAAAGGATGTTTGAACATATTGTGAATTAGTCTGGTTATGAGCAAGGTGACGTTTTAAAACATAAAAACTAGCAATTTGTAGGAGGTCTGCAGGATAAGATTATCCATTCATGCACAAGGAGTCTTGAGAACAACAGTGACGGAGGGTGAGGCATGAGATCAAACCTCAAAAACATCCATCCCACTTTACTATAACTCCGTGTCCATGAACTGAAATTTGCACCTTTACCCGAGAGAAAGGCTATTTAGCAAAATGCCTGAACCTTGTGATCAAAGCAGACATATTGAATCCTAAAAAAGTAATATGCTCCATCAGTGTCTCATCAGTTGGTTTGGGCCATTTGTTTGCATGATCTGGGTCTTTTATTCTGTGGTCTTCATTTGTGCCAAATCTTAATTAAACAAAACAACCCACATGGAGAACAAAATCCATGCAGAGAACACAAAATTCCACCCAGAAAAATGCCTTATAGATTTATTTTCTACATTATATTTTAGGTAGCTAGAGTTAGCAAGCTAGCTGTATGCATCACTTCAGGCAATATGCAAAAGGAAAACCTCCTACCATACACTAGATGGTGCCATGTTCGTGACCACCTGTTGTAGCAGCTTGCGTCCTCGTCGTTTTTGCACCTAGTTAATTGTTGTATCTAGTACGCTACCTGTCTTGTTTTAAACATTGATTGTCCAGTAGAAGAAAAAAAAAAAAAGATGCTTTTTCCTCCCCCAATGGTCTAGATACTTTTGTTGCTCTTCTTTGCCCTCAGATCACCTCAAATGACTTGACATCATACTTGCAACTCAGCTGGCATTACCTACACACGCAATTGACTGTTGCAACCAGACAAAAGTTCTCAATTCTGTAGGAGCCAAGGAGATGATGGTGGGGTTGCAGAGCCATTGTTAAAAGAATGAAGATGGGGGGGGGGCACATACAGTAGCTCTAAAGATGCCCACAGTTCTACTGTCCTGCCTCCTCTTGGCAGATCTGACCACAACTTAGTTCTGCTCATACTATGATACAAGTCAGTTATTCAGCAGCAACTAATGACCGAGGAAATGGGCCATGACGAACAGCGCATGGTGCCCTGGAAGCTACTGACTGGAATGTCCTGTATGAACTACATGGTGAGAACACTGATGGCATAACAGACTGTGTCTCTGAGTACACTGGCTTCTGCAACAACTACTCAATTCCCATTAAACAAGTCCACTGCTACCCAAACAACAATCCCTGGTTTACCAGCTACCTGAAGGCCCTACTCCACAAAAAGAAAAAGGCATTCATTCAGTACCGGAGGCCAGATGGAGTGCAATCCTGTACAGAGGGAACTAAAACAGAGACTGAAAGAGAGAGTAAAGACTACAACAGAAAAATACTGGAGAAGAAACTGCAGAAGTTAGATACTTTGTCCCCATAGGGAAACTGTTCCTCAGTGAGTAAAACATTGGTCTCCAGCATGACCATACAAGCAGCTTAAAAGACACTTCGACCATTCAACACACATGCACCAGTCATATCACAGTGTTAATACTGCACTTAATCCAAGATAATCAAGGCTAGAGATGTCTGGAGTGGGATAAGAGAGAGAACCTGCTTCTAGAGGAAAGGAGGAGGTGCAGCTAAAGGGACTCTTAAGTGGGCAAACAAGCTGAACCATTCCCCCCCCAACAGGTTCAACTTTGCCCCTCAACCTTAAGCAGCCCCCAAACTATCCCTCTGGACCTTGTCATGTCCCCCACTCTCCAAGCTGGATTTTACATCATGGCCAACCAGATGAAGAGAAAGCTAGAGAGACTTCACCAGGGCAAGGCTGCTAGACCAGATGGCATCAGCCCCAAGTGCTGAAGGCATGTACTGACCAGCTATGTGGAGTACTCCAGCACCTTTTTAACAGGAGTCTGCACATCAGGAGGGTTCCTGTGTTATGGAGATCATCATGCCGGGTGCCAATGCCCAAGAAGGGGTGTCCTACAGGCCAACAGCAGTAACCTCTCACATAATGAAGGTAATGGAGAAACTTGTCCTAGCATGCACATATGCATATTTTTATATTACACACACACACCACTGGTGAGCTCAGCATTAGTACCTGCATGCGAGTGTGGATGATGCAATAATATACATACTGCAGAAGGCTTACTCCTCCCTGGACATAGCCATGTATGGTGCAGATCATGTTCTGTGACTTCATAAGTGCCTTCAACACCATCCAGCCTAGACTTCTGCAGGATAAATTGGAGGACATGCAGGTGGATGCCCCAGTGGTTGCATGGATTGAGACCTACTGGACAGGCAGACCACAGTTTGAGGCTACAGAACTGCAAGTCCGCACACCTAGTGAGCAACATTGGGGCCCTCCAGGGTACTGTGCCATCTCCCTTCCTGTTCACAATCTACATGTTGGACTTTCAGTACAACTCCAAAAATTCTCTGGATGCTGCCATTGTAGGGCGTGTGCTGGGTGACCACTAGGGAGGTATACAAGGGCCTGCTGGACTGCTTTGTGAAGTGATGTGGGAAAAACCAGCAGCTGAATGTGGCCAAGACAAAGGAGACCATGGTAGAGTTCAGGAAGAAGGCCCTATAAATCTTCTGTCTACACTAGTGGGAGTGACATGGAGATCATTAAGTCCTGGAATGGTTCACCAACATCAAAGCCATCTACAGGAAGGGCCTGAGCCAGCTGTAATTCCTGAGAAGGTTCAGGTCCTTTAATGTATGCACCAAGATGCTTGACATGTTCTTAGTCTGTTGTTTCAGGCACCATCTGCTGTGGTGTGCTGGGGAGGAGGCATCACAGTAAAGGACACCAACAGATTGAATAAACTCATGAAGGCAGCTGGGTCCATCACTGGCTCCAAACTGGTCACACTGGAGGTGATGGTTAAGGACAGAATACTGGCAAAACTGCTGGCAATCATGAACAACACTTCCTACCCACTATACGACATGTTTGACAAGCTTAAGAGCACATGCAGCAACAGATTTCAACCAGGAGTGTAAAGGAGTGATAGAAGAGGTCATTCCTGCCAGGTGCTATCAAACTCTCCAATGTATCTGCTTCTGCCAGGTCTACAGACAATTAACTACTCATGGGCTAAACGTGCTTTTATTGCTTATTTTTAAAATACTCTGCTCTTTGCACTCTTCTATTTGCATATCTGGCCTACCAGAACCCTTGAGTATACGAGATCACTTATATTCCAGGACTACTTTTTAAACTTTTCATCTGCATTTTAGTGTATTCATTAATATTTGTATTTTAAAATCAAAATCAATTTCAATGTATCTGGCTGCTATGACAATTTAATTTCCCTCTATGGATTAACGTCATCCATCCTCAACCCTGTGAGACAATCTTGTTTTCATCAAATATTTGAACAGATTCCTTTCTTTGTTGGGCCCGTTTTAGTCTTAAATCCTGAATGCTCAGAAATCAGACAGATGATAGATGTTCATGATGTTTACCTGTTTGTGTAGGTTGTGACCTCAGTAGGGTCTTGGTTGAGAGATTGTGTGTATTTCTCCACTGCCTTCTTATGCTGTCCTTTCTTCACAAATGCATTCCCCTCTTCCTTTAGCAGTTTGGCCTTTGTCAGATCACCACCTGCTGGAAGTTAATTGAGTTCAGAAAGATCATTAAGGTAACCTAAATTAAACCACATTGAAAAACAGGCAGTGCAGATAATGGCAGTGAAATTCAATTATTACATATTGCCACTGAAAGTCGGAAAATATATTTTACTTTGTTTATTTCCATTTAGGTTGTTCTGCTGTGCAGTTATACTTGAGGTTGCAGTTTGCAAAAACTTCTCTTTTACTGGCATGGGAACAGTCGGGATAGGAGGAAGCTTTTCTCGCCAAGATGGTCCATCCATCTCCGTCAGTGCCTTTGTCATTCTGAAGATAAATAAAAATTAATTTTGAGAAAGCATGTTTCAATGGTTTCTGTTCAGTGGTTGTTTATAATATTTATAGTATTTGAAGTTTCAATCATTTCACAGTGATGTTTAGTTTATCCCAATGCTGTTTCACTGTAGTTAGTGTGTACTGTAATGCTTTCTGAATTTACTGTATCGTGTTGTAATTGCATCTTGATTGCCATCCTGAACACTGCATGCATGTGCGATTTATGAATCCAATTGGAATGTGCCTTCTAGCAAATTTTAAGATTCAAATATGTTGAAGAGTTAAATAATATTTGGTTAACTGCTAGGTGAGGGATTCCCCCCCCATTAATATGGCTTAAAATAAAAATCAGGGGAAATCAATCTGTTCAAAACATTTCCCAGATACCCACCTCTAACTGGCACACCACAAGTGTACTGCTCTCTGCATCATAATACTGCCAGAGTGCTTATTTTCCCTCACTGACTATGCAAAATTGATAACTGAATGAGGATTTCAGTATCTGAATACTCATCCTTACAAATGGTTATTTGAAAAAGACACACACACAAAGTATACAGAGCCCATTTCATATCTGGTCAGTACTATTAGCAACGCCAATAGAAGCCATGTTTTGTATTAGAAAAATCTTCGGTTTTCAAAGGGTCCGTGCACAAAATTTGTGCAAATCTTTATAACCAATTAAGACAAATGTGATATAAAAAAAACAGTTGTATTACCTTAACACCTTTAAAAAAAATAATAAAAAAAAAAAAAAAAAAAAAAAAAAGATACATTATGAGCAAACAGATTTTTCATATTCTACAATGCTTGCCATTTTTGTACATAAAACAGATACAGGGGTCTAAACGTAGTGGCCAAAAGCAGGGCTTTCCCAGTCTCCTATGTAAATAAAAGTAATTTAAAGGTTCTGACTGCAAAGTTGAATTCTGAGCAAAAATGTTACATTTCTATTGCTGTTGGAGTTTTGAGATGTTTCATGTTGATTTGAGTTGAAATTGAGGCGTTGTATTGCTGCACACACACCGTGCATCAGAAATGTTTTTCCAAGATAAAATGCATCACATGTTTTATGATTCCGGAGATTGGTGAAGTAAGTGAACAACAATATTACGTGACCACCATGGGGCGTCTGACCTACTTTTAACCAAAACAGGTTGGCATGGGCAAACATGGCAGACTCCGTTCTCCTGCATTCACCTGTTCATTCTCTTTGTCAGGAAGTGCGAAGTATTCTGGCAGATGGTTGGAAGATGGATAGAAGTGCAGAAGGTGTGTTTATTAATGCAAGTGAAGACCAGTAAACAATCCAGAATGACAGGCAAAATTGTGAAACAGGCAATAGGTCAAGTAAGGCACAAACCGGCCATCATAGACTATGCAGAATCAAAAACGAGAAACAGGAAATCAGGGATCAGGAAACCAAACAAGGAAATAAAGCTCAGTAATGTGTCAGCAACACAATGCATTTTCACAGTTTTTATACAGGTGCGCTGATTGCACTTTAATCCTATGCAGGTGCAAGTCGTTTACAGCGTGCGTGAGTCCGCTTGGCACATGCCCACTTGGGGCATGCACTGTCTGGAGCGTGCCCGTGAGTCTGAGGCACGTGCCAGGGCACACAGGTGTGACACGCTTGCACAAATTAGTACAAAATTAATGTACATATAAATATCTTGTGCCAAATTATGGCATGTTACAAGAAATAACGAAAAAAAAAAAAATAAACAAGGGTCCTAATGCAGTTAATGCACGAGGCCGAGTCCAAGTCATCAGTACTAAAAAGTTTAAAAAAAAAAAAAAAAAAAAGTCACGAGTCCTTAAAATCAGGGCATGAGTCCTAGACTCGAGTGCTGCTAGTCCTGGAATTTTGCACCTAAAATGTTTTGATTCTGTGGCGAAAGAAAATAAAAGCAGTAACAGAAAAGACAGACCCGTGAAACAAAAAACAAAAAAGTGTGTGAAGGTCAACCACAAATTAAATCCCTGCAACTCAAAACTCTGAGGTCAATGCAGAGTCACGATGATGTTTTCCATGCATCACCATCTTGGTGTGAACCAATTCCACAATTTTGCTACTTAGTTCAAGCTCCTTGCATTCGGCTGTTTCCATGGGGCCATACTGAGACTCCTAGAGGTAGGATGGCATGTTACAAGAAATAACGAAAAAAAAATAAACAAGGGTCCTAATGCAGTTAATGCACGAGGCCGAGTCCAAGTCATCAGTACTAAAAAGTTTTAAAAAAAAAAGTCACGAGTCCTTAAAATCAGGGCATGAGTCCTAGACTCGAGTGCTGCTAGTCCTACTAAGTGGGTGGCATGGTGGTTAGCACAGTCACCTCACAGCAAGAAGGTTCTGGGTTCAAGCCCAATGACCAGTGGGGGCCTTTCTGTGTGGAGTTTGCATGTTCTTGGGTGTGCCAGTTCCCCCCCACGGTCCAAAAATATGCAGTTAGGTTAACTGACTAAGGCTACATCCACACGACAATGGCAACAAGATTTTTTTTTTTTAGCGGGTAAAAAAAAAAAAAAAAACACAAAAAACCAAAATCGCGTCCACATGGGCAACGGATCAGTAAAATATCAGGTACACATGACAATGCAACGCTTGCTGAAAACGATGCAATACACATGCCACACCTCTACGTGCGCTGTAAGACGGTCCCATCGGAGACACCAGAACAACAGAAGAAGTAGGACGCATGCACATAAACCCTTTCTACCCAACGTGAATGTGTGCTGCTTGTTCTAGTCATGTGGTTGTGACGTCATCGTAAACAAATCCGTTCTACTCATCCAGACGACTTCGCAACGGCGCCGTTGCCAGATTTTTCCACTCTGGAAACCGTTCTCAAAAAATATCGTTTTGGGGCACCCAAAACGCCGGTGCCGTGTGGACGCCAGGCCGAAACGATAAAAAAAAAATTAATCGGATTCACCTGAATCCGTTGCCGTGTGGACAGGGCCTAAAAATTGTCCATAGGTGTGAATGGTTGTTTCCCCAAATCCATAAATGGAAGGCTTGTGGCAGGAAGGGCAGCTGGCATAAAACTATGCTCCAATTAATGATATGTGGATCAGTAGGGTCCACATGGCAGCAACCCCACCACCACCCACACACGTGAGGTAGGCTGTTTGGTCCCAAAACAGAGGAAAGCGACCCTCAGCACATCAAAATGATCGCACCTCGTCTGCATGATATTGTTCTTACAGGACACAGGAGAATGCCATGCACAATAAAAGTTTCAGATGACTTTGCAGTCAGTACCTTTAACCAATCAGTAAATAAAATTCCCTACATGTTGATATATTTAGGGGAGAGTGGGGTAAGATGAGCCACTTTTTACATTTTTCATCATAACTACATGTTAAAGCCATTTTTGCTTCCAGTCTACACACCATACCAAATTTCAAAGTGTACTGTTACTATCTGAACAAAACATAATTGATAAGCTCTTATGGTTAGAGTGATATTACCTCTTGAAAAAAAAAAAATGTCAAGTGGCTCAACTTACCCCATGCACGGGGTAAGATGAGCCACTGTGTGGGGTAAACTGAGCCAACACAAAACATGTTAGGTTAACAAAGTAAACAACTTTTATTATTAGAAATGCAATCAATGAATCAAGTCAAGTCAATCAAGTGGGGGATAGGGCCGTTGCATAGAGAAGGGGAGATGAAGAGAGAGGTGATAGAACGAGATGGGATAGGGAGGGATAGATAGATGGATAGAGAGAGATATGCGTAGATAGACAGAAAGAGGGATGGTTAGAGAGGGAATGAGAGATATACTATATTATAGAAATTACTAAAACAGTAGAACAGTGCCAAAAGAATCTTATTTCTTTCAGTAGGTTAAAACATTGCTAAAACATGCAGCAATCATTCCATCAATCATTCAATCATTTCATCATTATTCAATGTTCCAAGCATTCAAATGGCAAGGGAACACCATTTGCCTCTCCCTCCGTGCTGTCCCCCCAACAGTAAAGGGGCGGGGCAATTTTTTCACAATATCCTGTCTTGACAGGACAGCCTCATCTTTCTCTTTGAAGACAAAGGTTGGCTTTCTTGCAGAGCCATGGCATGACCGGCTTCTTTTAAGAAATCTTGCCTCTATTTCGAAGACATCCAATTTGATTATCTGGCCAATGAAGAAATGCACTTTCTTCTTCCCCGTGTATTTTGCCACAACATAATCCCCCACATCTAACAACTGGTCTTCCTCATCTGATGTCACATATATATATATATATATATATATATATATATATATATATATATATATATATATATATATATATATATATATGTTGTTGTCATATATGACCAGTAAATGTGAAAACTTAAGTGTCATCCATATTGGGTAAGCTCAGCCACCAATGGGGTAAGTTGAGCCAGTGGCTCAACTTGCCCCACATCTAATGGCTCATCTTACCCCGTGGCCACCATTTTGTAGAAAAATGCTAATAAAGGGGATTAGGCTAATCAAAATTATTTTTATTAGCATTCATATCATAGCTTAGAAAGCCACTAACTTAACCCTAATGTGTCTAAATATTATTCTACTTTTGTCTTCTCTAAATTATCTTCACTGTGGACAAACATGGAATTGACTTAGAAAGCACAAACACACATTTTTATAAATATGTCCCTCACCTAGTTTGACATGTGGTGCTCCTCTCCACAAGTGTAAGTAAATGGTCCCGGCCCCCTTTGAATGTGGTCACATGGTCACATTTGTTTACTGTTTCTTAGAAACAAGGGGTGGCTCATCTTACCCCCTGGCTCATCTTACCCCGCTCTCCCCTACATGTAAAATCCACTGAAGGAAACCCTTTGTAAAGCACCTGTGAATTTTCCAAAGTTGCATTTTAAATCATGAATTTGATTAACTCTGGAACAAAATAGGTATCAACAATCCTTGATGTATAAAAAAAAAAAAAAAATCTGTAAAACAGTTTCTTTTAAATCCTGACAATAGTCATTTCACAAACTGCTATAAAATGATCACGGTCTTGCTTGTTTTTAAGGCTGTCCATTATTTGCTGATCAATTATTTATCTATCAGTCATCAATTACTACTCCATCTTCCATCCAGATCTTTTGCCCTCCCCATTTTATTCACTCCAGGCTATGAGGGAGTCTCACGCAGAGTTAATGTACAAGGGAAATTATTATTGTGAGAGACAGTTTGCATTCCCGTAAATTAATTTCAACCAGTCAGGTTTTAGATTACATCAGAAGTTAGATGTTTCCCCCCTTACAGTAACCTACTTCCTTTAGAGCCACGAAGCTGGACACGACAGCAAGGTAGGTATCCATCCATCCATCCATCCATCCATCATCTGGAGCCGCTTATTCTGTTCTACAGGGTCGCGAGCAAGCTGGAGCCTATCCCCAGCTGACTATGGGCAAGAGGCAGGGTACACCCTGGACAAGTTGCCAGGTCATCGCAGGGCTGATAGACAACCAACCATTCACACTCAACTACGGCCAATTTAGAGCCACCAATTAACCTAACCTGCATGTCTTTGAACTGTGGGGAAAACCGGAGCACCCGGAGGAAACCCACGCAGACACAGGGAGAACATACAAACTCCACACAAAGGCCCTCGTCGGCTGCTGGGCTCGAACCCAGGACCTTCTTGCTGTGAGGCGATAGTGCTAACCACTACACCACTGTGCTGCCCACACAACAAGGTACGTACAGTTCAATATTGTCAACCAAAACTTGTATTTTCTACTTCACAGTCCATCTCCATTCTATGGTGTAATGTATGCTGGTGAATTCAGGATTTGTTAGGAATTAAAGTATGTAGCCTAGAGTTACCATATATAGAATTCAGGGATGAGAATGAAAAATATTTAAAAAGTCTGAAAAAAGACGGGGGTTTGGGGGCCGCAGGCACCCAGCAGGGCCCAGGGGCAGAGTCCCGGTGGGGGCCCAGGGGGCAGGAGCTAATGATTTTTGGCTTTTTTTTTTTTAACCCCAAAACCATAAAATCAGCAAAAAACTGCAGTTTCTTTGGAAATAAATTCCCCTTCTTGGTGGACTACCAGGTGAAAATGATTAAAAACAAGTCTCTTGTACCATAATCTATTCACATTTGATGATTTCAAAAAAAAAAAAAAAAAAAAATCAATGCACCTTTTAATATAAACGAGCTCTACAGCATTATATTTCTGCATTTTTGCTATTCATGTCTTTGAATACTCTAATCCTTTAAAATGAAGTGCAAACCAGGAGAGGAGGAGAAGGAAAAAAAAGTTCTCTCATAATTCTCTTAAGCTTTCTTCTGATATTACAGGACTGTGAAATAGAAATGACAAAATCAGAGTAAACAATTTTAGCAGGGGGGCTGGGGGGCGCAGGGCCCCAGAAGCTGAACAGATTTTGTGTATATTGATAGATTTGAAGCATCTCCTGAAAGCAAATATTTTCTCAACCATGCCATTTAATTTGAACTGTTATCATGTTGAAATAATACAATTTGAACTGATTTACCTTTTAACTGATAAGGGTTCACTTGAAGAATGAATATATCAATAACATACCTCATATTGTAAATTCACTCATTCTTGTGTCGATTTGTATCAATTCATCGGGTACCATAATGTCTTATCCAGGGGGGAAATTCTAGACTGACTATTAAATAGTCACTAATGTTCTTGTTTTTGAACTGATTCAATACCAAAATGTCTTTGTTCATGTTAGACAGATTCTAGTCAAAAACTATATACAACTATTTACAAGTCAATATTTATTTCCTTTGTTAGCAGTTTCTTCAGCTTAGAAAGCCTACTCTTTTCTTTCTGACTTTCTATATGGCTTTTCATTGCTCTTTTGGTCTCTCTTTCATTACATATTCATGATAACAATGAACATTATGAACAATAACAAGTTAAAACTACATAAATAATAAAATGTGAACAAGATGGTCTACCTGGTAATCTATAGTTCAACAGCTTCAATTTCACCAATTCCGCATGTTTTTTTCCTTTAACATGGTCAACCAAACGTGTTCTTCCACCAGAACCATACTTCACATCCTGATGGCACAAGATGCAGTAAGCTTTCCCCGGTTCTTTTATCTTCTGTATGTGCTCATGGAGATATTCACTACCGGCTTTAAACTCCAGCCATCACCAATTCCATGGATTTTTGATGCCGTTTTCCTTGTCAATGTTTTTGACATAGTCAGTCTCACCGTCCTCCCTCTGAACGATGTCCCTCCGTGACGCGGACATACCACGAAATTCTCCTTTTCAAAACCGTGGATATCGAAAGCGTGTTTAAAGAGCACAATGGTAAAACGAAAAGAACACAAGATTCGCACCATGGTTTGTAAGCATGGCACAAATGCCGTAAACTGGTCTGTCATTGTCGCAAAAGAAAGACACCAAAAAATTACAAATGTCGTTACAGAAAGAACAATTTGCGGTAGGCTCTTTCCCAGACTCGCCGGCTCGATGACACTCGCTGTACGAGACTACTAGCGGTCGGTAGACAACAACTCCTACCCCCCCAATTTGTGCAAAATTAGATGATTTACTAAAATTATATTTTTGGCCGCCAAATTCGCAGAATTCCACGGATTTTTCACAGCCCTGATATTATCATGGTCACAGGAGGTCTTGCATATTAAGCAGGCAACATTCAACAACATCACTTATCACTTCCCTTTCAACTGTTGTGTGTATTAACTAGGTTTTATCTGGACAGGATGTGATGTAATGTAATACATATACCATACGGTCAATTTGAAGATCAAGATGGTGATTTTGAATTAAAGAACAGGCATGTACAATTGGCATTACATGTTGAAAATTTTTTAAAAAATCAAAAACCAAGTTCATCTCAGCCTAAAAAATTTGGGCAGACGCTCCCGCGCGGCACATGCCAGCAATCCCCCCCGTCCCCCATGAAATGAGCAATAAGTAGGAGTTATATACACGGTATCATACCTAAAATTTTATCAGAAATATAGATAAATGATACTACAATTCTCCCCAACATGCTACATTAGATAAGCTAACCCCATTTATAAAAAGACACACACATGACGTGTATTTGATATACACTATATTGCCAAAAGTATTCACTCACCTGCCTTGACTCACATGAGCTTAAGTGACATCCCATTCCTAATCCATAGGGTTCAATATGACGTCGGTCCACCCTTTGCAGCTAGAACTGCTTCAACTCTTCTGGGAAGGCTGTCCACAAGGTTTAGGAGTGTGTTTATGGGAATTTTTGACCATTCTTCCAGAAGCGCATTTGTGAGGTCACACACTGATGTTGGACAAGAAGGCCTGGCTCTCAGTCTCCGCTCTAATTCATCCCAAAGGTGTTCTATCGGGTTGAGGTCAGGACTCCGTGCAGGCCAGTCAAGTTCATCCACACCAGACTCTGTCATCCATGTCTTTATGGACCTTGCTTTGTGCACTGGTGCACAGTCATGTTGGAAGAGGAAGGGGCCAGTTCCAAACTGTAAACACAGTCTGCATGCCTAGGTGCTTGATTTTATACACCTGTGGCCATGGAAGTGATTGGAACACCCGATTCCGATAATTTGGATGGGTGAGCAAATACTTTTGGCAATATAGTGTATGTGATATGATGTATATTCATACAGTGTTGCTTTATGGAACTCTTCAATAAGTTTGGTCTTTTCATGACAGCCTGTTGTAGACCTAAATATAATGCACATGAAATGACACTCCTCACCTCAACATGTCTTTTACAATCATTTAAGCCACCGTGGGCAATGCTGAAATCACTGTTGCAAACAGTACATCGCACGAAACTGTCATTTTTGACCTTTATTAGACAGGGATATTCTTTGTAATCTGAGGTGAAGTGGGTTTTGTATTTTCGTTTTTTGCGGCGCACGCTCTCTCTGCCATGACGATCCTGTAGGCTGCACTGACTCAAATGAAAACTTCGGTCCTCGAGAAAAGAGATAAAAGCCCACCCACACTAAAAGCTGATTGGCTTATTTTGCTGAGTAAACCAATCAGGATGCTCTTTGTCTAGCATGCGCTACATGTACAGGCACACACGCAGTCTCCCTCACGCACTCCGTCATATGCGCACATTCTAAGATGCGCGACGCAGACATTAAATGTTTCATGTGCACGCTCTTGCTCGCTTGCTCTAGAGTCCGGGAGATATTCTCCAATTTGTGGGCATCAGGGGGAGCCACTATCAATATGCGGGAGACTCCCGGAACTTCCGGGAGACTTGGGATGTCTGCGTTATAAGGTGACCACAGATCGTTAACCATACACCCCCCCCGGAAATTTCTCAACGGATTTACAGCGATCTCAAAAAGTCAGAAATCTGCCGATTGGCGGAAAATTCTCATTTCCCTTAAAATGTAAAAATAAATAAATAATAAAATTACATTTAAGGATTTTTTTCCAAAATGGGCAGATGGGGAAAGTTGCGACAGTTCATGTTACATGGTTCCCCCCCTTGTGACTTAAAACAATTTTACATTTGTAAATTTTGTTAAAACGTGGAAACTGTACCTGCATGAAGATTAAGCTATTTCATTCTTTCTTGAGAATGGAACCATTTTGTCTAAATCAGGTTTGGGTAAACTGACATTTTGTTGTAGCTGTACCAGCATTGTGTGTTCATATTTTACAAGATTTGATCAATAAAAATAAACCATGTTGGCCGAGGTATTTGATTTTTGTTCCACACCTCTCCACTATGTCTCAAGTCTCCCAACACAATGTCCCATGTCTACCCACAAAAAAAAAAAAAAAAAAAAAACCACACGAGCCTGAAGGCCAGTATGCGTGACAAGCTGAGAAACTAAATGTTGTCGCAAGAACATATAGTAAACACACTAATACAATATGAAATGTGACTGCTACCTGTAAATAAATGGTCACACAATCTACAAAACTTGTCCCATGTCTTCCTGCTCTCCCCTACCCAGACATGGATGAGCCTGATGCTGAACTGAAGTAAATCTTTACTGGACCAATTGCACCTCCAATACCTCATTTAGTCAGGGAGCATATGTAACTTACTTTGCAAAATTTGCCGAGTCTGGTTTCTCAATATTAACCCTTTATTTACATCCCAAGCAAATTATTTTTACTTGTAAAAATCAGCAATCACCATTTTCACAAAAAAATTTAAATATCACATGTGAAACCATTTAAGTTTATATAAATACATTTAAGTACATAGAGAACATAGCTCATCTATATTCCAGAACTCAGCTCACAATCTCTCATTTCAGAAATTTCTGTGATACATTTATTACTAAGCCTGCTAGCAGTTTGTTTGGTTTTATGTCCAAACTACATCAAGTAGTAACACTTTGCCTAAGGATTTAAACACAAAACACGAAGATAAAAGCAGTTATTGGCAACACATTATGACCAGAAATAAAGCAGAATGAGCATTTTCTAAGAGCATGCATATTAAGCTCCCTTCAAAATGTGTCCACGTTTATGATGCAATGAACTCATCATTTGATATTCCATATTAATGAATAAGTAAAAAAATGAAATATTTCGAATTAGAAGTATCAATTTGACATGTGCAGGTTTCAAAATTGACATAAAATCTTTTATTCAAATAAGGAATCACTTATCCCAGCTTTTTATTGAAGAGTTGGTATGTGACACATTGTTAAGCATTAGCACAAAGCATATTTACAGGACGGGCACAAGGATAAGGAATCTGTTGTGGTATGTGGTTGTGTATGGACAGATAAGCAAACATTTCAGTAACTAACAGGTTCACTAGTTATCTACAATTTGTAAGAAAAAGTTATATTCTTAATTATGGCAGGCATCTGAGACACGCATGCAAACATACAGATAGGCAAAGATAGACACACAAAGAAGTGACTAACTTGCTGAAATATTTCTGCAACAAATCTCAGAGAGTTATGGGACCCCAACAGAAAATCAGTCACCTTGTTAAACACTTTCATTAATCTTGAAACAAACATACTTTTAGATAAATAATCTATTAACAAACTCCTAAAAGCAAAAAGTTATGTCCGTTGAATAGACTGAGCAGCACACCACCTCTGAGGTTCTGATCCCACTCAGTAGTTTAGGTCCTTTTAGGGTTAAATGGGTATCTAACATATGAACCATGCTTTTCACCTGAGTAAAAAGGTTGTGTGCCACAAATAACACCTATTATGGATATAATAATTGTATATTGAAATTGTCATAAATTGGTATAAAAGTTCTATATATGTGGTTTCAGGGCTCTTTTTATGTGCAAAGTTCCCCTGCATAATTAACTACGAAACAGCAGCCTACAAACATTACAGCAAGTCCAGATTTATGAATTTATATCTGAACTTGTATATTATTACCAAAAACAAGACTTGGCAAATTTTGCAAAGTAGCCTCCAAATATAAACAAATACTGCCTGACTAATATCAGTGGACAGCTCTTTTCCTTACCAGACTGGTACGATTCTGGAAGAGTCTTACCTTTCGTACAAAAAACTAATTGGACACTGTGGCTAACGTCAGGAAATGGTACATGGCAGGGCACGAAATTCGCGCTGGTCCGGTCGCCTGAGGCGACTTAATTTGTCATTTAGCGGGTAATTCCTGTCACTAGCCAGCCTGGCTGGCTAGTTTGGGGGAAGAAAAAAAAAAAAAAAAAAAAATTTATATATAAAAGTGATTCCACGCTTATGGGTACTGAAATGGGGACATGAACTTATTCACCTAAAACCATTTCTTTTTTTACCATCAGGTCACAAAACATGTAATCTTTAATGAATGATAATGTTAAAAGATAACTTTAATTTTCTGAGATGTAATAAAAACATTTATATGCCAAAGTCAAGCCTATGAGTTCCAAAATGATGTGTTACATTACTTGTTACGATTGTCCATCTCGCGTCTGTTACAAATTAATTACAATCTAGCTATATACCACGTTAATCTTATTGAAAGAATGTGTATGTTTATTCTACTACACATGTTTATTATATTTGCTAAAACATCACCTTCCTATGTTTCAAAAACTAATTCTACATTGTTAAAATTGAGAATATATATGTCCACAACACTTCTGTTACGTTCTGACTTTGGCATATAAATATGTTTTTATTACATCTCAGAAAATTAAAGTTAACTTTTAACATATCATTCATTAAAGATTACATGTTTTGTGACCTGATGGTAAAAAAAAAAATGGTTTTAGGTGAATTTTTTAAAAATAAGTTCATGTCCCCATAAGCGTGGAATCACTCATTTTTTATATTATTTATATATATATATATCAAAAGATTCAGACTAGGGCTGTGCAATATCGATATATCTCCGAAAATTGTGTGAGATACATAAAATTATTATACTGTAACTATGAAGTATTTTATGGTCATCTGCCGACTTGCGTTTGTTTAAATCCTTTTCCAGTGGTTTTCTCCCTGTCCCTCAGGCAGTAACGTGAGGCTGCCTAAGGGTTAAACTCCCCCCACTCGCCAACCAATCCCGGGCGACATCTCGGTGCTGAAAGGAACTTGCAGGAAGATTTCCTAGTTTCGGTTTACAGCGCTGACTCAGTTCGTGCAATCTCTGGTGCTGCATAGGCTACCGTGTAAGCTCTGCCAATTTCAGCGACAAATTAAAAATGGAAGCAGACGAATTGGTTCCTAAAAAGAACTAGTAAGGGGTCAGTCATCTAGCATTTTTTTGGATATCGCGAGGAGGATGTGGAACAGCAAATGCCAATTTGTAAAGTGTGCAAATAAATAAATAAATAAATAAAAAACACAGCCGTCATCACGAAAGGCAGCAGCACTACAAAGCATGTTGGACATATTTTGGGTGCTATAGTCATGATGTACTTACTATTTGTTTTCAATACTCATACACCAAGTTGCCAAGTTTTCCAATACATTATTTGTTGATATTATATTATGGTGCTCTGTGTTGTTCTCATTTATGTATTTAACAACAGTATCAAAATACTCGGGTCTTGAAATAAATGCACATTAGTCATGAACAATGGTAACTACTCTCGTGTTATTTTTGACAGAAGTAAAATTCATACATGAACAAATTTTGGCGAGTTGATTTTCTGTTTGGCGAGTTACTTTGGAAGGTAACTAGTCCGGCTGGCTGGTGAAAAAATAAATAAAATATGAATTTCGAGCCCTGCATGGGATATATAAAGTCAGATTAAAAGCATTTTAGCATCAAGTATGAAGTGTGTGCTATTGTACAAAATTCCATAGTTAAGAGAAATTAAAAAAAAAAAAAAAAAAGGAAAAAAAATGGATTTAGTTGAAATTATAGAATTCAAAATGGCCATGGTTTTATGCTAATTAAGTTACTCAATATGTAAATTAGTTCATTTCTGTCCTTACATTTGAAATCTACACTCTTCAGTGTGCTGTTGTATAAAATTCCATGGTTTTAAGAGAAATAATAAAAGTTGTGGTTGTTTGCAGAAACCTCTGTAAAAACACACTTCAGTTACCCTTTAAAGTCGAAATAAAAGTGGTTACATTGAACCCTTTTTCTCCCAGTAATTATAATGTCCTACTTTTTAAATTAATAATTGATAAACTGAAATGAAACATCATGGTAAATTTTTCCAGCCATATTGCCCAATCCTACTTTCACATGTATAGCATTTAGTCCATTTGAATCAAAGCCTGTTCTACTTCATGCAGTTTGTTTGAGCAGATATAAGAGACAGCAAATCACACACTGGTTCAGACCAAAACAACCAATCCCTGACCAACAGTGGCCTTAGGGTGCACTCACACTAGGCATCATTGCCTTATACCGTGTCTGGGTAGGATTACCCCCCTCAGCCTGTGCATGCTTATTTCATTATGATGCAGAACACTACGTTCCCGACAACTGGGAACTCAATTTTCCAGCTCAGTGCCTCCTACAGTACTTCCCACATTAGTGTTCATGCGAACTTATCCATCTGAAGTAGGAAATAAAAGTGGAGACTCGCTGTAATTGGTCTACAAAAACTGCAATTAAAAGAGTTTGGTTAGTGCCAATTCATTTCTGAAGTTGATTTGATAATTTCACTGTTAATACCACCAAGAATAGCATTAAAACACAGTCTGATCAAAAGATCTTGCAGAAAGCAAACTAACATTTCAATGATCAAAAGCATTACCTCGTATTTAGGGATTTCAAATACAAAGAGAAACTCAAAAACTTTAAATCATATTGAAGTGACATCACTGAACTGCAACCTGGAGAAGTTGGAGCGGTCAGAAAACTGACTTTCCGAGTAGGAATCGTAAGTTGGCTAGCTGTTCAAACAGACCTTTCCCACTGGGAAGATAGAAAATTCCCAGGTTCTACTTGGTCACGAATGCAGAATTATTTGGAGTCATTTTGGGCACAGTGACAGATGGCCCTCCAATATGCCGTACAGATTTGCCAATTATGCAACACTGTGATTCAGTAAATTGTGCTGCACACAAGATTTTAATGGAGGCAGCTGAAGTTGAACGAGGAATATGCAGTTTTACTAGCAGACTACAATTTTTGTTCAGAGGTGAGAACCAGACCCATTATTAACCCAAATATTTTCAAAAGAATGGAAAAGTGCACATCATAGTGTTCCGAGTTCTATGCTTGGGCACAGTTAGTGATCACATGCATACTGTGCCAGAGTCCAACTGAACCATGCCAAGTCCTTCCAAGCAGTGCCAGTACACAGCAATCACACAAGTCAAACAAACTGGACTTTGGTGGGTCAAACATGCTAGGGAATGGTACAGACTGCCTAGTGCAAGTACACCTTTAGTCCACTTCAGTGGACTGTCACCATTCAGTCTGATAGCAGTGAGAGACTTGACCCTCAACTGACCAAACTGCAGAATTTGAACCGATATTCCGTGCATTTTGGGTCACAGGCAGATGCAAGCTGCTAAACTTACCTGAAGCACAAAAACAGAAAGGATTTAACTGATCTGAAGTGCTGGAGAAATGGGATACATTTTGGATCTTGACTGAACAACAAATAAATTAAAACCACCACCTACATGTAGACCGGTACCAAAATCCAGAATTGTGACACCCAAAGGCATTTGAGACAAAGTCGGCAAACAGTCTTGTCAATTTGGATGTGCCGAATTCAAATCTGCAATATGCCAAGCTCTATCTGACCTCTGTTGACCTCTAGAGGTCATTGAACTTTGGGCCTGTAAACATCTCAGCTGAACCCAGTTTCTCAGCTTTCTAAGGAATGAAATGTACTAAAATGATTAATGAAGTTAGCAAATGGCCTTGTTTGTTAAATGTTTGGGTGCTGAATTCGTTCTTCATTTGTAAAACGACATACGACCTCTGATAACCTCAAGGTCATTAAACTTGGCCTATAGAGATCTTGCAGTCACGTGACCGGAAAGTACACAGTCGCCATCTTGCCGGTAAAAAACACCGCTGAATACTGCTGCACTCGTGTACAGAATGGATCAATTTCAACCAATGGACTACACGGCTCATTTTTCTAATGAACAGATAACTAGATACATGTCTAAAATAAACGATCTACAGATTAGTGACCCTTATGGCTTACCGGACGGAGTCTTCACGACAGGATTTTGAACTGCCAGCGGAATACCCAGACGTGTATAATTACCTCATTAACTTTCCCTCGCTGTTCAGTGGTGAAGCACTGCGTGCTTATAAATCTCTGGACAGTTATCTTTACAGAAATTCAGGATTTGTCAGCGACTCAGATGTGGCATCTTGTAAACAAGAATCCTCATTGGACAGGTAAGTCACTTAAGTATTGAGTATAGCACTGACCAGCCGATTATAGAATAGAATAAGGTAATTCCAGCTGTAATTCCAAATCGTCCATTTTGTTTACCATGGATCTGGCGTTGGAGAGGTAGAGGCTTAGCAGTGGAGGTTTGAGTGGCTGTTTTCTGAGCTTAGTCAACAGGCCGGCTCTGCAGCCTCGCTTTTGCTTCCGCTCCCGGCGCCGCCTCCTTCGCTTTGCTTCCGATAACAATCCACAGAGACCCCGCTAGTCTCGCCATCTCGTCCGGAATGTTGTGCATGCGATGGAAATCGCTACAAACTGTCATTTTCTGCTGGAAACCAATGTCCAGTAAGTCCATACGGTTGTAGTGGATATTGAAGTCCGATACAGACGAACACCACGCAAAAATACACACAAAAAACGTGCACAGGTAGGGAGAGCTTGTAGCCGCAGCCGTTGTAGTAGAATTGTATATAGTAGGGTTTTCCAGAAGAAAAGGTATAAGTAAAAGCAGAAGTAGAACCAGAAGTAGAAGGCGGAAATATGGCGTTTGACCAACAAGATGGCGTCTGTCACAATCTGGATCGGCTGTGACGTCACATGCAAGTGCTCCATAGGCCTATGCATTTAACGGCATTTTTAAACTGACTTTACACCCCCAAAAAGAATATGAACAGACAAAAAACAAATAGAAAGGAACAAATACAACATTAAATGCCAGTCCATGTACATGTGACTTACTTTTCACAATGAGAATGCCTAGGCGATCACCTTACATAACATTGCATTACATTTAGCGGTTATTGTTTATACAAAGCTACTGAAAAAAGGACCGATTCAACAGCATACAAAATGTGGGGGCGTACAGGTTAATCAGGGTTAGTATATATGAGTTTTTTTTTCTTTGTTGTTTGTTTTGTTTTAAATGGGGTAAAGCCTTTACAAAAAACAAAGAAAAAGAACAAAAAAACTCATACTAACCCTGATTAACCTGTATAGACCCTTTTCAGTCACGTGACCTTCGTAAACGCGACCACCATTTTGGACATGTAGCGGACTTCGGCTCGAATTGGTTTGAATGCGAGGAAGGCGATAAACGGAGAACATACAAGAAAAAGGAGCGAGATGCAGAAAACACCTTCGCTATCCAGCGACGTAGGGCATTTACAGGGCGAGCAGAGGGAGAAATAACAGTAACGACACATTAGCAACGCCGTACAGAAATAACGGTTTATGGCACAGACCCTTTCGGTTCTCGCTCATCTAGCTGCTATAATGACTGCTTAGACTGCAACAGTAACACCTAACACACATTTAAGTATCCGTCATAAAGACGTGAAACTCGTCGAGTGACGAGTGTGTTCATTGATAAGCTAACAATCTAAAAGTAGACATACCATCACACTGCCCTGGCGCTGTGTACAGTTTACCTTCTATGGTTTGTGCACTATTTGCCATTACTTTCTCCAACCCAGTGTTACAGATTACAGGGAACGGCCTGGATTTAAGAGACAAATACATGTTCCTCTTGTTTTGAACACTTAGCCCATGTTTACATTAGACCGTATCAGCGGATCATCAGATTAACGTTTTTAAAAGCGATTAGTGTGCACACAGCAACACCAATACACGATTCGTCTGCACACAGCAACACCAATACACGATTCGTCTGCACACAGCAACACCAATACACAGATACGCTCAGCTCCGCAGGCATCCTGCGCTCCAAATCACTCCGCCCTGAACAGCGAGTGCCCTCTGGAGGGTGCGCACTCCGGCCCTGCGCAGCTCACACAGCGCGCGAGTGAAGTGCACGAGCCACGATTCGGGACTGAGCCGCTGTGTGTGTGATCCCAGCGCATATCACTTACCACTCGCAAGTGGAAGGATGGCAAGCCTAAAGACAATTTTTTTTTTTTGTTACATAGTCAAGAGAGGTGTCGGATCACTGGATCCAGTGTAAATAGCTGCCGGAGCCAACGCCCGAGGTTCCAGAGCGCGCTCCGGCTTGCTCCCCTCAAATTAAGCGCCGTTTGTAGGACACTGCCTCTGATCTGTCCTACAGTCTACCAACAGCAAAGGAACACAACGCTAGCTAATGTCGTTAGCTAACAGCTACTACAGAAGAACAAAGAGGTTACAATGGGTTATTTTAGCCTATTTGGTTACACACTCACCGCCACAGAATGTTAACAGCAATGTAATGCCTTTTCTGGCTAATTTTATTCGTCTTACCTCCAACAAAGTGGTCACTACACAAGCGCTGGTATGCCGAGGGCTGCCAATCTGTTAATGGCCGCTATCCATCTTCTCCGTCGGGATCCGATAAAATGATAACCCTTGCCTTGTTTGTTGATGGTTACTACATCCAGGTGCACAACAATATAGTGGCATGATGGAAGTCTTGCTGAAAGTAAAAACTTTCTTTGCTGTCGTTCCTCAATGCTGGCTGTGGTAAACTACTGGTAGTACATGTCCAAAATGGCGGCCGCGTTTGTCGTGACGTCACGTGAAAAGGGTCCATACCCCCACATTTTGTATGCTGCTGAATCTGTCCTTTTTTCAGTAGCTTTGTATAAACAATAACCGCTAAATGTAATGCAATGTTAAGGTAATCGCCTAGGCACTCTCATTGTGAAAAGTAAGTCACGTGTACATGGACTGGCATTTAATGTTGTATTTGTTCCTTTCTATTTGTTTTTTTGTCTGTTCATATTCTTTTTCGGGGAGTAAAGCCAGTTTAAAAATGCCATTAAATGCATAGGCCTGTAGGCCAAGTTTAATGACCTTGAGGTTATCAGAGGTCATATATGTCGTTTTACAAATGAAAAATGAATTCAGCACCCAAACATTTAACAAACAAGGCCATTTGCTAACTTCATTAATCATTTTAGTACATTTCATTCCTTAGAAATCTGAGAAACTGGGTTCAGCTGAGACGTTTACAGGCCTAAAGTTCAATGACCTCTAGAGGTCAACAGAGGTCAGATAGAGCTCGGCATATTGAAGATTTGAATTCGGCACACCCAAATTGACAAAATAAGACCGTTTGCCGACTTTGTCTCAAAAATGCCTTTAACTCCTTAAATAAGCACTTCTTTGAATTTTGGTACCAATCTAATGATTTTTAAAACTAGATTATTCCATTATTTATTTAGCCCAGGCTCGGTGTTCTCCATGTTCTTGATTTCCATAAGCGTGTACACACACACTTCCATTGACAATTAACAGTTAACGCTATGCTTGCACCTAAACTTAACCTCACTTTTGTTTAAAAAAAAAAAAACACTTATTTCCTCGTGGGGACCATCCAAATTGTCATATTTTACTATCCTTGTAGGGACATTTGGTGCTCAGTGGCAGCACGGTGGTGTAGTGGTTAGCACGGTCGCCTCACAGCAAGGAGGTTCCGGGTTCGAACCCAGCGAGGGCCTTTCTGTGTGGAGTTTGCATATTCTCCCCGTGTCTGTGTGGGTTTCCTCCGGGTGCGCCGGTTTCCCCCACAATCCAAAAGACATGCAGTTAGGTTGACGTGGGGTGGCCTTGGGCTGAGGTGCCCTTGAGCAAGGTACCGAACCCCTGACTACTCCCCGGGCGCTCTGGGCTGCCCACTGCTCTGGGTGTGTGCGCACGCGTTCACTGCTTCAGATGGGTTAAATGCAGAGGATGAATTTCACTGTGCTTGAAGTGTGCATGTGACAAATAAAGGTTTCTTCTTCATATGCACACACCAGACTTGTCAGAGGTTTGTTTACTTTTTTCCATGCCTGTGTTTCTGACCAAAGAATGAGTTTTAGGAGTAGATTCTCAGGCTGATCCCCTCCTGCACACCCCTCAACAGATGTTTTTACCCAGAGATCCTTCCACGTTGCCATAAAAGATCCCTCAATATTCCAGCTTTATGCTGGCTTTGGTTGTTTACACTGAACCAAATAAAGTCGCACCAATATATGGTTTTACACAGCGTGCCAGCATTCTGTAACCAGAGCAATGATGTGTGACGACAGCATGTCAGCATCTACTGTGATGTAGAACATACTATGCGTCAGAAATACAAATACCAACGTTGCTTTCAAAAAACAATAGCAGTGGGTGAACTGAGATAAGGTGCTTTTGTTAGCCATATACATTTATACCATTCTACAAATGCCAGCAAGTACTGTGCAATCAGAAATATGTTGGAGGAAAAAGTGAGAAGTAGGAAGCAACATTTGACAAGACCATTAGTGAGGTCAGAAACTGATGTCAGGTAAGAAGGCCTGGGGTGCAGTCAGTATTACAGTTCATCCCAAAGGTGTTTGGTGGAGTTGAGACTAGGGCTCTGCGCAGGCCACTCAAGGTCTTCCATTTCAACCTTGCCAAACCATGTTTTCATGGACCTAGATTTGTGCACAGGAGCACTGTCATGCAGGAACAGGGTTGGACCCATTAGTTCCAATGAAGGGAAATTGTAATGCTACAACATACAAAGACATCTTGGACATTAATGGGGTGCTGGGCGATGCCATAAATGGGGGGGGGGGTTAATAACTTAAGAAATAATGAAGCACATGTTTATTTTGCATGCACAAAAAAAACTACTTTGGAGTCATCTAGCTGTTAATGGGCTGCTGGGTGAACTCACGTTATTAAAACATTTAATGGTTCATTTCTTTAAACCTGTATGAGCACAATTATTTTGCGATGAAAATGATTCGAAATACTTTTCTTCACTTTCACATCATATGGGGTGCCAACTTCATGCAGGTCTTAGAAGAAAGTGCTTCTCCAGTTAATAAATGCTAGTTACTCATGTCAGCTTATGCCCACTAACAAGCCCCTACCTGTTGGTTCCATCATGAGCTGCAGGCAGGTTGCAGTCAATCTGTAAGGCCGTTTTATAGTCGACATAGGCTTGTCTGTATCTCTCCATAGCCTCATAAGCTGCAGCACGGCGTAACAGTGATTTAATCCCAAATGGAACCAGTTCCAAAGATCTGATAAAACAAGAAGAAAAGTACATCAATGTCAACAGGTCAGCTGTCTCAGTTTGGGCTGGTACAATAAGGTGAGAATACTGTATATTGGTGTTATTCTGAATACCAGTATTCCACCAAAACCTAGACCAGCAACACACAACACACTGAAAATGCCTTTAAGAGGCCAGCAAGGAGCAATAAACCAAATCCGAACACATACACTGGCTACTTCAATAGGAACACGTGTACCCCTGCTCATTCATGCAATTTTCCAAACAGCCAATCAATCACAGGACATCATAAAATATTCACAACATTGGTCAGTAGCATTACTACAAGAACTAAAGCAGTTAAGCCACATTTTCCCTTATTTAAATTCAAGTAGCTCATCAGTGGAGGTGCACTGAAGAAATAAAATAAATATTCTCTTAAAAACAATACATAGGCTAAACATAATAAATAAAATAATTAAATGGGCAGTACCAGTTGTTTATAAAAAGCATTATCACACCTGCACTCATTCCCTTTAGTGAACCTGTGCCCACTCTACCCTCAGATTACTGTTCTTGGCTGATCGGAGCAGAACCCCACATGGTAGGATACTGTAATGGACCACCTCAAGGTTTGAAGTGTTGTGCATTCGAACATGCCTTTCTGCCCAAGAGTGGTTATTCAGGTTACCATCGACTTCCAGTTCATAAAATACTCAAAACAGCACCTCTGATACAAGCAACCATGCCACAGTTGTTGCATGAATGAACAGGTGTGCATAATAAACAGGCTGATGAGTGCATATCCGAAGATGTTCTGAATAAAAAGGTGCTATACTACCGTGTGCGCATACAGTGCCTTGCAAAAGTACTCATCCCCCTTGGTGTTTGTCCTGTTTTGTTGCATTACAAGCTGGAATTAAAATGGATTTCTGGGGGGTTAGCACCACTTGATTTACACAACATGCCTACCACTTTAAAAGGTGCAGTGTTTTGTTTTGTTTTTTTTTTAAATTGTGACAATGCTTAAAATGGAAAACAGAAATCTGGAGTGTGCATAAGTATTCACCCTCTTTGTATGAAACCCCTAAATAAGAGCTAGTCCAACCAATTCACTTCATAAGTTTAAGATCCACCTGTGTGCAAAGTGTCACATGATGTCTGTATAAAATCAACCTGTTCTGGAAGGACCCTGACTTTGCCACACTACCAAGCAAGCAACATGAAAACCAAGGAGCACTCAAATAGGTCAGACGAAGTTGTGGAGAAGTATAGATCAGGGTTGGGTCATTAAATTATAGCAAAGTGGAAAGAATATGGCACCATTACAAATCTGACAAGAGAAAGCCACCCACCAAAACTCACAGACCAGGCAAGGAGGGCATTAGCCAGAGATGCAACAAAGACACCAGTGATCATGCTGAGGGAGCTTCAAAGATCCACAGTGGAGATGGGAGTATCTGTCCATAGGACCACTAAGCCATACACTCCACAGAGTGGAGCTTTATGGAAGAGTGGTCAGGGAAAAAAAAAAAAAAAATCAATCACGTTTGGAGTTTGCCCAACATGTGGCAGACTCCCCAAACACATGGAAGATGATTCTCTGGTCAAATGAGAAAAATTTAACTTTTTGGCCGTCATGGGAAATGCCATGTGTGGCACAAACCCAACACCCTGAGAACACCATCCCTACAATGAAGCATGGTGGTGGCAGCAGCATCATGCTGTGGGGATACTTTTCATCTGCAGGGACAGGAAAGCTAGTCAGGGGGGGTTTGAATACCTATGCATACTCCAGATTTCTGTTTTGTTCCCCCCATCTTATTGTCACAATTTTAAAAAAATAAAATAAAATTACACCTTTAAAAAGTTGTAGGCATGTCAATCAAAATGGTGCTAACCCCCCCCCCAAAAAAATCCATTTTAATTCCAGCTTGTAATGCAACAAAACAAGGGGGATGAATACTTTTGCAAGGCACTGTACACAGTCATTTATTACTACTCTTACTGTAATCACTTCTGAAAGAAGACTGCATCATGCCAAATGTTCAAATTTTCACGATCAGTTTCCTCATTCACAAGCTGTGCTGTTGCCCCCCCCCCATCCCAACTTCCATCACATAGAACCCTAAAGTATTCGCGCATCTCAAAAATAAAATGCTCAGTGGTCCAAAGTCCTCTTTTCAGAAGAAAGTAAATTTTCCATTTCATTTGGTCAAATCAAGGTCCTAGAGTCTGGAAGAAGAGTGGAGAGGCACAGAATCCAAGGTGTTTGAAGTCCAGGGTGAGGTTTCTGTAGTCTGTAATGATTTGGGGTGCCATGTCATCTGCTAGTGTTGGTCCACTGTGTTTTATCAAGTCCAAAGTCAATGCTGCCATCTACCAGGACATTTTAAAAGCACTTCATGCTTCCATCTGCTGACAAACTTTATGGAGATGCCGATTTCCTTTTCCAGCAGGATTTAGCACCTGCCCACAGTGCCAAAACCACTACCAAATAGTTTGCGGACCATGATATTACTGTGCTTGACTGGCCAGCTAACTCACCTGACCTGAACCGCATAGAGAATCTGGGGGGTATTGTCGAGAGGAAGATGAGAAACACCCAACCCAAAAATACAGACAAGCTGAAGGACACCATCAAAGCAACCTGGGCTTCAATAACACCTCAGGAGTGCCACAGGTTGATCACCTCCATGCCACACCACAGTAATTCATGATAAAGAAGCCCCAACCAAGTATGAGTGTATAAATGAACATTTTTTTTAAAAGGACATTTCTGTATTGTAAATCATTTTTTGATTGATCTTAGGAAATATTCTAATAAGTTGAGATACTGAATTTCTGATTTTCATGAGCCATAATCAAAATCATTGCAAAAAGTGAAATTTCACTTCATGTATAATGAATATAGAATGAAAGTTTACCTTTTTAATTAAATTATGAAAAAATGAACTTCACAATATTCTAATTTGAGACACACTACCATGAAGGAGGGTCTATTAGTACAAACATAAGCTGAAGAATTGATTTAAAGCTCAACAGCTACTTACACCAGCAAGAAATCCAAATTTGTAATACATTGAGTAGTGAGCATTAAACAAAATGTGCCATCATAACTGTCAGAGACAAAGTTTTGATATGCTTGAGATTGTGTGAGAATATGTAAGGAATAAAACATGAAGGGATGCGTTACATAAAATTAATTAAAACCACCTCAAGGCATCATGCCTCCCACACTTTTCCTACAACACACCCTGATGCATTTTGTTACGTAATAAAAACACCTATATACAGTACACAATTTAAGTAAAGCATATGATTCAAATTATGATTTCACACTGTGCAACAGTTGAAGCTGATGCTTTGTATCCTGAACCAATACTAAAACTCTTCAGAATAAGCCTTTTCTGGGAGTCAGCTGTGCACTACTTTAACAGTGTGTGGTACCTCAGTTTTAGGATGCCATCAGTAGCATTTGATCACTTTTGCACAACACATTGTGCATTTCTGTGTGATGAAACTGTGTACATTATGCAGACACTTCCTTCTTTTTAATTTATACGAAAGTCACATTCTGCATGAATCAGACATCATTTAACAGCACACATTACTTAACAGTCCCTTGTCTGGAACTATTATCTCAGCCCAGTGTGTTAGTTGCAGTTAAAGCCTCGGTCACAACCGGCTGTACGTGCTCCTACGGCCGGTCTACGTGCAAAAAAAACCGCAAGAAACGCACGGAGGGCGCGCGTGTGACGTACTGATTTTCGAGCCGTAGACTGGCCGCAGAGGTTCTGTGTCATGTCAAACAAACTCTACGGGCGCTTACGTTTTTTTCAGGTTGCAAGACAAACTTACGGCCAACATGCGTCTTTCTCCATGAACAACAAAAAAAAAAAAGCAGTGATTTGGGAAACGCCAAAAATCACACGGCCAAAAAAAAAAAAAAAAAAAAAAAAGCACGTCCGGTTGTGACCTATGGCCCTTTTTCAGCTCACGTTTTGACTACCTCAGAGCAGCACGACTCAGCTCGCTTCAGCCCTACTCAGCACCCAAAACTCGCACGGTTTTGGAGTAGGGCTGAAGCGAGCCAAACCGAGCCGAGTGGGGCTAGGGGCGTGAGGAGACACTCCCCTGTGCACTGATTGGTGAGGAGGAGTGTCCTCACATGCCCACACACGCCCCGCAAGCACGTTGGGATCTGTAAACACCATAAACCCGGAAGAATTACAAATTACGAGAATTTCTGAAGCCTTATGCGCCTCGCCTCATCTATACGCTCTTGCCAGTATCTGTCGGCGTCGTCGGTGACAACAAGCCACAGCACCAAGACCAGCAACACTAACGACTCCATGTTTATTGTTTACTATCCGGGTCGTGAGACTACCGCTTAAAAGATCACTGATGTCACTGTTTGCGCCGCCTAACGACATCACGTGACGTCCACCCACTTTCGCTAACTCCACCCAATGTGTCCACCCACTTCCAGCCAGCATGGTTCAGCGCGGTTGTAGTCGAAATGCAACTCCAACAGCCCCACTCAGCATGGCACGGCTCAGCCAACTACCAACTCAGCCACGTTGGTAGTGGAAAAGCGGCACTAGGCTTAAATTCAGTAGTAGTCCATCAACTCAATGTAGTGACGATTTACATTCAAATTAGACTACATTAGAGCTTCTGTTTAATTAGTGCACCCAGCTGCTGTACTCAGACCAGTATAGAAGAGAGAGCTCAAGCCTTGCATTTAACCTTTCCTTCATCCATTCCAACACCTAATAAAAATACTTGAGCTTTTACATAGGTCAGAATCACAAAGTCTTTGGCAATGTAAATACTTCAGTGAAGTATGGATAAAACTTACACTGAGCAGTCCTTAATGCATTCACTACAATTTCCATCTTTCAAGTAAGCAGCTGCCCGATTTGAATATAAAATTCCAAGATCTTCCTGGTTCTTCTGACCTGAAAAAACAAAAAAAAACACAAAACACATGTTACAGCATTTACTCAACTACAAAGTTCTGGAGCTAGGCAAGTGAAACTATTTTTACAAAGCTGAGTATGAGCCTTCATACATCTAAGCTTTCAAGCATCTTTTCAACTGCAACATTAAGATCAAATTAATATTTAAAAAAACAAACAAAAAAACCCTCAGTAAGCTATCAAGAGCCAAGGAAATAAGTAAACAAACGGGTGTTAGATGTGCTTTAGTCAGAGGTTTTAGTTTTTTTTTGTTTGGTCATGGAAGATTTTATTAAGCTGTTTAAAACTAATGCCGTTTTCCAACCTCACCTGTAGGTAGTTATGTGAACTACATTTTTGTTGGTTTTAGTACTCGAATAGATCATTACATTACATTACAGGCATTTAGCAGACAGACAGAGTAACATACAAGTTCAACAATTTTTACCTAATCTATGTCTTTGACCTGTGACAGGAAACCCATGCAGACATGGGGAGAACATGCAAACTCCACACAAAGACCCCTGTCAACCATGAGGTTTGAACCTAAAACCTTCTTGCTGTAAGGAGACTGTGCTAGCCACTGCACCAGATCAGACTTGACTAAAATCAGATTTAATTAAAGTTTAATTTATAAATATGGGTCAGTAGTAAATAGTGGTTTTTTTGCATTGTTTTCTACATAATCTCCATTTCATTTCTAACACTTAAAGCAACAATTGGCAGGAATTTTACCTTAACTCTCTACCCCTTAAAGCAGTTGCTACAGCCAACCTTGTACATGTATATACTGTTCACCCCGAGAACATATTTACAAGAAAAAAAAAAAAGTCTAAATACAAGGTTTTAGATAAGGCATCATATGTCATTATGGGATATACACAGGGTCGTCATATGTCGTCATTAAGGGGTAAAGAGTTAAAATATCAACTTGGAATCATTCTGATGACACACTGACTTATAATAGGGAGAATGGGCTGTCTTCCATTCCGAGTTGACTCCTGGCTCACCACTTACAGCACTATGCAAAACATCTCAAGAACTGCAGAAAGCTTTACAGAACCCCAACCAGCATCCAAAATAAAAAATAGCTAAACAGCTTCCCATGAAGATAAGCTAAATTGGTACTCCGAGTATGAACATCATGGCAGTTGAGGTGGAGAGACCAAAGAAAATGCAGAGAGGAAAAAGCAAGCAAGAGAGCGAGACTGGACAAGAGTAAATCTTGGACTGGATTTCTCTCACTGCCAAGAGCAATAAAAGACTGCATGGTATACACGGAGTTGGGCTTCTTTCTGTTGATTGAGCGAGTAATTTTACATTACCTGCCTTGCTATGTGTTGTTGCACTTGCTTGATGTTTCGCTGTGTTAAAAGTTGTTGACTCGCTAGTTAAACCTCAGAGGTTTAACTGCTAGCTACATCTCAAGGTGATGGTAGAAAACACTGCACAGTAGACATTGGTACAGTTAAGTGCTCGTCTTGGTTATCGCACTTTGTTGACGAACTTGCCACCCAAATTTTGTAAGGTTAATTGATATGACTAGCTGTTCTTGGTCTATTAACATCCCCCAGCATTAGATGTGTCAGTGTTAGCATGGTTCTGGTTATGTTAGCTGAGTAGGCTACTATTCCATGTTGTCTGCAAATTTTGACTTGCAGCAGGAAGGGGGGAGGGGGAATTGAACATGCATGTTTATTTCAAGACATGTAGGATAAAGCGGCTAGAGATAATGAGATGAGATGCATGGGTTTCCCCAAAGCGTTTTAGCGTGTCGGGCCCGATACGCTTGCTCTGCCTGCCGATACATTTAGTCGCTTTAGTCAAAATCCGATACACTTAGATTTATACCGATATGTTAAAATTTCCTAGCCACAAGTAACTAGATACATAGGAGAGCAAATAACAGATCATTTTACATACTGATTGATATTTGTGTTAAACCAGAGGCTTCAAAGTTTGAGAGAATAGCAGGGTACAAAATTTACAGCAGGGTGCAAAACGATAAAATGTCTGGCAGCGGCAGACAATGCACGCAAAGCGTGCGGGGGTGGGGGTGGGGTTCAAAGGGGGGTGCGCCCCCCCTTTGGGCACGGAAAATTTTATGAAATGCACTGAGAAATGGTGGCCTCTGGTAACTTTTAACAGTGAAAATAAAGGGTAATCAATACCATTTGGAAACTTGAAATATGAAACCATACCTCTGTCATTTTATCAAATTTCAGAAATATTTGCAAACAAACACAAAAAGTAGTCCAATTGAAATCCACATATGGATGATATAATTTTAAGTCTGATGATGTAGTGGACATCTATTATGGACATAATTCACCATACCTTTTTCCTCTGATCTGATGTGCGTTCCACACGACATGTTTAACGTGTTACCTGGTTAGAGTATTAGCGACGCGGCCCCTTTAAGGATGGCAACTCGGTTTGTTTATCTGATGGGGAGCGCCATCTTGTTTTTCTTCGGGAACTCTGTTTGTTTATCTGATAGGGAGTGCCATCTTTGTTTTTTTTTTCTTCTTTGAGTGTTTCAATAAACGACACGCCGTTGCGTTGTCAAAGTGAGAAATTGACTTCTTTTCTAATATCGCAATTTCCACAATGTGCACTTCTAATACTATTGAAGAATATGGTGAAATCTTGAATACAGATGAACTTATATATATATATATATATATATATATAAATAAATAAATGAGATACAAGCACGAATTTTTCATGGGGCAGGATGGTTTGGAACAGGTCATCTAAAATTGGGATAACATTTACCCGGGACGGGTATTTGAGGCGGGTCGTCTAGCTTAAGCTTAATTAGCGTTGTTACGCATGCAGTTTGTTTTTTCGAGCAGCTGTCAAACGCAGAGTCAATTTTACGATCTGCGATTATAATGTCTTAAGCAAGGCTGAGAAATGGTGGACTAAGACGTATTTGTTTTTCTATATCAACACAATGACAGAATAAATTTGCGTTCAAAACGTACTTACCTTTCCCTCTCGTCTAGACCTTTTTAGCCACGCATCCAGCATGGAGCCGCTTGCAACTCTCTTCGTCGCCATTTGTGAGTCACATGATGGTATGAACCATTCACAGTCCATGGAACACTAAGCCAATCAGAGTACAGCTTACATATGGCAAAAGGGGCAGTAATGGCTGCACTCATGTCGAGGATGTAAACAAAGTTGACGTGGCAACGGACATACATGACATAGTGGATGTAATTTACGTTCACAACTTTTTTTGCCGTCAGAAATATTTAATATTAAATTTTGTGACTCGACTGACAATAGCCGGCGGCATAAGCCACAGACGGCGATTTGCCGCCGGTGACCGGCTACTTTTGAGACCGCTGTTAAACAAGCAGTCTTTTTTTCCAATGTTTGTGTTGATTCTGTCAAAGTAATATGCCCGCGCGGTATGATGTAAACAAACTAATCTGTTGGCTATGTCAAGATCACATGTTCAAACCGTCCAATAAAAATATCGAAAGAATCCGTCAAACATCCCGGAAGTTTCCGATTCATTATAAGCGATCTCATTGGCTGCCGATGTTGTCCCCCACCAGACGGACAAAGCCGACTGACTTTAATAAGCTAGGAGAAGACTCGCTGGCCAATTTGATCCACATCAGCATGGATGACAGCAAGATGGACTATGAGAGGGTTGCCCAACATTGGGCCGAGCAAAAGCCAAGGAAAATTAATCTGCTTTAAAGGAGTAGAAAACTTAATTCATTAGTTTGGGTTTGCAGAAAGATTATGTACTTATAAACACTCTCACGAAGTGAAGTTGTCCAAATGTGTCAAATATAGCATAATTTCAAATAATCATCATAAGCATTTTTGGCAGTGTGATGTCACTGGGATCCATTTAACAAAAGGCGGCTCTGGATTATTCTTTTGTTAAAGGCTCACAGTGACATCACACTGCCAAATATGCTTATTATTATTCGAAATTATGCTACATTTGACACTTGACAATCTCTTCATGAATGTTTTTATAAATAGAATCTTTCTGCAAACTTAAATGTATGAATTAAGTTCTTTTCCTTTAAATATGTTTTAATCTTAATCTAGTCCATTTAATAAAGTGCCAAAATTTAAACTTTATAATATGCAGTTGCCTTACTTTTTTCAGTGCATCTTATATCGCGCCCAAATGGGCAACAATCAGTAAAATATCAGGTCCATATGGCAACGCAACGCTTGCTGAAAACGATGCAATACACATGCCACACCTCTAGGGGCGCTGTAAGACAGTCCCTTCGGAGACACCAGAACAATAGAAGTAGTAAGGACGCATGCGCATAAACTATTATGCGCGAGACTTCATATTAGCCACAAAGTCAGAAAAATCTGTTCGTAAAATTACATTATAATGACCAAATACAATGAAAAGTATTTTTCCAGTCTCACCTGTGAAAGGTAATCCCATGTGATCTCGTTTGGACGGTAAACCTGTTGGTACAGTTCAACGCAGCACATGAATGAGGCATCTTTATTCTCCGCTTTGACCTATCTAATATGGCGGCGAGGATGATGTATGATTCTACGCGGAAGGCGGCATCTTTAATGGTCCGGAATAAATTGAATGCTACACGTTGATGGATTAATTTGTTCTTCTACGCCCTTTTTGAGGAATGTATTGTAGGACTTAAACCAACATCTAAAGAGGCGAGATCGCTACTTTTTTTCCCCCATTTTTGATGGCGGGATTGACTCTGCCCTAAGGGCTATTTTCTCTCTCTCACTCACTTTTCACCATTACACAATAAATATTCACAGTGAAAATATTTTGTAAGCGCGTTTCATGAACCAAGTTATAGGATTTGTTGACAACTCGCATCGAGTTTGTTACACTTCTACCCGGCGTGAAGCACTCACAGTCATGTGGTTGTGACGTCATCGTAAACAAATCCGTTCTACTCATCCAGACGACTTCGCAACGGCAACGTTGCCAGATCTTTCCACTCCGGAACCCGTTCTCAAAAGATTGCGTTTTGGGGCACCCAAAACGCCAGTGCCATGTGGACACCAGGCCTAAACGATAAACAATTGTATCGGAGTCACCTGAATCCGTTGCCGTGTGGACAGGGCCTTAGTTATACATATATTATGGTAATTGCATCAGAAACATTCTAAATCATTATAGTAATACAGCAACTTATTTTAAGGTGGCAGTTCTTAGGTTCAGATCCCTTTGTGATCAACAGGTCATGATGATCGATTCTCTTCATTGGATTGCATAAGATAGAGCAAACCACTGTTCATATTTTCATGCACATTTTTGTTACAACACTACTTGATCATAGATAATTAAGGGATCCCCGTAGATTTTCAAATCTATCGTATACCCAAGTAATCTATAACAAAACAGTTTAGCTTGCATGTTGAACTTTAAGGTGAAATTTCAAATGTGTATACATTAATACTATTTAGGTCAGAAATCACTGAAGCACTGTTAAAATCTATCCAATAATCATGTATCTAAAACCTCTCAGAGACCCTGAAAATGCACCTGAGAGCATCTATTTTCAAAAAATGTTCTTGGGGGGGCATGCCCCCAGACCCCCCTAGTTTCGCTTCGCGCCATTGGTGCTCAATTGTCTGTTTTATCATGCCAGAATTTAGGGCTTTAATTTTTTTCTGGGGAAAACACTGAGATGTAGTGATCTGTTTCATGGCTAACAGGAAAACAATGACAATCTGACAGCAGTATACATCCTTAATGTTATTTATGAAAGCTTGTGATGTAGGCTATAACCTTAGTGTTATCCCTGTCTCATGTAGATTTGTAGTTTTACTGAAGGATTTAAAAAAAAAAAAAAAAAAAACCAACGAGTTGTTAATTTATGTAGCACTTCCATTTGAGTCACCTGTATAAATCACAAAATTAACAAGTGTTGCCAGGCAAAACAAACCTTGCCTGGTAGCACTGATTAATATGATGGAAGATATCATGAAAAAAAGAAAAAGTACCCTATGGGTACATGTGGCTACTGCTTATAAATATTGTTTTCTGATGTGTCCATACAGTAAATATAGCATATATATTTACTCTGAGGCAGTAGCCACAAAAATGAAGCATAATCCAAAAATGAATTTAAAAAAAAAAAACCACACAGGTAAAATATACCAAGTGTCTGTACTTTATATTATTCTACTCTTGCCTCTTACACAGTTTTCAAAACCGAAACCTCCGAACTGAGGCTGACATACACATGCTGTCACCATGACCAAAACTCTTATTTCCCAGAAATGGCCTGGCACTAGAGCTCAGTGGAATGCACTTTCCCCCTTTGTAATAAGCATAAACATGTCTGAAAGTGATTTCTTTAGTCTAGTCCATTTATTTATAATAATAAAAAACAGCGCAGGGAAGTTATCAATGGGGTTTAAAAGTGGGCATGGCCAAAACCCCTTCCTTTGTGTATGTAAATGAACCAAGAAACCATCCAGTGACAGCACAGTGTATGCAAATGAGGCAGGTGGTTGTCCAATCAGCATGTTTGTGGGAGGTGTCTTTCCGAGGCAGCGCTCCTGCAGTCTGAGTTCAGAGCTGCCTTTTATTTTTTAAAAACCTTTTTGGTCACTGTGACTTGACCAGCTGACCCTCAAAATGTTGGAGGTTCTGAGACCAATGCCCATCTATCCTGAAAGTTTCATGAAGATTGATCCAGTTGTTTCCCCATAATATTGTTTACAAACAAACAAACCTGACCAAAAACAAATACCTCACTCCCTGGTGGACTCCATCCCGGGCGGAGTAATAATTATAGAGTAACCTCAAGAAACCTGTTATGGGTGGCACAGTGGTTAGCCCAGTCACCTCACAGCAAGAAGGTTCCGTGTTTGAACCTCGTGGCCAACTGGGATCTTTGTGTGGACGTTGCATGTTCTCCCTGTGCTTGTGTGGGTTTCCTCTGGGTGCTCCAGTTTCCTGCCACAATCTAAAGACATGCAGACTAGATAAACTGGCTCTAAACTGCCCATAGGTCTGAATGTGTGTGAGTGAATGGTTGGTTGTCTCTGCGTTCGCCCTGCGATAAATTGGTGCCCTGCCCACTGTGTCCCCCATCTCTCATCCAAAGTCAGCTGGGAGTAGCTCCAGCTTCCCCACGACCCTGATGGATAAGCAATATAGGTAATAGATGGATGGACAGGCATCTCTGATTAGTTTGGGAATAGTTTGAAAGAAAAAAAAAAAAGTTCTACATTTAGTCACAGATATCATCTTCAAAATGCATTGTGTTTTTGCTGTCCCAAAACTCTAAGTTCTAGTAATTAGCCATACATTGTTGGACATTCAAAAATAGCACTTTGTTCCTTAGCATATGCTAAAGGACCACCTTATAAAATGTTAATAGGTTAGTCCTCCTTGATGGACACCCACAGGGACTAACGGTTGAAAGTTGCAGGTTTCAACCAAGACCTCACTTGTCAACTACACACACTCCTTAGAGGCTCTGTACATTTTCCCATGTTGCATGGAAATATTTTTGCAAACATGTTTTAGGCCCTGCATTTCCTATAGACCCCTTTCACATGACGTCACCGCGCCGCGAGATTTTGTTAGGCGCCATATTGGAAGACCAAGTACATGCACTCACAATATAAAACAAAGTACGAGCAAGAGTAAAGTGACACGATGGATGATAATTCTGGTTATGCGAGTACATTACTAGCTGCAGAAAGAGCACGGTACATGGAGAAACTGGCTGTGATTGATGGGTTTGACCCATATGATAAGACTCGCGGCAAGGGAGAATGGAAACATAAGGAGGACCCGACACCAATTCTGATGTCTGTTTGCTACCCAGACATTGTAAACTATTTGTTGTTTACACCCAATGCCTACACTCCGTGTTCGAACTATGCAGATATTTTCGGGGGTCCCTTTTTTTCCCCTTGGGGGTGTGTGTGCTTGCGCTTGTCTCAGAGCAGATCTCCAAACACATGAGAAGCCTATCTTACGCACATATCACGCGGACTCCACACACGCATCGCGTCTGAAGTCATAACTCATCAGGGGAAATCGTGTCCGCATTGGCATGTTCAAAAAACAACCTCGCGTCAACAATGATACCACACGCAAGGAAAAAAAAAAAAAACCCCAGTCAGGCTACTCAACAACCAACCTGGCAGCAGCAAGCAAGCCCCAAACCATCCTAAATTATTATTATTATTAAATTGTAGAAGTCTGGGAGGCTTGCTCCTCATACAGTTATCAACTTGAGGCCAATTTAGCATGTTTTAAATCTGAATTTCTTGCGTTTGCTTACCTCAAAGTGTCCGCAGATCATGCACAGACATCCATTATATCCACAGTTTTTTGCCAAGTCTCACACAGGTTTCTTTCAAGTCTACTGTTGGGCCAATAAATCATAAATAAAACAGCTCAGATTTGTTTAAGTCGTTTGCCACTCCACTTTATTCTCGTGGGTTCACATACCGCTGCCGTTATTTCCCCCTAATCATGAGTTTGTTGGTCTTCCAATATGGCGCAGGGTCTGTTTACTTCCGGTTTCGGGTGACATCAGTGAAAGGGGTCTATAGTAATAACACACAACTATGCCAACATGGGGTCTTGGATAGCTAAATATAATAGAAATTTATTGTTATATAACAGGGTTCTCCAGAGAACCTGAAGTAGCCAGCAAATAAGTAAATAAAAAGTAGGCGGCTCTGGAATTTAAAGGCATGCTAATGCTAAGGGGTTCTGGAGACAAGCCCCCCCAGAAAATTTTGAAGTTTACATGCCTTCTGGTGCATTCTCATAAATTACTACTAACCATTTCCCTGTAAAATATGTATGAAATTTCCCTTCAGATGCATGTGTGCTTGGTTTTCTCAGTTACCCTCTGTAACATGCTGCCTGGCTCTGTAACATTACGTGGTGAGCTTATTTGGTGCATGTGCAAGTTACATTACAAGATCTTTTGTGAAAACCGAGTGAAATCATCCACAACAACCAGCTGCGTCTTTACAGTCTTCCGATATGGCGTGGTCACGTGGTCTGGCTCAGCCAATCAGAGCGCAAGAATCGATCAACAAATATGGTGTTGCTTTCAGTCATGCTAGACCTGAATCAGAATTTTGTGGTGGAATAATTGGATTTGCAACAAGTTACGGGCAGCAGAAACAATATTTAAAAACACCCCATGCTTCAACAGTGACAGTCAAGCATTTATTTTTTCTGGGATTGAGTAGCCAGCACAGACCATTCGTGTACACGGAGAAAACTGATGGTCACCAGCACTTGTGGACATCCCTGTATAAAATATAATTGTCAATTTAGCATTTACTAATGGTGATTTTGGGTACTTATACTTGGTATTTGAGATTCCCATTCCATTGCCAACCTCAGTCATGACATGCTGATTTGAATCAATATTGGGGAAACTGCACATGAGCAATGTCAAGGATTGGTTAAAAGACCCCACTGGCTATGACTGGTTCTTTTGTATGAAGCCCCTCAGGAGCAGCTCTGAGTGACATGCAGGGCATACTACCAACCTCACCGCCATAACCTGACCATTGATGGAAGAACGCTAACTACAAGGTTTAGAATTGTGGATTTTGGGAACGATGAAGCCACAGAGCATTTGAGCTAGTGGAAGCACAGCCGTCACTGAAGCATCCAGCCGCAGTGACGAGCTGCCTATCCAGTGATAACTGTGGACACCTCAACCTCCGCCAAGAAAGACAAAGCCTCAGGTATGGTAAAAACACTCTGCTCTGCCTTCAGATGATTTACAAGTACAGGTCTTACAGTTTTCCCCTGTGTATTATCGCAGACCGTCTTTGTTTCACCGAGTGGTGATATCAAGGACAATCAAGCTCAGTGATGCATGCTAGATTTTTTTTTTTAATTCAGGTTTTTGTGTTTTTTTAAATACTTTTGTTCATGCTTTGCATTTACTTGTCTATATTTTCTACTTTCATACTTGTTGCAAATAGTTATTTTAATTTTGCCTAAAATCCAACCCCACAACCATGTCGTAGGAGGTGGAAACAGCACCTTCTGCATGCCTATAATTACATGAGATGATGCTAACAGGGCTCTGATGCCGATTTCTAAAAGGCCAAATGAGAGGAGTAAGTTTTAGATTTTTTTTTGGGGGGGGGGGGATTGCACATTTTTTACAGCCTCATGCTATTGCCATTTGTTATTTCATTTTGTGCCATTTGGAGAGATTTTCTGAGATATTTGTTGGTGGTTTATGCCATTTGGCCATGTTCTTTAGTGTCATTTTTAGCAATTCTTGCCATTTCGAGACATTATCTGCTATTAGTTGAGGTTTTGTGCCATGTACAGAGGCATTATGCCAATTGGGAGGTTTATTGCCATTTGGAGAGATTTTGCATTACATTTGGACATGTTCTTTTGCGGGGGTTCCCCCAAACATTTGCCATTTCTAGACATTGCCCAGGGCTTGACATTAACTTCTTAATCCACTTATCCAGTTGGACAAGCAGCAAGATTTTTCTCTTGTCCTGACCATAACCTTTTTATTACTATGTATCTACTAGTTCAATGAAACGAAAGTGGTTAACAAAGTTTATCATAACTATACCTGCTTTTTGATAATCATTATGCTTTAATGATTTAGAATTTCAGTAAAACTCAACTAACAATAAGCAAAAGTTACCCAATGCCCCAGCATGGTGCATATATATTATTGCAACCCTTTACCTGATCTGCAATTTTAGACTCACCCAAATCCATAGCTTCTGGAGGAAATAAAGTTAAATCTTGATTAATTTATATGTCAAGTTTTACTGCATTAATTTAAAGAGATGAAACCAAAAGAAAACCAGTTGGACATAAGAGTGACAGAATCGCACTGGGAATGAAAAACTGCATGAGTTCAGCACTGTTGTAAAATATCTCACAGGAATTTTACAACATTTGTAATAGGGGTCGACCGATAATCGGCCTGGCCGATATATTGGGCCGATATTCTGCATTTTTAGGGTTATCGGTATCGGCCATAATTTCCATCGATATGCCGATAACATGCCTTTTTGCAGCCATTTCGTTCCTAACGCGACTGTCACTGCACATCCTTTCCTGCACTCACCTCTGAGTTCAAGAACATGGTCCCGCCCACCACAACATCTGATTTGTTTGGCACAAGAGATATAGCCAATCAACACGCGTAGCTAAACGCTGTGAACTGTTTCAAGGCGGCCGTACGGGCACTCGGGCAGAAGCAGATCCCACTTCAAGGTAAGGACACGCTGCTTTTGCCGCAATAAGTCACAAACACACAAGTTGCAAAAGCACATCGGCATATGTTTACATTCTTCATCTACTACTCGTTAAAATTGTCCATTTGCATCTGTGTAGCCAGGCAAACTTAGCTTACGGAAGGAAGCACTTGAATTAGCCTACAACCAACTAGTCTCGCTGAAACTACATGTAATGTTGTCCATAGTAAGCAGTCCCCAGCATAACGTAGGCTGCAGTCATTTTTAAATCCCCGTCTGGAAACGTTGTGAATGTGTCAGTAGTTCTACTCGAACAGTAGAATGACAGCCACACAGAGAGGTGGTCAAGGGAAGACGAAATAAAACGTAGTGTTTGTGTTCTGTAGGCTAGCGCAAGCCTACTGGCTATTTGTTATGGTGATGAGTGACTTCATGACGTGGCTCGTGCTCAAAAAGCGCATTGCACTTGTATATGTTAGGCAACTTTATAAAGCGCTATTTGAACATTTAAACAAGCCAGGTGTGATATGGTGCTAGTAGGCTATGTAATACTGTAGGGAGTTTGTCAGGATGCTTGTTGTGGGCTCAGTAATTGTGTCGTGGATGCGCACTTGCTTGGATAAACGCTAATGAACGAAATACATCAATTAAACTCTTGACTTAAATGTTCTTATGCTACTTCACATTGCGCTGTAATGTACTCCACTAGTATTTATAATTCTTGCGCAAGTGATTCTCCCCGCTAGCGCTTCTGATTTGGAAAGCGATATACTCAAAGGAGCAGCCGCTCCTTTTAACCAGAGCTTTTAACACTCCGTTCTCACTTCTCTATCCAGAATCCAGAGTGTATTTTCATTTATTTTCCACTGAAAATGGTGAGCTGTAATATAGTAAGGAATGATTTATTTTTTTATTGGTGAATATTTTATTATTATTTTATTTCTCATTTTATTCTAACTAATGTTTGACTTTATTGTACAAATGCTGCTGGCATCTCCCTGCACAAAATTTCATGCTCAATTTTACAATTAAACATACATTTCATGGATATGAAGGTCTGTGTCAGTGTGTGCTATGTTTAACTTCATGTGAATTATAATGTTTACATTTATCAGTTGCACATATCGGTTATCGGCATCCCAATTCCATAATAATCGGTATCGGCCCTGAAAAAAACATATCGGTCGATCCCTAATTTGTAATCGTTAATGTGTACCATACAAAAAAATACAATAAAAAAAGTCTGAATGAAATGATTCGCCAGCAATATTTATTTTTATTTAGATATCTGATTGCCATTTCTCCAATTTTGATGAATTTGCAGTTTAATAGAGGATGTGGTTATTTATCTAAAAAAAAAAAAAAAAAGCACCTCCTCTTTCTACTCAGCTTCCCCGGAATTTCATAAACAATAACGCGGCCAGATCGAGGTGATTGGACTAGTTTTGTTGAAACTTTGATGCAACTCTTGAATAATTACTATAACAAGAGTAATCAGGAGATCATATATCCCCCCAGCCCCAACATGAAACCCCACTCCAAATTTTCCTAAGTTGAATTGGTTGCCATGGCAATATGGAAAAAAAAAAAAAAGGCACAACTCCTCTAGTCACTTAACTGTCAAGTTTCATGAAGAAGAAAAAAAAAAAAAAAATTCTAATAATTTGAGTTATGCTCCGGAAACTAAAATGTTTACAGACAGACAGAGCGATAGCTATATCCCCCCCAACATTATATGCCGGGGGGATAGAAATGGTGATTTTCAACAAATATTCATCTTATCCCGTTGGACAGGCAGACACGGACTACTGTTAATGTCAAGCCCTGGTTACCTGCAATTCTTTGAGGTTTTGTGCCATTTCTAGAGGCATTATGGAGACATTTTTACCTGTTTGGATAACCTCGCACAGAATTTTAGTGACTGAAGATAATTCCTTCAATTTTTGAGATAGTGGTTAGCACGGTCGCCTCACAGCAAGAAGGTTCTGGGTTTGAACCCAGCGGCCGGAGAGGGCCTTTCCGTGTGGAGTTTGCATGTTCTCCCCGTGTCTGCGTGGGTTTCCTCCGGGTGCTCCGGTTTCCCCCACAGTCCAAAGACATGCAGTTAGGTTGACGTGGAGTGGCCTTGGGCTGAGGTGCCCTTGAGCAAGGTACCGGACCCCTGACTGCTCCCCGGGCGCTCTGGTGTGGCTGCAGTGATTCTTATGAAAAACTACAAATTCATAAGAGTTCTGAGGGTCTACTTTTATATTTGCCAGGAGTGTGACAAGACAAATTCAATGCTGAACACAGGCACCCTCAAAACAGGCAGAATTTCCTATTTTTTGGCCTCTGGTAAAAAAGGGTTAAGACTTGCCAGCTTGAAAAGCATATGGACTCAAGGTCTGAGTATATACACTACCGTTCAAAAGTTTGGGGTCACCCAGATAATTTTGTATTTTCCATGAAAAGTCACACTTATTTACCACCATAAGTTGTAAAATGAATAGAAGATATAGTCAAGACATTTTTCTGGCCATTTTGAGCATTTAATCGACCCCACAAATGTGATGCTCCAGAAACTCAGGCTACATCCACACAACGGCAACGAGATGTTATTTAAAAATATATCGCGTCCAAATGGGCAATGATCAGTAAAATATCAGGTCCATATGGCAACGCAACGCTTGCTGAAAACGATGCAATACACATGCCACACCTCTAGGGGCACTGTAAGACGGTCCCTTCGGAGACACCAGAACAATAGAAGGACGCATGCACATAAACTATTATGCGCGAGACTTCATATTAGCCACAAAGTCAGGAAAATCTGTTCGTAAAATTACATTATAATGACCAAATACAATGAAAAGTATTTTTCCAGTCTCACCTGTGAAAGGTAATCCCATGTGATCTCGTTTGGACGGCAAACCTGCTGGTACAGTTAAACGCAGCTAATCTTTATTCTCCGCTTTGACCTATCCAATATGGCGGCGAGGATGACGTATGATTCTACGCGGAAGGCGGCGTCTTTAATGGTCCGGAATAAATTGAATGCTACACGTTGGATTAATTTGCTCTTCTACGCCCTTTTTGAGGAATGTATTGTAGGACTTAAACCAATATCTGAAGAGGTGAGATCGCTCCTTTTTTCCCCCATTTTTGATGGCGGGATTGACTCTGCCCTAAGGGCAGAGTCTCTCTCTCTCTCTCTCTCTCTCTCACTTTGCACCATTACACAATAAATATTCACAGTGAAAATATTTTGTAAGCGCGTTTCATGAACCAAGTTATAGGATTTGTTGACAACTCGCATCGAGTTCGTTACAGTTCTACCCGGCGTGAAGCACTCACAGTCATGTGGCTGTGATGTCATCGTAAACAAATCCGTTCTACTCATCCAGACGACTTCGCAACGGCAACGTTGCCAGATCTTTCCACTCTGGAACCCGTTCTCAAAAAGATTGCGTTTTGGGCACCCAAAACGCCGGTGCCGTGTGGACGCCTGGCCTAAACGATAAGCAATTGTATCGGAGTCACCTGAATCCGTTGCCGTGTGGACAGGGCCTCAATCTGCTCAAAGGAAGGTCAGTTTTATAGCTTCTCTAAAGAGCTAAACTGTTTTCAGCTGTGCTAACATGATTGTACAAGGGTTTTCTAATCATCCATTAGCCTTCTGAGGCAATGAGCAAACACATTGTACCATTATGGCCCTTTTCCACTACCCTTTTTCAGCTCACTTCAGCTCGCTTCAGCCCGACACGGCTCGCGTTTCGACTACCAAAAACCAGCACGACTCAGCTCGTTTCAGCCCTGCTTAGCCCCTAAAACTCGCACCGTTTTGGAGTGGGGCTGAAGCGAGCCAAGCCGTGCCGAGTGAGGTTGGGGGCGTGAGCAGACACTCCCCTGTGCACTGATTGGTGAGGAGGCGTGTCCTCACATGCCCACACACGCCCCGCGAGCGCGCTGGGATCTGTAAACACCGCAAACCCGGAAGGAGAATAATTACGAATTACGAGAATTTCTGAAGCCTTATGCGCCTCGCCTCATCTATACGCTCTTGCCAGTATCTGTTGGCGTTGTCGGTGACAACAAGCCACAGCACCAAGACCAGCAACACTAACGACTCCATGTCCTCCATGTTTATTGTTTACTATTCGGGTCGTGAGACTACCGCTTAAAAGCTCACTGAATCAGTGACATACAGAGCATCGTGGACGAGTTCGCGGAGCGCAAGGCTCGTCGTATGCCCTTCAAATAATGCGCGCAGTAGGCTATTGATGTTTTATTATGAGCCATGTACAGTATGTCGCCTGTTTTTTTTGTTTCTGAGTTACATGTTCGTTTGAAGGACTTAATGTACAAAATAACATAGTTGCACCCCGTAGTGCTGAAATTGGTAAACACAGTGCATTCAGTGAGGTTTGCACCGCCCTCCTTTTATTTCTGACTCTTCCTGTCACCGTTGCAACCTCTGAGCGCTCATTCGTATGCCCTTCAAATAATGTGCGCAGTATAGGCTATTGATGTTTTATTATGAGCCATGTACAGTATCCTAATGTTTTTTGTTTCTGAGTTACATGTTCGTTTGAAGGACTTGATGTACTAAATAACATAGTTGCACCCGGTAGTGTTGAAATTGGTAAACACCGCAGTTGCGGACATTTTGTAGCCTAAAATGATGTTATGATAAGCTTTAATAAAGGGCCCGGTCATTTGCCCTGCCCCCGGCCCGGCTCTGACTTGTTCCGCCACGGTCACTGATGTCACTGTTTGCGCTGCTTAACGACATCACGTGACGTCCACCCACTTTCGCTAACTCCACCCAATGTGTCCACCCACTTCCAGCCAGCACGGTTCAGCGCGGTTGTAGTCGAAATGCAACTCCAACAGCCCCGCTCAGCTCGACTCAGCTCGACACGGCACGGCTCAGCCGCATTTGTAGTGGAAAAGCGGCATTAGAACACTGGAGTGAGAGTTGCTGGAAATGGGCCTCTATACACCTATGGAGATATTGCACCAAAAACCAGACATTTGCAGCTAGAATAGTCATTTACCACATTAGCAATGTATAGAGTGGATTTCTGATTAGTTGAAAGTGATCTTCATTGAAAAGAACAGTGCTTTTCTTTCAAACATAAGGAAATTTCAAAGTGACCCCAAACTTTTGAACGGTAGTGTATATATTTTTTTTTCCTTCCAGGAACTAATGAAATCAATTTCATAAGCTTTAAAAAAAAAAAAAATACATGCAGTAAGCAGCAATGCAGACTAAATTAAAAAAAAAAAAAAACAAGCTTTTATTTCAACAATTTGTTGGTGTGGCTGTGACATTTAAATAGTCACATGATGATCATGATTACATCAGAATTATAGGAGGTAATTAGATGTTATTCTTTAAAAAAAAAAAAAAGTTACACAGAACCTTCCAGAATATATGGGTGTCCATGGCTACCATTCGGCTAACAATGTTGAGTCATGCGCTGCGCCCAAACCCTACCATGCCAGTAGAATGTTACAAATACAATGAAATGACAATATTTAGTCCAGTAACAGGAGAACGTATCGGGCCTGAGCTCACTCTTCAAATGTATAACGACCTCGCCGGTTAAGCGGACCTCGTCTTCCTTACCCGATTTCTTCAGCACCTCGATGGCTTGGTTGTAGAATGAGATGGCGTCTCCATATTGTCCGGTCTTAAAGCAGTCGTTGCCAGTTTGTTTCAGCTCTGCCCAAGACTGGGACCGCCGCTTCTGAGGCATGTTATTCAGAAAACAGTTACTAGAAACAAAAATATATACACACACACACGTTTACTTTTAGGTAATGTCGTGCTTTGCTAGCTAGGTTTGGTCAACAAAGAAACGGGTTGAGCACAAAGTTAGCACTAACAAACTATAGATTATCACAGGTTCTTACCTTCACGGTTACTGCTTGATGTATGGTGAATTATTAATATGTTAAACACCAACTGCCTGACTTATTAAGTAAAAGTTACAAGCCTAGCGTGTTAATTTAGCTGCTTAGCGACCAAACGAGTGGATTGTTTGACGTCCTTTAAAGTTCTACGCCGACTTTAACTAGGAAGAAGAAGAAGGTAGTATTAATCTAAAATCTCGAAAGAAAGAGAGGCAGAAACTAAATGAACATGAGACTGTAGTTGCTTGGCTGCTTACTCCTCCTCAAATAATAAACATATACAGGGTGAACCGGAGCAGACTCGGCAAAAGAAACCAGCCGCACACTATCACCGGCTCCGAGCAGCCGGGTCGAATTTCAGTTTCAATTCTGAGCGCCGCTGATCAGTTAACACTTAAAATGAAAATCCACTATGACCAAACAACATTCTACTGATTACGCCAGCGGCTCAGTGCACCCTCACAACTACAGCAGTCATCTGGAGGGTTAATTCATAGCCTATTGAGGCCGAGTTCCAAAGGTTCATCCTACGTCCTTTCCTTTTAAGGGCGTCGGAAAGACAACTGCTGTGCTAAGAAGATCCGACTGTACTTAGGCAGCGTTCCAATAGGGTTTTTTTTTTCTCGAAAGAAGGTTCCTAACTGAATTCTTCTTCTTAGTTTATTGGCAGATTACATCTCTTTGGTGCATACCGCCACCTACTGTACAGGAGTGTGTAAAGGGACTTAGCAGACTATGGCTATTTGATCAAGTAAACAAAAAAAAAAATTTAAATCCTTTTCATTAGACCTGAGTTATTGAGAAAAATAAATAGGGATTTCATTTTATCTCTTTGCATTCCTTCTTCTTTCAGGATATTCACTATTCCATTTTCTGCCTCTCTTTCTTTCCACTGTCGTCTGTGTTCTGAGTATCTGTAACAGTTAAATAGAACATGATCTACATCCTCTTTAACTTGGCAGTACCTGCATAACCCATTACTCTTCCCTACTATCTGCAATGTACCATTAAGACGTGTGTGACCCAACCTTAGTCTACTATACACAACCTCTTCCCTTCTGTTGAGACCTGTAGCCCTTTTCCCCCAAACATTTCCCTGATTTGAGTGGTAGAACCTGGCATTGTGCTCTGCCTTCCAATCATGTTGCCATTTGATCAGCATTTCTGACTTAAGTTTAGTTTTTGCTTCTCCCTTCCCCATTGAGATATTAATTCCTATATGTTCTTTTTCCAGCATTTTCTTGGCAATTTTGTCAGCCATTTCGTTTCCTTTAATTCCAACATGTGCTGGGACCCAACAAAATTGAACTAATATTCCAAGATTTCTAATATTTAATAGCAAATGTCTTGTCTCAATTACCAGATCCTCTCTTACTGTATTACCTGATTCAAGGCTGAGCAAAACTGCAAGTGAGTCAGAGCATATAACAGATCTAAACTGAATTCTTCTTCTTCTGTCGATTTATTGGCGGTTAACAATCGATGTGTAGTACCGCCATCTACCGGGCTGAGGTGTGATCTCAAGGGATATTAAATTGCAGACTGATTATAACAAAAAAAAAAAAAAAACTAAATTCTGTTTGCTAGTTGAGTGTCCTTTAAATACTGACAAGACAATTATTCCGTGATCTCGAAAAAACAAATTTCATGATCTCGAGAAAACAGCTGAGATTTCTAGCAGAGCTGCGCCTCCCTGTGGGTCAGACAACGAAGACTTAGAAATTGGCGACATGTAACAGAGCAGAAATGGCTTTTTACGATGCCTTGAGAGAGAGGGGGGTCCCAGAGGAGAATTTTGAAATTATCCCTTATTAAAAGACTTAATGCAGTCTCTCCCTGTGTCAACCCCTGATCAAAATATTGCCTTATTAGGTGATCGATTATTCCAGACATTCTAATGACCAAAGTTGCGTCTATACAGAATGAGAAATAGCCCCAAAGTCAGCATATCACAAGTCTCTTGGCGCACCTGAATGAACCATTTCTCAGCTGTTTACTCGAGATCATGAAATAATTGTTTTATTTTCTCGAGATCTCGAATTAGTTGTGTTGTTTTCTCGACAGCCTGAATGAATTATGTCGTTATCTCGGAATAACGGTTTTGTTTTCTCGAGATCTCGAATTAGTTGTGTTGTTTTCTCGAGATCCTGAATTAATTATGTCGTTATCTCGGGATAAGAAGGTGAATTTAAAAAAAGGATTATATGAAGGGCCTCTCTCGGCTTCCGTAGGGCTGCGTTCCAATAGGGTTTTTTTTTCTCGAAAGAAGGTTCCTAACTGAGTTCTTCTTCTTGTGTCGCTTTATTGGCGGTTAACAATCGACGTGTATTACCGCCATCTACCGGGCTGAGGTGTGATCTCAAGGGATATTAAATTGCAGACTGATTATAACAACAACAACAACAACAAAAACTAAATTATGTTTGCTAGTTGAGTGTCCTTTAAATACTGTGTTAGAGCTGTTACTGCTAATTGTGTGAATGGCTGACTTAATAAGTTGTCTATAGTTGCAGGTTTTCTCAATGCCCTCCCCATCTTCTCTCTTTCACTGGAATACTGTGTACAGTGTATAAGAACATGCTCAACCTTTTCTATTTCTCCACAGTATGCACAGGCCCCAGACTGATGTTTCCCTATTGTATACAACCCACTATTTAGACTTGTGTGCCCTATCCTCAGCCTAGTCAACCAAATGTCCTCTTGTCGTTTCAGTTCACCACCCCTTCTAATCACCACCTCCTTTTGTAAATTATATAGATGCCTTCCTTTCTCCTCTGTCTTCCATTTCTCCTGCCACATTTTGTTGATGTTGTCTTTAATTATTACTTTAATTTCTGCCTTGCTTAATGGGACTTCTAACTCAACCTCATTTGCCTTGATGGCCTCTTTGGCCATTTTATCCACTCTCTCATTACCCTCAACCCCCTTATGAGCTGGAACCCATGTGAACCAAATAAAAGTTTTATGTTGATTTATCTTAAATATGAGGTGGTTAATTTCATCTAAGAGGTCTTGTCGGCATGTAGATTTTCCACTCTGGATACTATTTAAGGAAGACATAGAATCTGAACAAATAACTGCCTTACTAGGCTTCACCTCCTCCACCCACTGCAGGGCCAGTATAATAGCCATCATTTCTGCTGAAAAAATTGACAAGTTCCTAACTGAGTGAAATGACCTGGAAGTATTTAGCTGGCAGCCATGATAAGAGTTGTTCGAATTCTCTAAATGATAAGGAAAGGGGGGGCGGCACGGTGGTGTAGTGGTTAGCGCTGTCGCCTCACAGCAAGAAGGTCCGGGTTCGAGCCCCGTGGCCAGCGAGGGCCTTTCTGTGCGGAGTTTGCATGTTCCCCCCGTGTCCGTGTGGGTTTCCTCCGGGTGCTCCAGTTTCCTCCACAGTCCAAAGACATGCAGGTTAGGTTAACTGGTGACTCTAAATTGACCGTAGGTGTGAATGTGAGTGTGAATGGTTGTCTGTGTCTATGTGTCAGCCCTGTGATAACCTGATGACTTGTCCAGGGTGTACCCCGCCTTTCGCCCCTAGTCAACTGGGATAGGCTCCAGCTTGCCTGCGACCCTGTAGAACAGGATAAAGCGGCTAGAGATAATGAGATGAGATGAGATGAGATGAGATGAGGAAAGGTGTTTCAGTGCTTCCTTTCCTATCTCCATAAGGAAGGTGAGCAATGTTTGTGGACAACCATTCACAATGTGATCATTTTGTTTCAGTTTTGTGACTGGTAGCCTATATTCCTTTTTTATTTCAATTCAAAGATAAGTAATGAAGTAATATATTTTCATCGTGTTGTCCACGTTTGTATAGCCTGCATGAAATAACACAGCTCGATGCCTTTTTTTTTTTTTTTGTAGTGTATCTTGGGCACTGGGCTGTTGAGCTCAGTGATTTTGGGAGCATTGTAGTTTCGCACGGCAGCATTACGCCACTAATATGCGCCGTCGCTTAATTGCGTAACCCGTTCGAAGTGAAGTCGGATTTTCTTAGCACCACAGTTGTGGATTGGTTCAAATGATATGAAATCTTTCATATAAATGCCTTTTAACTAACAAAATAAGAGAAGTGTTTCTTTTAAAATGTTACATAGATATTCTGTTAATTATTGCATGGTTAAATTAAGAAGGACTTTTGTGTGAACTGTTCCTTTTGTGACACATACCCAGAGACACCTGTTTTGGCAATGACCCCATACTAACTAAAATTTTTGGGAAAGATGTGTCCTGCTTTATTATTGATCATGTAGATTCTGAGCTGTCTTTTTTGGGGAAAAAATGCATTGTTTGGGCTTGACAATAACAGCAACAAAACTAAATAATTCTATATAATAATGGGGCAGGGCAGCACGGTGGTGTAAGTGGTTAGCGCGGTCGCCTCACAGCAAGAAAGTTCTGGGTTCGAGCCCAGCAGCCGGCAAGGGCCTTTCTGTGTGGAGTTTGCATGTTCTCCCCATGTCTGCGTGGGTTTCCCCCAAAGACATGCAGTTAGGTTAATATGGGACGGCCTCGGGCTGAGGTGCCCTTGAGCGAGGCACCTAACTCCCAACTGCTCCCCGGGTGTTGTTAGCATGGCTGCCCACTGCTCTGGGTATGTGTGTGCATGTGTGTGTTCACTGCTTCAGATGGGTTAAATGCAGAGAAGAATTTCACAAGTGTGTGATGAATAAAGTTGTGCTTTCTTTCTTAATAAATTTGATCATAATACTAACAAAATACCATATTCATAAATCCAAATTTAGCCATACTAAGCCATTATTTTTAGTATTTGAAAAGGAGACCAAGCAGTACATAAAAACAATTACTGACTCACAAAATCAGTAAGCTGTTAAAACTATTGAGTTGTGTGGCTATTTTAATGTGTTCAGTTGAAAATCCCCCTGGCTGAAACGTTAATGTTTTTGTTTTGACTGTATTAATGACTTCTATTTTTGTCTGTCTTTATCGTAAAATAAATAAAAATGCACAGTTGTCTTTTCCTGCGTCCTTATGAATTCTCCTTCACATCTTTCCTTGACCTCATGACCTTTTCCACTGAAGTCAAGGAAAAGTGGTGAGGAAAGGACATAGGATGGACCGTAGCCTTACACTAGGCTATGCAAGCAGGTCAAAACAGAGGAAAGCATTTTTAAAATAAAAATCTGGAATTGAAAAAAAGAAAATGAATTGTGTAACAAATTAATTTCAATAATCGTAATATTTTCAGAAAGAAAAATAAAGTCTTTAATAGATGTATTTATTTAGATGTTGTAGTTTGTCAGAGATAGAATTCCTCTTATGATACGAATGATTAAAATTCATTATTAATGAACAACACATTGTACGTTTTAACTATTTATTGTCCTGGCTCGTCCACAAGACTGGAGTCTTCAGGAGAGAAGATTTTACTTTTCTGGTTTCTCAGTAACAAGACAAACTGCCTACCGTATTTTCAACATCAGGCAGAGGTGGATACTAATGCGTTACGTTTACTTTGTTACATGTAGGGTGGAGTCGGGCTAAAATGGGCCACTTCTTGGGAAATGATTAAGACCATCAGTTAAGCTATGCATGATATCGAATGATCTCATCTCATCTCATTATCTCTAGCCGCTTTTTATAAATTGGTATGGGCCTCTGAAATGTTTTTGTTTAAAAAATGTGGAAAAAGTATCATTATCACATTTATTATGAGAGTTAGAGTATCATCAGGTTCCCTTTTGAGCTATGACACAATGTTCAGGTAAAATGGGCCAATATAAAGAAAGAACAACACAGTATTTTCAGGTGAAATCATTTTAACAGTAAATTGACAATAACTGGTGTCTGTTGTATGCCATAATAACAATATTCTCAATACATTTCATGCAGGGCTGGAAATTAACTTTTTCTTAATCCACCTGCCAGTGTGACTGGTGGATTCCAAAATCTACCAGCCACTCATTTTTTTTTAATCAGCCATTTTATTGTTGTAACTGAAAGTGTGTAACTGCATGTGAAAATGAGAGCTACGATATTCAAGCACGATTATTTACGTAACTAGACTATTTTATTTCATAAGTTAAATATTTAAACTCGAGACAAAGACTCTCTCTCGTGCACTCACACACACGCAGGGGCGGAGCTAAAGGGGGGCGGGCGGGGCCATTGCCCCTGGGCCTTGGGCCCTCACCCTAGCCGTACAGGGCCCCAATCTTTGACATTCAGGCCCTCCCAATAAATATGCCTTACACGATTTCATTGGAAATTCCTTGAAACCTACAAGTTTTCACATGATTACAGACTAGTTGACCTATATATATATATATATATATATATATATATATATATATATATATATATATATATATATATAAAATTTTTGCTACATATTCTTATCATGGTTAAAACATATAAAATAAACCCCTGTGAAATCCCTAAACAAACTTAAAATATAATAAATTGTAATGTTTTCAAGCTAAACTAAGCTGTTCCTTTTGTATTTAATTGTTTTTTGATGTATTTGTTTTTTGTATTTAATTTTTTTTTAATTTGAGGAATTTGCAAAAAAAAACTGCAATGCATGATGGGTAGGATCTAAAGGCTGTCTAACGTCCTCATCCGTCTGACGACATACAACAAGACTAGGAAGGTGCATGCCTGGTTGCGGTTGTTGATTGTCTACTAGAAACGAATTCAGCATGTTTAAAAGTAAAAGTGGGGCACAAAAGAGGAAGGAAAAGAAAAACAAAGAGGAGGCAAACTCTAAACTTCCAAAACTGGATTCATTTTTTACTTTGCCTTCTCCTGTCCCTGAATTTGCTAGTAGTGAACACACACGTGAACTAATGGAAGTTACATTTGATGAGTTGGGCAGATTAAAAAAAAAGACACTAACCATTCATGTGACTCTCTGCTTTTGGTTTTTCTCCATTTCTCATTTTAAAAAATGTTTTTTAATCATCACTTCTTTGGCCTGTGTCTCCTGGGTGGTTTTCTCTTCAGACCTTCTAACCCTTACAATGTAACGTTCTGTTTGCTTTCTGCAATGCTAGCCTTGACTGCTCGACCTGAGGTAATTCTCTTTAACTGTCAGTCGCTAGTTAGCATTCTACTGGGCTGCCAACTCTCACGCAATGAGCGTGAGACACACGCATTTGATTGTCTTCACACGCTCACACGCCATACCTCCGATTTCTCACGCTAGAAAAAAAATCTAGTTTATCTATCTGATCTAGGCTACCCATTGCATCACGCCAACCACTTGCGATTGATCAATTATGCCTTACGCACGGCTAAACAGGCAGAGAGGTGTTCCCTTCTGTACACACTCCCCTATGGTAGGTGGCGCATCTAATGATGCTGCACTCACCGGAAGTTGGATAATTGCCTACTGTCAATTTAGAGGAAGAGGAGAGAGAAGAAGGTATCCGAGTTGAAGACGGGTGTCTCAGACAGGTTTGTACATATGCACGCCAATGTGTGGTGTTACTGGCGTAATTATGAACTTATATAAAGTTTCTTAATTGTTTTAGCCTATAAGTGTTGTGAGAATATTTAATGCCATATCGGGAGCTGTGTACTAGGCATGCTAAATCATTATAGGCCTACTGCTGTGCCACAGCCTCTATCTTCCCCAACAAGCAGCACGGGAGAGCACCTCCTTAGCACACATTTATTAAGGTGCATTTTTAGTTTGTTTACTGTATGTTATCATACTTTATGACTTTATTTGAAGCCATACTGGAAATGTTGTAAAATAAAGCAAGTAAGAGATAATATTACAAATGCAAGAAGAGCTATTAGCCACCATACCTACAGTGGTGCTTGAAAGTTTGTGAACCCTTTAGAATTTTCTATATTTCTGCATAAATATGACCAAAAACATCATCAGATTTTCACACAAGTCCTAAAAGTAGATAAAGAGAACCCAGTTAAACAAATGAGACAAAAATATTATACTTGGTCATTTATTTATTGAGGAAAATGATCCAATATTACATATCTGTGAGTAGCAAAAGTATGTGAACCCCTAGGATTAGCATTTAATTTGAAGGTGAAATTAGAGTCAAGTGTTTTCAATCAATGGGATGACAATCAGGTGTGAGTGGGCACCCTGTTTTATTTAAAGAACAGGGGATCTATCAAAGCCTGATCTTCAGAACACATGTTTGTGGAAGTGTATCATGGCACGAACAAAGGAGATTTCTGAGGCCCTCAGAAAAAGTGTTGTTGATGCTTATCAGGATGGAAAAGGTTACAAAACCATCTCTAAAGAGTTTGGACTCCACCAATCCATAGTCAGACAGATTGTGTACAAATGGAGGAAATCCAAGACCATTGTTACCCTCCCCAGAAGTGGTCAACCAACAAAGATCACTCCAAGAGCAAGGTGTGTAATAGTCGGCGAGGTCACAAAGGACCCCAGGGTAACTTCTAAGCAACTGAAGGCCTCTCTCACATTGGTTAATGTTAATGTTCATGAGTCCACCATCAGGAGAACACTGAACAACAATGGTGTGCATGGCAGGGTTGCAAGGAGAAAGCCACTGCTCTACAAAAAGAACATTGCTGCTCATCTGCAGTTTGCTAAAGGTCACGTGGACAAGCCAGAAGGCTATTGGAAAAATGTTTTGTGGACGGATGAGACCAAAATAGAAATTTTTGGTTTAAATGAGAAGAGTTGTTTGGAGAAAGGAAAACACTGCATTCCAGCATAAGAAACTTATCCCATCTGTGAAACATGGTGGTGGTAGTATCATGGTTTGGGCCTGTTTTGCTGCATCTGGGCCAGGATGGCTTGCCATCATTGATGGAACAATAAATTCTGAATTATACCAGTGAATTCTAAAGGAAAATGTCAGGACATCTGTCCATGAACTGAATCTCAAGAGAAGGTGGGTCATGCAGCAAGACAACAACCCTAAGCACACAAGTCGTTCTAACAAAGAATGGTTAAAGAAGAATAAAGTTAATGTTTTGGAATGGCCAAGTCAAAGTCCTGACCTTAATCCAATCGAAATGTTGTGGAAGGACCTGAAGCGAGCAGTTCATGTGAGGAAACCCACCAACATCCCAGAGTTGAAGCTGTTCTGTACGGAGGAACGGGCTAAAATTCCTCCAAGCCGGTGTGCAGGACTGATCAACAGTTACTGGAAACGTTTAGTTGCAGTTATTGCTGCACAAGGGGGTCACACCAGATACTGAAAGCAAAGGTTCACATACTTTTGCCACTCACAGATATGTAATATTGGATCATTTTCCTCAATAAATAAAGAACCAAGTATAATATTTTTGTCTCATTTGTTTAACTGGGTTCTCTTTATCTACTTTTAGGACTTGTGTGAAAATCTGATGATGTTTTAGGCCATATTTATGCAGAAATATAGAAAATTCTCAAGGGTTCACAAACTTTCAAGGACCACTGTATTGTTTATTTACAGGGTATTTATTTTTAATTATTTATGATGTATGTAATTGCTCAGTTAAAGTAAATAAAGCATGGTCACCTGTAATATCAAAGAACTTGAACTTGTGAATAATTAAAAAAAAAAGACAGAGAACAATATACTGAGGAGACAGGGTTTCAAAGAGGGCAAGACAGGTAGAGAATATTTGTCAGATAACAGGCCCTGACGAATGCTCTATTACTAATAAGAAACATAGATAAGAAATAAATTAATAAGAAATATATTAATATAGCTTATTTAAGTATGACCAAAATTTTTAAGCCCAACTTTGTGTGCACAGTCCCACCTATGGCCAAGGTTCAGCTTTTTGTGTTTCAATACTGTTCAAACTTAATCATTTTAATGTTTCTTGTAGCACATGCACATTTTGCTTACTGTTTAAGCATTTTATTTGTTCTTTTGCTGTTGATATTTTTCCCCATGCCAATCTTCTGCTGAACCCAGTGGTGGGGAAAGCCCTTAAATGCATAATGAATAGTCAGTGAGGGACAATCTTATTTTTTGCAACAGTTATTAAAAACTTAACATTTAGTTTCAATTCAGAAGGTGTTTAGGCTTAGCTGATGAAATATTTTCAAACATGAACTTGCCTTTAAATCTGAAACACAGGTCTATAGGGCTACAGGAACATTGGCAGTCATCTGTAGTTTTCTAGTGTGGGGGCTTTTAAGCCAAAACTTGGTGCTTTTGTTGGCCACAAGCTGAAGGCCTGGCAAGTCAGGGTGTGTAAGAATGGCCACTCCAAAAATCCACCAGAATGCAGGAACATCTACTAAATCCAAAATCTCAACAACCCCCCCCCCCCCCCCCCCCCATTGTCCATCTCCAGCTGGACGACCCACAAACAAAACACCAGAATGCAGGGGGACAAGTGAATATCAAACTGAATACAAAATTCCCACTTACTGCATGGTGTGCAGAAAAATTTTGCCGTCGACCCCCCCCCCCCAAAAAAAAAATCTCACTCCAAGGAATTTCGAAAAGTTGGCAGCCCTGCATTCTATGCTCAAGTTAACGCTAATTAGCATTTTATGCTCAAGTTAGTGCTAGTTACCATTCTATGCTCAAGTTGCCACATTGAATCTGAGTCTTCTTGTTTTACTTGGACACTTAATGAGGACACAAGCTCCTCATTAAAAGTGAGTGGAACAAGCAGACTCACGATTCAGTCTGCGTTGTTGAATGTCACAAATAGTTCTGTTACAATTACTTTTTTTTTGTACATGCTACTTTTATTTACACTCCACAGTGGCTGGTAGGTTGAGCAAAATCACCTCCATTTGGTGGGTAGAGGGTGCTAATTTCCAGCGCCCATTTTATGCAATAAAAAGTTGAATAAATATTTCATTGAAAAATGCATTTAAAAATGAACCAATCATGTTGTATGGGTGTATGTTTCTCCGCACTGGTGTCTTTGTGTCTGTTTTATGTGAAAATGACCCTAACTGCAACATTTTCTGGGTAGCCATAAAGCCACTCAGACCTTAGTCACGCTCCCTTAAAGATGACCATTGTGCGACTAAGCCCATGTTTACATTAGACCGTATCAGCGGATCATCAGATTAACGTTTTTAAAACGATTGGTGTGCACACAGCAACACCAATACACGATTTGCGTGCACACAGCAATACCAATACACGGATACGCTCGGCTCCGCAGGCATCCTGCGCTCCAAATCACTCCGCCCTGAACAGCGAGTGCCCTCTGGAGGGTGCGCATTCCGGCCTTGCGCAGCTCACAGAGCACGCGAGTGAAGTGAACAAGCTGTGATTCGGGACTGAGCCGCTGTGTGTGTGATCCCAGCGCATATCACTTACCACTTGCAAGTGGAAGGATGGCAAGCCTAAAGACAATCATAACTACACAATGGGCAGTATTTGCATCAGTATTTGCAGTATTTTCATACTTTTATACTCTTTAATGAAAGGTGATACAAGGCGGAAGTCCGCGCCGTTTTTCAGCAGTCACGTCACGTGACCAACGCCAGCGAATCAGGAAGGTGGATGTCACAGTGACGTTGTCCAATGAGACGCCAGCTAGAGCTCAGCACAGCGTATCCGCGTATTCTGAATGTTTACACAGCACCGGAGCTGACACGATCTGGATTGAATATGTGGACGCTGGCGGATTCCCGTTTCCCGGCGTTTCCAGGCGTTTTAATGTAAACGGACAGTGCATCCGCGAAGAAAATGAGACAGATACGGTCTAATGTAAACGTAGCCTAAATGTTCCTATTACATCAAAGGTGACAAGGACCGTCATCTCTCCTTTCTACACAGCAGTTACCTCGAAACAGGGCTTACCTGACTCCCCAATCACACACTTGGAGCAAAACTGGTCTTGCAGGCCAGACTCATCACAGTTCCAAAGCGGTGATGGAACATCTTTAATTTCAAGTTATTCCAACAGATCTTCATACTGTTGAAACTACTTTCCTACCACCTCAGGGTTCAGCCCAGCTGCTCTTGCTGCTGAAAGAGCCTCTGGTTTCTTAATGCTGAGGTCTGGATTCTGTTTAAAAAAAATTTGAAATTTGTAACACCCAGCAGTGCCTTTTACTTCAAAGAAGCCCTTCATATGATTGGCCTTTGCATAATTAAATACAATTCCCCGGACATCTCTTTTGGTAAGGGAGAAAACTCTTTTGGAGGGGAGCTTGATAAGGCTGACCAGTTCTTTCTCAGATTCTTCTGGCAGGTGTTTATTCCTCACAGATGCATATAGCCAGAGCTAGCAACTTTGCTGTGAATGTACCAAGCATTTACTAAAGTGCAAATAAGGGATGGGCTGTCTGAAGCCAAGACTCTGAAGTGCATAATTGCCCCTTTTCCACCAAAGCAGTTCTAGGGCTGGTTCGGGGCCAGTGCTTAGTTTGGAACCGGGTTTTTTGTTTCCAGTGACAAAGAACTGGCTCTCGGGCCAGAAAAACCGGTTCCAGGCCAGCACCAACTCTTTGCTGGGCCAGAGGAAAGAACCGCTTACGTCAGCGCGGGGGGAGTTGTTAAGACCAACAACAATAGCAAGACCGCGAAAGGTCGCCATTTTTAAGTGACGAGAGGCAGCAGCTGTATAAACGCGAAGTCATCCATTATTGTTGTTGTTGTTGTTGTTGCTGCTGCTGCTTCTTCTTCTCCGTGTTCTTGTTGCTTCGATGTTTGCACCAAAGTTTATGGAAACGCAGTGACGTAACTGACGTATACAGTGACGTAACTGACGTATACAGCGATGTAACTGATGTATACAGCGATGTAACTGACGTATACAGCAACGTAATGACGTGGCTCCCCTTAGCACCCCGAGCTATGGAAAAGCAAACTGGTTCTCAGCTGGCTCACAAGTTGAACGAGTTGTGAACCAGCACCAGCACTGGCCCCGAACCAGCCCTGGAACTGATTTGGTGGAAAAGGGGTAATTGAGTATAAGGGGACATGTCAGACGAAGCCCCGTTTTGAGACATGTATCGTTTAGCAGAAAAACACGTGATTGATGACAGACGAGGCCTGTTTGTTTGGTTCACATTAGCGTTTCATTCTGAGTGTGTGAGAAAAAAATGTTTTTATAAACAGTTTTAACAGTTATTCCAGGAAATTGAGTTGTACATGAACTATAAGCCATGTATGATGAGATTGAGTGGAATAACTGTTTTATTCTGTCCACATCCACTGGATTTTGAGAAACAGAGTATTTTTATTTTTTGCAAATTCAATAAATTAAAACCTTTGTACAAAACATCAGGCAAAATTATTTCCACTTAGAATGTAAACAAACTGTCGAAATGACAGTAGGCATTTGTGAAAAATGCGACAATAATAATTCTTGAAAAATAAAAAAAGATGTTTTTACCATCAAATACTTTTATTCCATATTTTGTTGTTTTTTTTTTGTATTTTGGGGATGTAGGAATAGTTTAAGGTGGGTGGAGCACAGAAGCACGGCAGGCCAGAACTCAGTTCTCACAAATGCTTTTATTGCGCTTTTCAGTGTCTTATATTTAGCTCGCCCACACACACGCACACAAGTGTCCAGGTTGGGGAGAGCTCCCTTCCTCTGCTCTCCCTCTCCTCTTATAGGGTGCGGTCACTGGGGAAGACACACAAACACAGGTTAATTCCCATCAGGTGCAGTGATTCTGCCACTTACCTTCTCTGACTCCACCCTCCATTCACAGACCGACACTTGACCACGCCCCCGCTGCCACATACCCCCACCGCCCGACTCAAGCCGGGGAGCCGTCCAGCCTGCAGCTGACTCCCCCCGACAGGAGAGGAAATGGGGAATGGGGCTAGGATGAGGAACAGAAGGGGAGAGAGAGAGAGAAGAGAGGGGAGAAGAGGAGATACGCTGTCCTGCCATCGGAACAGCCGCCATATGGTCCTCCGCCAGCTTGATGGCCTGATCCAGCGACGCCGGGTGATGGCACTGGACCCACTCTGCTGTTCCTTCCAGAAGTTGGGTGATGAATTGTTCCAGTGCCACCAGGTTGATGATTCCCTCGGCGTCGCGGTTGTTGGCCCTCAGCCACCGCCGGCAGGAGTCCCAGAGTTGCTGGCCAAATGTGAATGGCCGGCCGACCTCCTCCAGGCGCAGCGCATGGAAGCGCTACCATTGCTGCTCTGGGGTGTGCCCTACACTTTGGAGGACGGCCCTGTGGAGGCCAGAGTAGATCAGCCAGCTGTTGGCGGGGAGCTGTAGCGCGGCCAGCTGCGCCTCGCCAGTTAGCAGGGAGAGGAGGCGCACCACGCACTGTTCCACTGGCCAACCCCACGCCTCTGCTGCCTGCTCAAAAAGAGTGAGGAAGGCTTCGGGGTCATCATGCAGACTCATCTTCGTTAGGGTGAGGTGGGGAGGGTCTGCGGCAGTGGTGATGGTGGACCCCGCCGACCCCCGAGCAGGTCCCGGAATGCCTGGCAATCTTCCTGTTGTGCCAGCAACAGGGCTTCGAACCATTGTTCCTGCTCCTTCCGGAGGGCGACCAGCGCCTGGTGCTGGCTCTTTTGGGCCGTGGCGAGGGCATGGACCAGGTCCTTGAAGGGGGAGGACTCCATGAGGCTGTTCTCTTCTGTACTCCGTCCCGGGTTTCAGCACCACTGTAGGAATAGTTTAAGGTGGGTGGAGCATAGAAGCACAGCAGGCCAGAACTCAGTTCTCACAAACGCTTTTATTGCACTTTTCAGCATCTTATATTTAGCTTGCCCACACACACACACATGCACACAAGTGTCCAGGTTGGGGAGAGCTCCTTTCCTTTGCTCTCCTTCTCCTCTTATAGGGCACGGTCACTGGGGAAGACACACAAAAACAGGTTAATTCCCATCAGGTGCAGTGATTCTGCCACTTACCTTCCCTGACTCCGTCCTCCATTCACAGACCGATGCTTGACCACGCCCCCGCTGCCACAGGGTTTTTTTTCTTCTTCTGCTTTAGTGTTTTTTGGCAGTTGGCAAACCAACTTAAAGGTACATTACCACCACCGACTGGGCTGGAGTGTGGAACAGGAGATGTGTGTGTGGAGGGGAGACAAACAGAAAAGTATATTCTTTTAGCTATTTCTGTTTCTTTTAAATACTTGATAACAATTTTGGGGGGTTTGTTTTTGAGAGTTTTTATTTCGTCCTTGGTTGGTTCAGCAGCATGACCCACCATTTTGTTTTTCTCTACTTATGGTATATGAGCTGATCTAGTCCTGGGTATGATGTTAAACTGCAACCGGTGGTGAGTCTCCAGTCCGGGAGGACTTGAGTATTAGGGAAAGTGGAGTTACCCCTTAATCAGCATTGCTCCCAGGTCTGTTCTGATCCCAAGTGGTAACACCTGCCTGGGTTCCAGCTATGGGTTAAATAGTACATTACCAAGTACATTACCAATAAGGTGCAGGCAGCAGGGCGCTTTTTGGTGCATTGTGGCAGATGAACCCAACAAGGTCAATGGCACACCACCAAATGGCATGCGGAAGAGCCACCCAAATGGCCAACTGGTGGCATCACTCAGTAATTCAGTTGTCACTATGAAACAACTTCCATACCCATCAGGTCTGTGGCACTTTTTTGCACCACTTGGCATCAGGTCTGGAGATCCAGAGAGACAACACAATGGGGGCATGACATCATTTGTCTTACCTTACTGTGCAAGGCGCTTCGTTAGGAGAGGAGAATAGCATATGACAGCTCTCAAGGCCAGGCATTCCATGGCGCGACTGGGCCATTCATACCGCCGCTGCAGTTGCTCTGTTGCTCAGGTGCAGGCCTCATGGCCCATCTGCATTTCTGCACATCCTAACAAAGGATGGACGCTAGCGATGGACAGGTGGCAAAGATATGAGCTGATATCCTAGTATAGTAGTCAATCAGAGCACGTGATTGCTCATATCTAGTGAATGTGGATAAAATAAAAAAAATTATATACAGTTGTGGTCAGAAGTTTACATACAGTGACATGAATGTCATTTTGGATATGAATATCATGGTAATATTTGGGCTTTCAGTAATTTCTTTGAACTGTTCTTTTTCTGTGGCAGAATGTACAGCAGACATCTTTAATTAGAAAAAAACACTAGAATTTGATGCACAAGTTTTAATTTTCTTTGGGTTTTCTGAAATCAATACAGAGTCCAAAATATACATACAACACACCTAATGTTTGGGTAAAATGTCTCTTTGCAAGATTCACCTTGACCAAACATCTTTGTTTACCATGAACAAGATTCTGGCAGAATTCTGGTTGGATATTTCATGACTCTTCATGGTAGAATTGGTAGAGTGCAATTAAATTATTATTTTTTTTCTTTAAATTATTATTTTTTTTTTTACATGGACTTGAATTATAAGCATGGTCCATATATTTTCAATAGGGTTGAAGTCAGAACTTGTTTTAAGCTTAATGTTAGCCTGCTTTATCCTCTACAACCAGCTCTGATGCATGTTTGGGTTCATTGTCCTGTTGTAACTCCCAAGTCCCAAGTCGTGTTCAAGTTTCTGATGGTTTATGCTGAAGAATTCTGAGGTAGTCCTCTTTTTTCATTATTCCATCCACTTTGTGCAATGAACCAATTCCACTGACAACAAAACAGCCCCAGAGCATGATGATCCTACCAACACCACCAGTTGGTACAGTTTCCCTCTGTACATGGTGGTCATTGTGGCCAAACAACTCAATCTTTGTCTCATCTGACCATACAGCTATCCTCCAGAAGGCTTTTTCTTTGTCCGTGTGGTCAGCTTCAAACTTTAGTTAAGCTTGAAGGTGTCAATTTTGGAGCAGGGGGTTATTTCTTGGATAGCAGCCTCTTAGTCCATGGTGATGTAAAACTCACTGAACTGTAGACAGTGATCCATCAGCTTCCAGTTTATGGCAGAGCTGTGCCATGGTGGTTCACAGGTTGTTCCTGATGATCCAAACCAATTTCCTTTCAGCTGAGGGTGACAGTTTGGGTTTTCTTGAAGCAAAGTGGCTTGGCAAAGTGACTACATCTCACAATAACTTGGATACAATTGTGTGAACTGATCTTGGAATTTGCAGTTGTTTAGAAATGGCTCCAAGAGACATTCCGGAGTTGTGTACATCTGCGATCCTCTTTCTCAGATCTGCACTGAGCTCCTTGGACTTTCCCACTTTACTGTGTGTTGGTCAATCCAATGAGTGCTGTAAACAAACCCTTTTTATGAAGGCACAGAGAAGCTACCAGCTGTAGTCAATCATGATCACTAACAGGAAGTTAAGAGACCTTGGCCTTGGCAAGATAAGAGACGTTTTGGAAGTTTCAGCACCTCTGAATTAATAAGTGAGTGTATGTAAATTTTTGACCCTGCGTGTATAATTTTGACCCTGTGTTTGATTTCAGAAAACGCAAAGAAAATTAAAACTTGTGCACTAAATTCTAGTGTTTTTCATTAAATTAAAGATGTATGCTGTACATTCATTCTGCCACAGAAAAAGAACAGTTCAAAGAAATTACTGAAAGCCCAAATTTGGACATGAATGTTATGGCAATATTTGGGCTTTCAGTAATTTCTTTGGACTGTGGGGGAAACCGGAGCACCCAGAGGAAACCCACGCGGACACGGGGAGAACATGCAAACTCCACACAGAAGGGCCCTCGCCGGCCACGGGGCTCGAACCCGGACCTTCTTGCTGTGAGGCGACAGCGCTAACCACTACACCACCGTGCCGCCCATATATTATATTATATTACATATTATAATATAATATATGGGCGGCACGGTGGTGTAGTGGTTAGCGCTGTCGCCTCACAGCAAGAAGGTCCGGGTTCGAGCCCCGTGGCCGGCGAGGGCCTTTCTGTGTGGAGTTTGCATGTTCTCCCCGTGTCCGCGTGGGTTTCCTCTGGGTGCTCCGGTTTCCCCCACAGTCCAAAGACATGCAGGTTAGGTTAACTGGTGACTCTAAATTGACCGTAGGTGTGAATGTGAGTGTGAATGGTTGTCTGTGTCTATGTGTCAGCCCTGTGATGACCTGGTGACTTGTCCAGGGTGTACCCCGCCTTTCGCCCGTAGTCAGCTGGGATAGGCTCCAGCTTGCCTGCAACCCTGTAGAAGGATAAAGCCGCTAGAGATAATGAGATGAGATGAGATGAGATGAGATGAGATAATATAATATATGGGCGGCACGGTGGTGTAGTGGTTAGCGCTGTCACCTCACAGCAAGAAGGTCCGGGTTCGAGCCCCGTGGCCGGCGAGGGCCCTTCTGTGTGGAGTTTGCATGTTCTCCCCGTGTCCGCGTGGGTTTCCTCTGGGTGCTCCGGTTTCCCCCACAGTCCAAAGACATGCAGGTTAGGTTAACTGGTGACTCTAAATTGACCGTAGGTGTGAATGTGAGTGTGAATGGTTGTCTGTGTCTATGTGTCAGCCCTGTGATGACCTGGTGACTTGTCCAGGGTGTACCCTGCCTTTCGCCCGTAGTTAGCTGGGATAGGCTCCAGCTTGCCTGCGACCCTGTAGAAGAGGATAAAGCGGCTAGAGATAATAATATAATATAATATAATATAATATAATATAATATAATATAATATAATATAATATATGTGAGTACAAACAATGTTAGGGCAAGAACGCATCCCTGTTTGACACCATTACTGAGAGCAAAAGCTTTACTAATGTCTTCTCCAATTGAAACCTTCCCATACATGTTCTCATGGAAGGGCTTAATGGGTTGTATCAGTCTTTCCAGGCATCTCTCCACTTCTTGTATCTTCCAAAGCGTCTCTCGGTCAATGGTGTTAAAGGCCTTTGAGAAGTCTATAAATTCCATGTACAGAGGTTGATGTTGCTTGATGGCTTTCTTTTGGAGTTGTCTTAGGGTAAAGATCATATCTGTCAGCCCTGAAACTGCACTGACTTTCTGGAAGTACATCTTCTGAGATATTTTTAATTCAGTTTAGAACTATCTTGACCAGAATCTTGCCTGCAGTGGAAATCAGATATGCCACGGTGGTTTCCACATTCAGTCCTTTCTCCTTTCTTTTTTTAGATGGTCACAATTAGTGTATCTCTGAAGTTTTGGGGAAGACACATGTTCTCCCAACATGCATTGTACAGTTTTAAGAGTGCAGCTGTTAGGCTGGGGCCGCCTTGCTTCAACACGTCAGCTGGTATGCTTTCTTGGCCAGGTGCTTTGCCACATCTAGTATCCTTGAGTGCTTTCTCAAGCTCATCTGATGTGATGGGTACACACTGTAGGTACAGTCCCTTTTAAGAAACTACATTTCCCATCAGCCAACTTCCGTGTTGACCTATGTCACACGTGGGCAGGATCACCAACGTCACATCCTCCATGAAAGCATAAGAAACCCGGGAACTCCTAGCTCCTCCTCTTTCGTCACCGTGAATTCAACACGGACACAAAGAGGCTGCTCACCCGAGCAAACCAGAAAAAGACCTCTTTCTTGCAAGATCCACGATTTAGCGCGATTTCTTTCTTACCCTTGGCCAAGGTAGACTCCAGAGTCGCGCGATCTTTAACTCAATCGAGTTACAACCAGTTTTATTCGTATTAGAAGTGACGTCACGACTGCCGCCCAAGCAGTTTTAATTCAAAGTTAGGAAAGCAGCTGGGCCCTTTCTTTCTTTTTTAACTCAAGCGGTACACCTTGTTCTACAAAGATTTCCTTCCCACGAGCTACGAAGCGTCGGGTCAAGAATTCTTTGTTTTTCTACAGAAGTCTCTGCGGGCTCCTGTGAAACTCGGCCTCTCCAAGAAATCCCCTGTGCTTCATGGAGATCTCCACAACGGTGAAAGCTCCAAAAGTCTCGGGACATCTTCTCATAATCTTGCGTAAGACTGGCATTTTTGGGCATAATCAAAAAACCTAGTCTTAGGAATTAGCTTTTATTGAAGTAGTGTGAATTTATACTCAGGAACGGTTTAATTGTTACACTGTAAAAATGCAGCATGTTGAAATGATTTATTTTGTTTCAATCTCTCAATTGTTTAATAGATAGGCTGTGCATGCTTCTCTATTCCTCACTAACACTTTAATTTCCTTATCACACATCTTGACCTCATCAAGATTTCAGTGGATTTAGTAGTGTTATGAGCTAGCTTCCTTTTTGTCTTAGCTTAGCCACACAAGGCTAATCTAGGCCTACACAAACACGTGGTCATCAGGCCTGACACTCACAAACACACCTTAGCTAGCATTCCTTTGCCTTAGCTAAACACAAGGCTAATCTAGGCCTACACAAACATGTGGTCACTAGGCCTGACACTCACAAACACACCTTAGCTAGCATTCCTTTGCCTTAGCTAAACACAAGGCTAATCTAGGCCTACACAAACACGTGGCCACTCACAAACACACCTTAGCTAGCATCCCTTTGTCTTAGCTTAGCCACATGAGGCTAATCTAGGCCTACACAAACACGTGGTCTCCAGGCCTCACCAGGCCTGACACACACAAACACACCTTAGCTAGCAATCCATGCTAACTCTTTGTTCAGGCCACACACAGGCTAACTCTTTGTTCAGGCCACGTGGCCACTCACAAACACACCTTAGCTAGCATTCCTTTGTCTTAGCTTAGCCACACAAGGCTAATTCCTTTGTTCTCCTCAAATCCCACGTGGTGATCCCTACACCACGTGGACACACACGAACATACCTAGCTAGCATCCCACACTAGCCTTCTGCTCAAGCCATAGGGCCTTTCACACACACACACACACACACACACACACACACACACACACACACCTCACTGTTTGTATATATATTTCAACTGCTATTACCCATTTTTATCTTTGTTATAATAAATTCATTTATTATTGAAACTGTGTGTTTATTTGTGTTCCAATATCTTCGAAGTACCCAATCTCCAAGAATTCAAAGGTGCATATGATGTATGTAATATGGTAAGTGATCATAATAATTTGGAATATACCATAATTTAGCTGTTTGGTAATTTATTATTAAGCACCAAAATTAATGGTATTAATAAATGAGACTGATTTAATGATAATATGAAACTGATTGAATTTAAATTACTAACCTTCAGATTTAATGAGATTGATCACTCAATTACCCAAATGCACCTACATTAAATTGGTGCCCCGTGTGAGGAGATTGGTTTGTTGACTTCTTGAATATTGTTGCAACAACAGATAAACCATCAGTTTGTTTAAGCAACTGCTAAAATATACCCCAGGTGTCTTAAATGGTTAACAGTAGCATGATAACCATATCACAAATACTAATAACCTATTCATAACTTAGGATAAGAGACCATTGTCAAGTAAAACAAACTTTATCAACTGATTAATTGATTACGTAGTTAATATTAATTAACAAAAATTAATTAATAAATTAACTCATTGATTAATTAATTATCCAATATCCAACCTAAGCAAAATGGCATCCCCTCGTGTCTCAGAAACTGAAGACAACGCTCAAGACGTGTCTCTCTTTGACGTCATCGCCGACCTCATTCACTGCTCTGCCTCCAAAAGGGCAAGCATTAAGGACATGAGTAGGCGTGAATGCCAAATTAACATAGTCAACTCAATAAAACATATGAGAGATCCAAAGAGAGCAACTATTAGTGTCCAAGAGGCACTAGGTAAGCTATTCCTGTTACACTTCCAGGATACTGATCTAGAGATCAGATCCCTCCACGGAGAGGTTGACAGGCTGACCACCAGCAACGCCGAGCTGGCAGCCGATGTCAATGATTTATATAGGGAGCGTGAGCTTTTGAAGAACTCCCTTGATTGCGCCGAAAGGCTAGAGAAAGCCAAAAAGGCCGCCAAAAGGGCTGCCAAGGAGCAGACCCCCCAAGAAGGGCGCGTGCGGCGTGAAAGACCCCCAACAATGTGCCGAAGCTCAGAGCGGGAAGAGGCGTCCGAACCGGACACCGTGGATTACCTGGTTGAGAACCAGACATCCCGCCAAACTCCATCAACTCGCTACTCGACTCTGTCATTTAGCCAAGATGGAGCCATCCTGCGCTCATCCTGAGCCCAGGCCCGTAGCACACCCAGGTCAGTGCGCTACAGTATCCCTGATCCATCTTCGGATGAATCAGACTACGCATCTCATGCGAAACGGGAGCGATTCCAGAGTAGCTCAGATAGTGAGTACTCAGGAGAGCGAAGGAGGCCGCACAAGGATGTGCACCAAGCCCTCCGCATACAGCAAATTGACCTACTTGCCCAAGATGTTGAGCGATTCGACCCCGACAATAAAAGAACCAATGTAAATTATTATTTGCGAGAAATTGACCGATGCCTGATGGACCTGCCGAACACCACAACGCGAGAAAAACTTAAACTAATCTGGAAGACCTCCAGTAGCAGCGTTCATGCCTTTTTAGAGACTCTACCCCCAAACATTCGCGATAGTTACTCGAAACTTCGCAATTACATGAGGGAAGAAAATGCGCTGTACACGGATGAAACCTCCACGACATTGTGTGCATTACAAATCAAACAAAAATGGTCTGAGGCGCCTCATGAATATTATAGACGGCTACATACTGCCTATTTCCAGGGTAGTAGCGCACCAGGCTTGGAAGAAGATAGAGGCTTCAAATCCCTCTTCTTACATAACCTCCACCCAAGCGTGTGGACTCAAGTCACACTGATGTGTCGACGAGGTTGCTACTCGATGAAGGAAATTAGGCAACTAGCCCAAATGACCTGGGAGACCAACATCAAAACCACAAATGGAAACGATGATGAACCCAGAGTCCTTAGTTTCCAGGGTGAGGACAAGCCCCCGCTAACCTTAGAAGGAGGTGAAGCTCCAAAAGGGGGACCCACCTGGAGAAACTATGGTCCAAACCGCCCCTTGCCGAGCCATCACCAGGGTGAGTGGGAGAATCAGCAAGGTAAGGCCAGGAGAGACCGTTGGCAAGGCCACAGTGACCATGGCAACCACTCATCAGATGAGAATGGTCATAAGGAACAAAACGGTTGGCAGCAAGATCGTCATCCCCACTCTGGCCGGAAATGGCAGGAGCGCTCCAACCGTAGCTCTCCACGTAGGAGTAGAGGTGACTGAGACAGTGACTCAGACCAACCTGGTGAGTTCCGTTCAGAGCTGGACTCTTTGAAAGCCCAGTTGGCTGAGATTAAAGAACTGTTACAACAGAGGTCAGACCCCTCAACAGATAAGATAAAAGAGCTCAAGAAAAATGACAAAAGCTACCCGCTGGAATGACTAGGCCAGGAACCACGGGTATATCTCGTGAAAGGGGGAGGAGATCCCTCTGAAACAGCAGGCAAGGGTCAGGATGTAGGGCCCCCCCGGTGGTGAAGGCAAACCCACAAAACGCACCTCTCACGTGCGCTAAAGTCTTCACCACCATCTCTCAGACATGGCCCTCACAAGGTGACCCAATCCCAACCAAACCCTGCAACATAAACTTAGTCAGCTTCACACAAATCACGACCTCGCCGTCGTTGGACCCCACAAAACATGCACAAACCTGTTGCGACGAGATTAGTGCGAACACCGACCAACCAAGCGCCACGCGAGATCAAATTTCCGATGAACTTCAGTTCATGTCTTTGCACACAGAGTCTGGTGTCAAAACACCCGACATCGCGACTCCCCCTAGTGGCCACAATTCTTTGAAAAACCTCCCTCTATCCATCGACTCAGACACAGGCACCCATTTCACTGTTGGTGTAATGGCTGCGCTGTGGAACGTTAGGCGGTGAGACGAAACCCCATATCGCGCACCACCCACAATCCTCTGGTCAGGTTTAACAAACCATTCAGACCATTGCGAGCATGCTGCAAAAGTATGTCACCCACCATGGTAAAGATTGGGATGTGAAACTTCCCTTGGTGCTAAGGGCCATTAGGTCCACCCCTCATTGCGCCACTGAAGTCACACCCTTTGGGATGATGACTGGGCAGGAGATGGTTCTCCCACCGCATCTCCTATACAAACCAGAGGACATGAGCGTCGCAATTGCATACACCGCACATCAACATGTCGCCGACTTACGACGCCACCTACAGTCAACCTTTACAGGTGCCCAAAAGAATCTCGATTCAAGCGTAGAAGGACAAAAGGCCTACTACGCCCGAATCTCAGAGAAGTTCCTACCACCCTGGTCAAGACCTTTCGATCGTGGGAAATCCATTCCCCGTCGCGTATCGCATTAGGACATCCAGGCCTAATCAAACGCTCTCATATTGATAGGTCCATAGTAATCGAATCAAACCTTTTGAGCAGTCCTCACTCCAAAAGGGGGGGGGGACGACAGCTAGGCCCATCCTGTCCACCTAGCTTGTACGCCTCACTCACCCATAAGCATACACTAACATTCCCGGTCAGACTTACCAACCCAATAAAGTAATAACCCTTTGGTATAACATGGTAGATAAAATATTAAGATCCGCTATTATTACTAGTGTGTGTTCATCGCAAATACACCTGGCATATAGTCTTGGCAGTGCTATCCTCATTTTTGTGAATCTACAAGACTTAGAGATGTGCAGCTCCACTAAAGACATCCACTGGGTCTGCCCAGACAACCCATACATAACACTACACACCAAGCTGGATAAGATGGTCTGCGTCCCTGACAGCTTTAGCCGCAGTAGCACACGCTTTCTGGCCAGATTACCCACTGCCAACACCTTTTTAGAAGATTAGGTTTACCAACACAAACACTAATACTTCTGTTCTTCCTTCCTTCATTTCTTCTCTTTTCTTGTTGTTTTTTTATGTGTAGGAAATGAAGTATATATGTAGTGTTTACCGTTTAAAATTTTTGATGTGACTCTGACCTAGTTAGATAGTGATTATATGTCCAAATGCCTATAGTGGTTATATGCCCAAATGCCTATAGAGTGATTATATGCCCAAATGCCTCTGCCTCCAACTGTTTTACTGGAACTCATGAGTTTACACAGTTTTCACAGGACACCATGGACTATGCAGAGCAAGGCTACCTCAAGGACTATGGACACATGGACTGTACGGTACTGTGCTCTCAGTGCTACGACTCCATCATACCCCTGAGACCAAAAGGGGGATTGTAGGTACAGTCCCTTTTAAGAAACTACATTTCCCATCAGCCAACTTCCGCGTTGACCTACGTCACGCGTGGGCGGGATCACCAACATCACATCCTCCATGAAAGCATAAGAAACCCGGGAACTCCTAGCTCCTCCTCTTTCGTCGCCGTGAATTCAACACGGACACAAAGAGGCTGCTCACCCGAGCAAACCAGAAAAAGACCTCTTTCTTGCAAGATCCACGATTTAGCGCGATTTCTTTCTTACCCTTGGCCAAGGTAGACTCCAGAGTCGCGCGATCTTTAACTCAATCAAGTTACAACCAGTTTTATTCGTATTAGAAGTGACGTCACGACTGCCGCCCAAGCAGTTTTAATTCAAAGTTAGGAAAGTGGCTGGACCCTTTCTTTCTTTTTTAACTCAAGCGGTGCACCTTGTTCTACAAAGATTTCCTTCCCACGAGCTACGAAGTGTCGGACCAAGAATTCTTTGTTTTTCTACAGAAGTCTCTACAGGGTCCTATGAAACTCGGCCTCTCCAAGAAATCCCCTGTGCTTCACGGAGATCTCCACAACGGTGAAAGCTCCAAAAGTCTCGGGACATCTTCTCATAATCTTGCGTAAGACTGGCATTTTGGGGCATAATCAAAAAACCTAGTCTTAGGAATTAGCTTTTATTGAAGTAGTGTGAATTTACACTCAGGAACGGTTTAATTGTTACACTGTAAACACGCAGCGTGTTGAATTGATTTATTTTGTTTCAATCTCTCAATTGTTTAATAGATAGGCTGTGCATGCTTCTCTATTCCTCACTAACACTTTAATTTCCTTATCACACATCTTGACCTCATCAAGATTTCAGTGGATTTAGTAGTGTTATGAGCTAGCTTCCCTTTTGTCTTAGCTTAGCCACACAAGGCTAATCTAGGCCTACACAAACACGTAGTCACCAGGCCTGACACTCACAAACACACCTTAGCTAGCATTCCTTTGCCTTAGCTAAACACAAGGCTAATCTAGGCCTACACAAACACGTGGCCACTCACAAACACACCTTAGCTAGTATCCCTTTGTCTTAGCTTAGCCACACAAGGCTAATCTAGGCCTACACAAACACGTGGTCTCCAGGCCTCACCAGGCCTGACACACACAAACATACCTTAGCCAGCAATCCATGCTAACTCTTTGTTCAGGCCACACACAGGCTAACTCTTTGTTCAGGCCACGTGGCCACTCACAAACACGCCTTAGCTAGCATTCCTTTGTCTTAGCTTAGCCACACAAGGCTAATTCCTTTGTTCTCCTCAAATCCCACGTGGTGATCCCTATTGAGGTATTTCACTCACGTGACCAAGTCATGTGATGCTGCCATTTTGGATGGCACGGCTCGAATCAGTTTGAATGCGAGGAAGGCGACAAACGAAAAACATAAAAGAAAAAGGAGCGAGATGCAGAAAACACCTTCACTATCCAGCGACGTAGGGCATTTACAGGGTGAGCAGAGGGAGAGGTATTTGCAAAAATTGAGGTTAGCAGGCTTAGAGAACGACGTTTACCTGCTTCCACCAGGATTGTTCACTGACGTACGGAAGTACACGAAGCCCTCGTCTTTACCTGACTTCGGCCCACATGATCTGTATACCTATGTCATTAAAAACCCATCGCCATACACAGGTATTGATCTGAAAGCGTATAAGAGTTTGGATGCCTACAAATATTTTGTGTCAGGCTGGGTAACATGCCTACATCAGTGGGTCGTCCCTGGAGCCAGTGGTTGCCATCTGATTACAGCTAAGGTTTGTTCACATTTTCATTTACTTTCGGTCCTCAGGATAAACAAAATGTTATTAAATGTCATTGAAATAACTTCTTAGTCTGTTGAGACATGGCCCGTTATAAATTTGCTGTTACCAGGCAATGACTAAGAACTGTATTATTAGGGTCGGTGTAGTTGTAGCAGTGTATTAGCAACTAGCTGTTAGCACTAGCTAATGTCAACAACATCGTAGCTGGTATGTTACTGTAGCAATATTTACGTTCAGTCATTTGGATGACTGTTAACCTTTCAGTCTCAAGTTTTTCCTTTACTGGATTTACTAGTTTACTGAGCTAGCGTGCTCGGCCAAGCCGGGAGCCATCGCGCGCTCGCCGGCCAAGCCGGGAGCCATCGCGCGCTCGCCGGCCAAGCCGGGAGCCATCGCGCGCTCGCCGGCCAAGCCGGGAGCCATCGCGCGCTCGCCGGCCAAGCCGGGAGCCATCGCGCGCTCGCCGGCCAAGCCGGGAGCCATCGCGCGCTCGCCGGCCAAGCCGGGAGCCATCGCGCGCTAGCCGGCCAAGCCGGGAGCCAGCGCACGCTAGCTCAGTAAACTAGTAAATCCAGTAAAGGAAAAACTTGAGACTGAAAGGTTTTAACAGTCATCCAAATGACTGAACGTAAATATTGCTACAGTAACATACCAGCTACTGTTGTTGATATTAGCTAGCTTGCCGTCCAAAATGGTGGACACCGGGCGTCACGTGACCCTGTGACGTCAGGTGAAATACCTTAATACCACGTGGACACACATGAACATACCTAGCTAGCATCCCACACTAGCCTTCTGCTCAGGCCATCGGGCCTTTCACTCACACACACACACACCTCACTGTTTGTATATATTTCAACTGCCATTATCCATTTTTATCTTTGTTATAATACATTCATTTATTATTGAAACTGTGTTTATTTGTGTTCCAATATCTTCGAAGTACCCAATCTCCAAGAATTCAAAGGTGCATATGATGTATGTAATATGGTAAGTGATCATAATAATTTGGAATATACCATAATTTAGCTGTTTGGTAATTTATTATTAAGCACCAAAATTAATGGTATTAATAAATGAGACTGATTTAATGATAATATGAGACTGATTCAATTTTAATTACTAACCTTCAGATTTAATGAGATTGATCATTCAATTACTCAAATGCACCTACAACACAGATCTTCTCTTGTTGGTCTCCTCTCAAGCCAGTGACATGCCTCAGGATCGGCTGACCCTTGTTGATTTAGGAGATTGGAGAAATGCTCCTTCCACCCTCTTTTTATGTCTTCCAGATTTGTGTGGAGTATACTTCCATCAGCACTTTTCACTGGTGCCACTACATTGCTTCTTGGTCCATAGAGAGTCTTCAGTCTGGCAAATAATCCAGGACTACCCTTCTTGTCTGCCAGTTCCTGTAGTTCCTCAGCTTTCTTGCACCAGCATCTGTCTTTCATAGTTCTGATTTCTTGTTGCACTTTCGCTTTAATATCTTTGAAAGCTTTCATGCTTTTATTGGAGTAATCTTTTAGATATAGGTTGTATATTTTTCTTCTAATAAAGCTTGAATAGGATCGGTCTGTTCTTGAAACCAATCTAGCGTACTTTTATTCTGCTGTCCAAGTACATAACTTGCAGTTGTGTACACAATATCTTTCAGCCGCTGCCACATGTCCAACGTTTTCTGTGCCTTTGTTGATCAGGGGCGTTTTCCTATAGAGCAGTTGTAATAGCTATTTTGAGATTGCGCTTAGTCTCATTCTTCAACTTGTCTATGTCTAGTTTCTTATTTGTTGTGGAGGTTGCTCTATTGCATCTCGGAAATACAAGTCTGAGTCTCAGCTTTGATTGGACCATATAGTGGTCTGTTGAGCATTCAGTTCCTCGCATTACCATTGTTGACAGAATTTCTTTCATGTTGGATCTGCAAGTCATGACATAATCAAGGAGATGTAAGTGTTTAGATCTTGGGTGGCACCAGGTGAAGTAAGTTTTGTCTGGTTGGCAAAAGTAGGTATTTGTGATGCATAGTTCACATTGAGTACAAAAGTTAAGCATGAGTTCACCATTTGCATTCCTATTTCCCTTGCCAAATTTCCCAATAGTACCTATGTATGTGACATGATCATTCCCTACTCTTGCACTGAAATCTCCCAGGAGCAGAAGCTTCTCTACTTGAGGTACCTTGTCTACCACATTAGTTAATTCGTGATAGAAGGATAAGTCATGGTAGGTGCATACACATCGATCAGGTTTACATAACAATCATTCCCTGTGGATACACGTAAACTTATGATTCGCTTAGATATTCCCACTGGTAGTGATGGCAGTTTGCCAGCTATCTGATTTGAAATAGCAAAAGCAACTCTGGCATTTTTTCTTCTGTCCATATTCTCACTCCAGAAGAAAGTGTATTTGCTGTCTTGCACTTGTCCTAGCCTTCAAGCCTTGTCTCTTGGAGTGCAGCAATGTTGATGCTGTAGCGATCTAGTTCCTTCGTGATCAGAGCTGTTATACACTCAAGTCTCTTATCGTTGTCCAACATGGTGTGGAGATTCCAAGTCCCAACTATCAATTTCATATTCTTCGTCTTTCTAACGCTATTATGGAGACCCACTTGCCGCGGTGAGCCAGCCAGGTAAGGACTGGGTAAGCTTTCTTTAGCTTTCTTTTGTATAATAAAGCAACAAAATATGGAATAAAAGTATTTGATGGTAAGAACGTGTCTTTTTTATTTTTCAAGAATTATTATTATAGCATTTTTCACAAATTGCTACTGTCATTTCACCGGTTTGTTTACATTCTAAGTGGAAATGATTTTGTCAAATGTTTCGTATAAAGTTTTTATTTATTTGCAAAAAATTAAAATGCACTGTTTCTCAAAATCTAGTGAATGTGTTCGCTCAATCTCATCATACATGCCTGATAGCCAACTCAGCGTGTATTTCGTGGAATAACTGTTAAATTAAAAATCAAATTCCCCACTCGCCCTTCCTTTGGGCGGTATTTTTTTTCCTCAAGCTTGTGTCCTCTACCAGAGGGCTGGGAGTTTGAGGGTCCTGCACAGTATCTTAGCTGTTCCTAGGATTGCACTTTTCTGGACGGAGATCTCAGATGTTGTTCCTGGGATCTGTTGGAACCACTCTCCCAGTTTGGGGTTTACTGCACCAAAGGGACCACTGTTGTCTTCATCTTCCACATCTTTTCTAGCTCTTCTTTCAGTCTTTGATACTTCTCGAGCTTCTCAAGTTCCTTTTTCCTGATGTTATTTTCACTTGGTATTGCCACATCTATCACCACAGCCTTGTTCTCCCATTTGTCTATCACTACCATGTCCAGTTGGTTAGCCATTACCAGTTTGTCCATCTGTATATGGAAGTCCCACAGGATCTTAGCTTGGTCATTCTCAACCACCTTCAGAGGTGTGTCCCGCTTTGACTTTGGGACTTCCAGTCCATACTCGGCACAGATGTTTCTGTACGCTATGCCAGCCACTTGGTTATGGCGTTCCATGTACACTCTTCCTGCTAGCATCTTACACCCTGCTGCTATGTGCTGGATTGTCTTGGGGACATCTTTGCACAGTCTGCACCTGGGGTCCTGCCTCATGTGGTAGACCTCAGCCTCTATTGATCTTGTGCTTAGGGCCTGTTCCTGTGCAGCTATGATTAGTAACTCTGTGCCGTCTCTTAGTCCAGCTTCATCCAGCCACTGGTAGGATTTTTCAATATCAGCCACTTCTTCGATCTGCCAGTAGTACATCCCATGCAGTGATTTGTCTTTCCATGATGGTTCCTCTTGCACTTCCTTCTCAGGTTTTTGCTGCCTGTGGTATTCACTAAGCACTTCATCATTCAGGGCCATCTCCCTGATGTACTCGTGGATCTTTGTTGTTTCATCCTGGATAGTCGCTCTGACACTCACTAGTCCTCAGCTTCCTTCATTCCTCTTAGCATACAGCCTCAGGATGCTGGACTTGGGGTGAAACCCTCTGAGCATTGTCCAGAGTTTTCTTGTCCTGATATCGGTAGCCTCTATCTCCTCCTTCAGCTAGCTTATGCCAGCAGGGTTTCTGATGACCGGCAGGGTGTAGGTGTTGATGGCCTGGACCTTGTTTTTCCCATTCAGTTGACATCTCAGGACTTACCTTGCCCTCTGTAGGTATTTGGCTGTTGCTGCTTTCCTAGTGGCCTCTTTGTGGTTGCCATTTGCCTGGGGGATTCCATGGCACTTGTAGCTGTCTTCCACGTCTCCTATTATGCCATCTGGTAGCACCACCCCCTCAGTTCTGACTGCTTTCCCTCTCCTTGTTACCATCCGGGCACACTTGTCCAAATGACATTCCGATGTCATTGCTGTAGATCCTGGTGGTGTGGATGAGTGAGTCAATGTCTCGCTCAGACCTAGCATGATTGCTCCATTTTGTAGTCTGTATCCATAGCTGCTCTTGATGATGATCTGGCTGAGGGGGTTCAGTTCTATGCAGAACAGCAGCGGGGACAGGGCATCTCCTTCGTATATGCCGCACTTGATGGTGATCTGTGTTATTAGCTTGAAATTGGCCTTTAGGGTTCTTTTCCACAGCCTCATTGAGTTCTTGATGAAGGTTCTGAGAGTCCTGTTGACGTTGTACAGTTTCAAGTATTCCAGGATCCATGTGTGGGGCATCGAGTCATAGGCTTTCTTGTAGTCAATCCAGGTAGTGCACAGATTGGTATGTCTGGTTCTGCAGTCTCGAGCTACTGCACTGTCTACCAGTAGCTGATGTTTTGCTCCTCTGGTGTTCCTACCAATTCCTTTCTGGGCCTCGCTCATGTATTGAGTCATGTGCCTACTCATCTTATCCACTATGATGCCTGATAAGAGCTTCCATGTTGTGCAGAGGCAGGTTATCATGCAGTAGTTGGATGGGACTGCTCCCTTCTGTGGGTCCTTCAGGATCAGGACTGTCCGACCTTCAGTCAGCCATTCTGGGTGAGTCTCATCCATGAGCAGCTGGTTCATCTGTGCTGCCAAGTGCTCATGTAGTGAGGTTAGCTTCTTTAGCCAGTAGGCGTGACCCATATCCAGACCTGGTGCTGTCCAGTTCTTCATTTTCGAGGCTCTTACTTGGATGTCTGTGTGACAGTTCGTATGGGTGGGTGGAGCACAGAAGGACGGCAGGCCAGAACTGAGTTCACAAAACTCTTTTTTATTGTGACACTTTTCAGCGTACACTCTTCCAGACACTCAGACACACGCATACACATTAGTCGTCTGGTTGGGGAGAGAGCTCCCTCTGCTCTCACTCTCTCTCCTTAAATAGAGCGCGGTCACTGGGGAAGACACACAAACACATTAATTAACATCAGGTGCAGTGATTCTGCCACTTACCTTCCCTGACTCCGCCCTCCGGTCACAGACCGATGCTTGACCACGCCCCCGCTGCCACATACCCACACCGCCCGACTCAGGCCGGGCGGCTGTCCGGCCTGCAGCCGACTCCCCCCCACCTTGACAGGAGAGGAAATCCGCCACGACCATCTGTGCCCCCGGCCTGTGGATCACCTTGAAGTTAAAGGTTGGAGTGCCAGATACCAACGGATGATCCACGCGTTGGCATCCTTCATGCGGTGGAGCCACTGGAGGGGCGTGTGGTCCGAACAGAGGGTGAAAGGGTGTCCCAGCAGGTAGTAACGGAGGGCGAGGACCGCCCACTTGATCGCCAGGCACTCTTTCTCAATGGTGCTGTAGCGCCCCTCATGCACCAACAGCTTCCTGCTGATATACAGTACACAGTGCAGCCTTTACCTCAGAAAAAGCCCGCTGGGATTGCTCCGTCCACTGGACCGGATCTGGTGCCCCCTTTTTAGTCAGATCAGTCAGCGGGCTGGTGACGTCCGAATAATTAGGTATAAACCTACGATAATAGCCAGCCAGCCCCAGGAACTGTCTCACCCCCTTTTTGGTCTTGGGCCTCGGGCAGGCCGCAATTGCTGCTGTCTTGTTAATTTGGGGACGCACCTGCCCGTTGCCCAAGTGGAAGCTCAGATACCGTACTTCCACCCGCCCAATCGCACACTTCTTCGGGTTGGCTGTGAGACCCACTCGCCTCAGCGACCTAAGGACGGCCCTCAGATGTTGGAGGTGCCTCAGCCAGTCATTACTATAGATAATGATGTCGTCGAGGTAGGCAGCTGCATAGGTGGCGTGGGGGCGGAGGACCCTATCCATCAGCCGCTGAAACGTAGCGGGCGCCCCAAACAGCCCAAAAGGAAGTGTGACAAATTGGTGTAAGCCAAACGGTGTGGAAAAGGCCGTTTTTTCTCGGGATAATGGAGTCAAGGGGATCTGCCAATAACCCTTTGTTAAATCCAGTGTCGAGTAAAAGCGAGTCGTGCCTAGCCGATCGAGCAACTCATCAATACGAGGCATTGGGTACGCGTCGAATTTAGACACCGCGTTGACTTTTCTATAGTCTACACAGAACCGGACCGACCCGTCGGCCTTGGGTACCAAGACCACCGGGCTGCTCCAGTCACTGTGGGACTCCTCGACGATGCCCATTTCGAGCATGGCCTCAAGTTCTTCCCGAACCACTTTTTTCTTGTGCTCGGTTAACCTGTAAGGGCGGCTACGCACTACCACCCCCGGGGGCGTCTCAATGTGGTGCTCTATGAGGTTGGTGCGGCCGGGCAGGGGCGAGAACACGTCCAAAAACTCGGTCTGCAGCTGGGCAACCTCCGCGACTTGGGTCGGGGAGAGGTGGTCTCCACAGGGAACCGGAGAGTTTCGTAATGCCAATGTTCCCTTTTGAACCTCCGGTCCCAGCTCCGCCTTCTCCGGAACCACCGACACCAATGCCACGGGGACCTCCTCATTCCAGAGTTTGAGCAGATTGAGGTGGTAAATCTGTAGCGCCCCACCCCTATCCGTTCGCCTCACCTCATAGTCGACGTCCCCGACTCGCCGTGTGACCTCAAAGGGTCCTTGCCACTTGGCGACCAATTTGGAGCTCAATGTAGACAACAGTATGAGTACTTTATCTCCTGGTGCGAACTCCCTAAGGCGCATACCCTTGTCGTACAGGGGGTTTGTCGTTCTTGGGCCTGCTGCAAATTCTCCTGAGGTAGGTGCGTGAGTGTGTGGAGTTTTGCGCGCAGATCAATAACGTATTGGATTTCATTTTTACTTGGTGAAGGTCCCTCCTCCCAATTTTCCCGCAGCACATCTAGAATGCCGCGCGGCTTACGCCCATATAACAATTCAAACAGGGAGAACCCCGTGGAGGCTTGGGGGACCTCTCGCACTGCAAATAGCAAGGGTTTGAGCCATGTATCCCAATTACGTGCGTCCTCACTTACGAATTTTTTAATTATATTCTTGAGGGTGCGATTGAACCGTTCAACTAAACCGTCCCTTTGTGGGTGATACACGCTGGTGTGGATCGGCTTAATACCCAACAACCCAGACAGTTGGTTCAGTGTACGTGACATAAACGAGGTGCCTTGGTCAGTCGGAATCTCTTTCGGGATTCCAACTCGGGAGATAATGTGGAAGAGTGCTTCCGCAATACTGCGTGCTGAGATATTGCGAAGAGGCACCGCTTCCAGGTATCGCATTGCATAGTCCACCAGAACTAATATAAAGTGGTACCCTCGTATTGACCAATCTAATGGCCCGACGAGATCCATCCCAATTCTTTTGAACGGGGTCTCGATTAATGGGAGCGGGCGCAAAGGCGCTTTTGGGATGACCGCTGGATTTACTAACTGGGATTTGCGGCACGCCGTACACCACCTACGGACATCGCCACGAATCCCTGGCCAATAGAACTGGGCCATTATTCGGGCTAGTGTTTTATCCTGCCCTAAGTGTCCAGCCATGGGATTAAAGTGAGCCGCCTGGAATACCAATTCCCAGCGGCTCTTTGGAATCAAAAGCTGCGTGACTCGCTCCTTAGTTTGAGTGTCCTGCGTCACTTGGTATAATCTATCCTTCATAATCGCAAAGTAGGGGAAGGACGGGGTGGCGTTTGGCTGGAGCGTTTGACCATCGATTACTCTCACTTGGTCAAACGCATGCCTCAGAGTCTCATCTCACGACTGCTCTAATGGAAAATCCGCGAGGGATTCCCCAATAGAGAGAAGAGGAGCCGGCGGCTCCTCACTCTGATGCGGAGATGACATAGACGGCTCTGTGACAGCTGCTCCCGCCAAAGCGACACCGGGACCTCATCTCATCTCATTATCTCTAGCCGCTTTATCCTGTTCTACAGGGTCGCAGGCAAGCTGGAGCCTATCCCAGCTGACTACAGGCGAAAGGCGGGGTACACCCTAGACAAGTTGCCAGGTCATCACAGGGCTGAAACATAGACACAGACAACCATTCACACTCACACCTACGGTCAATTTAGAGTCACCAGTTAATCTAACCTGCATGTCTTTGGACTGTGGGGGAAACCGGAGCACCCAGAGGAAACCCACGCGGACACGGGGAGAACATGCAAACTCCACACAGAAAGGCCTTCGTCGGCCCCGGGGCTCGAACCCAGGACCTTCTTGCTGTGAGGCGACAGCACTAACCACTACACCACCGTGCCGCCCACACACCGGTACCTCCCCCTGTTAAACCATGGCAGGACCCACTCTTCACTAGATGACTCATTAACTCCCCAAATCCCAGCCAATCAGTCCCCAAAACTATCGAGTGGGTAAGGCGAGGATTAACCACCGCCTTCACTATAAATTTTTCCCCTCAAAAAAGAATGTGGACCGACACTAGAGGATAGTTGTGAACATCCCCGTGCACACACAACACCTTCACCAATTGTGCTCCCCCCAATGCCTCGTCTTGCACCAGGCTTTGGTGGATTGGGGTCTGATTACAACCAGAATCCACCAATGCCTGATATGTATCCCCTTGGACATTCACCGGTATGCGATACACTCCGGCCCGATCGAGGGCGGCTCCTGGCGCGTTGGGGATCCGAACCACCGTGCCCACCTCCATCACCGAGCACTGCTGTTGGAGGTGGCCCAGCTCCCTGCAGCGCCAGCAAACCGGCCCGGGCTTCCTCTCTGCACTAGTGCTCTGGGGCTCACTCACCTGAGGGGGGGGGAGAGACAGACACAGAAGGGAGAAATGGGAGGGCACCGTGGGTGCGGTAGGCCGGCTGGGGTGGTGCCGGCCCCCGCCTCCGCGGTGGGGGAATGGGGCGAGGAGGAGACACAGGAGGAGGGGGAGAGAGAGAGAGAGGAGAGAAGAGGTTGTCTGCTGTCCTGCCATCGGGACAGCTGCCAAATGGTCCTCCGCTAGCTTGATTGCCTGATCCAGCGACGCCGGGCGGTGGCACTGGACCCACTCTGCGGTTCCTGCTGGTAAACATGCAATGAACTGCTCCAGTACCACCTGGTCGATGAGTCCCTCAGCATCGCGGTTGTCGGCCCTCAACCACTGCCAGCAGGCGTCCCAGAGTTGCTGACCAAACGTGAACGGTCGGCCGACTTCCTCCAAGCGCAAAGCGCGGAAGCGCTGACGTTGTTGCTCGGGGGTGCGCCCCACACGCTGGAGGACGGCCCGGTGAAGGTCCGCGTAGGCCGGTCGGCTGGAAGCTGTAGCGCAGCCAGCTGCACCTCTCCCGTTAGCAGGGGGAGGAGGCGCTCCACGCGCTGTTCCATCGGCCACCCCGAGGTCTCTGCTACCTGCTCAAAGAGCATTAGGAAGGCCTCGGGGTTGTCCTGCAGGCCCATCTTCATTAGGGTGAGGGGGGCAGGGCCCGCGGCGGTGGAGTTGGTGGACCCCGCTGACGTGAGGAGGTGCCGGAATGCCCAACGATCTTCCTGTTGCGCCAGCACCAGGGCCTCGAACCGTTGTTCTTGCTCCTTTCGGAGGGCGAGCGGCGCCTGGTGCTGGCTCTGTTGGGCCGTGGTGAGGGCGTGGATCAGGTCTGCGAAGGGGGAGGACTCCATGGGGCTGTTCTCTTCTGTGCTCGTCCCGGGTTTCAGCACCACTGTGTCAGTTCGTATGGGTGGGTGGAGCACAGAAGGACGGCAGGCCAGAACTGAGTTCACAAAGCTCTTTTTTATTGTGACACTTTTCAGCGTACACTCTCCCAGACACTCAGACACACGCACACACATTAGTCGTCTGGTTGGGGAGAGAGCTCCCTCTGCTCTCGCTCTCTCTCCTTAAATAGGGTGCGGTCACTGGGGAAGACACACAAACACATTAATTAACATCAGGTGCAGTGATTCTGCCACTTACTTTCCCTGACTCTGCCCTCCAGTCACAGACCGACGCTTGACCACGCCCCCACTGCCACAGTGATGGTTACTGGGTCTTGTTCAAAGAGATTGCTGTATTTGGCTCTTAGGTCTATTATCCACTGAGCACTGTCATTATGTGATTTTTTCCTTAGTTTAGTTTTTAGTTTAATGAATTCGTCACAAAATCATACAACACGATACTAACAAACTAAAATAATAATTTAACACTTGCACATAATAAATTGATAAAGAGAAGGGTGTGATGGGAAAGGAACAGAACTCTCGTCCCAATTGTGTCCTAACTCCTATTTAATAAAAGATAAGATAGACAATCTAAAACTACAGAAAAACTTCAGGAATACATTACATAAATAAAAGCAATAATGACACTGAATGCAAAAAAAACCCATTTGTGAAGGCAGATTATCACACTGAGAAAGTGTAAGCAGGCACCAACTTGCAATGGGTTACACGTTCACAGAATTTTACTTAAAATAAAAGGATTATATGATATATATCTGACTAAATTCTAGATTCTATCCTGGAGGACAAGCCGCTTTATCCTGTTCTACAGGGTCGCAGGCAAACTGGAGCCTATCCCAGCTGACTACGGGCGAAAGGCGGGGTACACCCTGGACAAGTCACCAGGTCATCACAGGGCTGACACATAGACACAGACAACCATTCACATTCACACCTATGGTCAATTTAGAGTCACCAGTTAACCTAACCTGCATGTCTTTGGACTGTGGGGGAAACCGGAGCACCCGGAGGAAACCCACGTGGACAACATGCAAACTCTGCACAGAAAGGCCCTCGCTGGCCATGGGGCTCAAACCCGGATCTTCTTGCTGTGGGGCGACAGCACTAACCACTACACCACTGTGCCGCCCCGAGGCCCTTTCTAGACTTGGAAAAAAAAATCAGATATTTCCCTACGATATTCTAAAGGCAGTAAGTTAAGTTTAATCACTCTCTCATTATAAGTTATGTTCTGGGGATAGTTTAATATAAATTTTGTTGCTCTTCTCTGAACATTCTCCAAGAGTGCACAGTGCTTGGTAGTATAGGGCGACCACAAACTGCTACCATATTCAAGCTTTGGTCGAACTAGCACATAATAGAGAAGCTTTCTAATGGTGGAGTCCTGCATGTTCCAGCAAACTCTTTTAAGGAGACCAAGAGTCTTATTAGCTTTTGCAACAGTGCCTTCTATGTGCCTTGACCAGGACATGTCGTTAGACACTGTAATTCCAAGGTCAGTGATGGATGACACGCATTCAAACGGTCAACCGTCAAGGGTGTAATTCTAGCTAGTAGTTGGAGTTTTATTCCTGGAAATGTGCAGCACTTTACATTTGGTTGAATTGAAGTCCATTGCCCAGTCCTGATTCCACTTGAGAAGACAATCAAGGTCACTTTGAAGAAAATTCTCAGCGCCAGGCTGGTCAATTGCATGATACAGTTTAGAGTCATTCGCAAAAAGAGCGATGGTTGAATTGGAACAGATGTACTCAGGAGCATTGTTGACGTACACAAGGAACATAAGTGGGCCAAGAATTGACCCCTGTGGCACACCGGATGTCATGGGAAGCCAATTAGAATAGCAGCCATCTATGACAACTCTTTGTTGCCTGTCAATAAGATAGCTTCGAAACCAAGAAAGCAGTGATCCATTGATGCCACACAGTTCCAATTTTAGCAATAGCAAATCGTGAGATACCTTATCAAAAGCTTTGGATAAGTCGAGGAAAATAGCATTGACCTCTTTGCCGCTAGCAACAGAGTTCACTATGTCATGATAGACCTCTAGGAGATGAGTTGTAATAGATCTTTCTTTGAGGAAGCCATGTTGAAGTTCAGGGGCGCAGATATGTTTTTTGAACTGGGGGGGACAAAGCTGCCAGCAAACCAACCCCAACCCCACCCCCAACATGTGTTGTCAACATGTGTTGACTTTCTAACTATGCCTGTGTGTTGCGTGAGCGGCAGTCAGTCAACAACTCTTCACAAAGTTTCCTTATGAAACAATATGCTCGCTGAAATTATGGCCGGGAACGCCAGATTAAACATTAAAACTGCCTTTTGAGCACTGTATCTACAGGCTACCACCGAAAGAAGGAGGCTATCAGAAAGGCATCTCTACTCCGTACGATTTTACTTTCACTACGACATTACTTTGAACAGACTATCAAAAAATTGCAAGGTGATATGATAAAGTAAGGCACAGTTTACTTACAGTCGTTGTTTTTTGAAAAAACGATGCAATCGTTTTCTGCCTTTTCGGTTTGGCACCCTTCATCATGCCGTGTTGGGGTCCTGAACTAGGAGCTGTCCCCGATATGCCTGTCAAACTTGTTGTGGGTAACCATAGCAACCAAACTCGAGCTCGCAACCTGTGCAGTCTGCGCAGCTCAACCAACCGAATATCAGTCTTTGTTTTGTTTTATGTGAGTTGTTGCAACTATGTATGTACTGCTGTGCACCTCAATAAACCGAATGGTAATTAGTCTTTTGATTTTTCCGTGAGGTTTGCCTTATGCAAAGAAAGACAGCATAGACGTTTTTTCCTCCCTATAAGTGGGGGGGACCGAACGAGGTGAATTTAAATCTGGGTGGGATGAATCCCACCCGTCCCACCCTCTATCTGCGCCCGTGTTGAAGTTGGTACAACTGGGCTGTAAGGTGTTGATAGCAATAGTTTAAGACACACCACTCAAGTGCCTTGGAGACTATACTAAGCAGGGAGATCAGCCTGTTGTTGGATGGCAAAACTGGATCATCCTTCTTGTAGACGGGCATAATGTTGGCAAGTTTCCAATTAGTAGGCATGACTCCAAACGAAAGAGAGAGATTAAAAATCTACACAGTGAAGGGAAACTTCATCTGCAATGAAGTCTGCTAGGTATCCCCTCGGGGCCACACGCTTTGTTGGGGTCCAAGTTGCGTAGTACTTCAGCTATTTCGGCCACTGTCAACTGGATGCTGGAGATGCCATCAGAGTTTCCGCAGATTGAAGATACGGTAGGTGGATGCGGATTAGGCGAGCTAAATACAGAGTGAAAGAATTGATTCAAAATGTTCGCCTTCTCCACACTGTCCTTAAAAAGTACGAGGTGTGTCAGTAAAGTAACAGGACTTCGTGTGCTTCTTTGATGTGAGGGGCATCGTCCACATAGAGTTCTTGCCACAGGGCCAGACGATCAACCAGCATGTCTACAAAGAGATCCTGCAGTGTTTCCTTCGTTCAATGCGTGAGAAGAGGTGAGAGTTGTGGCAGGACAACTCGTGGCTGCTTCACTACGACAACATGCCGGCTCACAACGTCCTGAGCATCTGGCAGTTCCTTGCCAAGAAGAACATCGCTGTGCTGGAGCAACCTCCATACTCACCCGACTTGGCTCCGTGTGATTTTTTTTTCCCTTTTCCCCAAGCTCAAGGGGGTCATCAAGGGGACCCGTTTTCTGGACGTGGAAGCCATCAAGAGTGCTGTGACGATGGAGCTGCGGAGAATCCCAGGAGAATCCTTCCAGGAGTGCATGGAGGCATGGCGGAGAAGGATGGGAAAGTGCATTAGACTCAAGGGGGATTATTTCGAAGAGGAAAACTTGTAGTTTGTAGTTTGGATTTGACATAAATTTTTTGTGACCCCAGTCCTGTTTCTTTTCTGACACACCTCGTACTTGGCCGTCCTTAAGAAAAGTAGGCTCTTCATTGATCTTAGTGGATGTTTTTACAAACGACCAGAAGTGCTTTGGGTTCTTAAACACAGAACCTTGTTGGTGTAATCTTTCTTTTTCCTTGAGATCATTTGTTTTGTTTTGTGTCTGAGAAGTTTGAATTTCTCAACATCACTAGAGGATTTCGTCCTTCTCCCATATCCCTTTCCAGTACTGTTCAGTCTCCAGCCTTGGTGGATCTGGAACCATGTTGTTATTACCCTGCCACTGGGTGTATACCTTTGATGGTTGAGTGGAGAACATCCTATTTATTCTCCTGGTTTCAGCTTTGCTTATGTACCTCCTTCGACGGGTAGCCAGGGCTGTGAGTCTTTGTTTGGCAGTCTTTTGAGCCTCAGGTATGGGCAACTTGCTGTATTTCTTAGGTAGCCCTTTCCTTGTCATACCTTTCTGGAGTTCTAATAGCTGGCTAACCTCTCTGGATCACCTTGATCTAAGCCTCTATCCTTCTCTTCCATGGTGGATATTGCACCTTATGTTTAGTGTTCATCTTATAGCCAAGCATTTCCAGGATCACTGTTGCTGTGATGCATATCAGCTTGTTGGTCTCAGTGATGGTCGTAGTGGGGACCATTTGCACTGCTATATTCACATCTTCTAGAAGATTTCCAGGAGGTACTTTACACAGTCATGATAGTCAGGCACGGTGGTTCAAGGTGTTCAGCTTTGTTACTATCTTCAATCTTCAGGTCAGCTGCTCATGCATTAAGCTCTTGCTCGCAAGAGTGTGTTGCTGGGGGGGGGGGGGGGGGGGGGTGTTTCCAGTCTCAATCTCCGTGTGTGGGGATGATGATAAACCCCCCCCGACCTGGCATTCTGACTCTTCCTTGCATTTGTGATGCATCTCATCAATCTCTAGTTGTGATAGCAGTTGCTGTTTGTGGATATTGGAACATTGAGTTACTAGTTGTTTTGGTGTTACTGTAGATGTTGGGTATTGGCACATGCATTGGTCCCACATCCTTCGCATGTAACCCCTCTCTCTGAGGTTACTTGCATAGTAGCATTCCAACAGTCCATTGTTCTCAGCTCTTGTCCATGAGTGTCTTGCTCTTGTTCCAGTAGCCCATTTCTCATCAGGTTGCCCTGGTTCCTCAGCACCTGACACGGACCTTAAAATATATATACATACACACATGCACGCATCTCAAAAAATTTGAATATCATGAAAAAGTTCTTTTTTTAATTTAATTCAAAAAGGTAAACTTTCATATATCATATATTCATTATCTGAGATGACCTGGCAACTTGTCCAGGGTGTACTCTGCTTCTCACCCATTGTCAGCTGGGATAGGCTCCAGCTTGACCACGACCCTGCACAGGATAAGTGGTTACAGATAATGGATGAATGGATGAATATATTCATTATACTTGAGGTGAAATATTTCAAACCTTTTTTTGTTTTTATTTTGATGATTATGTTTTATAGCTCATGAAAATCAGAAATCTAGTATCTCAAATTATTAAAATATTTCCAAAGATCAATCAAAAAAGGATTTATCATACAGAAATATCCAACTTCTGAAACATATGCTCATTTATAATCTCAATACTTGGTTGGGGCTCCTTTACCACAAATCACAGCATCAATTCGGCATGGCATGGAGGTGATCAGCCTGTAGCACTGTTGAGATCTTATTGAAGCCCAGGTTGCTTTGATAACGGCCTTCAGCTTGTCTGTATTTTTGGATCGGGTGTTTCTCATCTTCCTCTTGACAATACCTCATAGATTCTCTATGGGGTTCAGGTCAGGTGAGTTGGTTGGCTAGTCAAGCACAGTAATATCATGATCAGCAAACCATTTGGTAGTAGTTTTGGCACTGTGGGCAAGTGCTCAGTCCTGCTGGAAAAGGAACTCGACATGTCCATAAAGCTTGTCAGCAGATGGAAGCATGAAGTGCTCTAAAATCTCCTGGTAGATGGCACCATTGGCTTTGGACTTGATAAAACACAGTGGACCAACACCAGCAGATGGCGTGGCATCCCAAATCATCACAGACTGTGGAAACTTCACACTGGTCTTCAAACACCTTGGATTCTGTGCCTCTCCACTCTTCCTCCAGACTCTAGGACCTTGATTTGACCAAATGAAATGGAAAATTTACTTTCATCTGAAAAGAGGACTTTGGACCACTGAGCATCAGTGCAGTTCCAGAGATGCAAACACAACCATGGTCAAAAAAGAGTGAGGTAGCGCGGCGACGCGGACCCCACCACCACCACCACCACACACACACACGCACACACACAAAATATCAGTCAGACTTCATTACGGTCCATCCCGACACAAACGAATTTCGCTTCGCTCTCATTGACTTTGAAAGGAGGCGAAATTCGCCAATGTTTTTGCTTAATTTAGACAGCCTAAGTGACTGTAATGTTGTGGCTACCATAGGGCTGCACAATTATGGAAAAAATGATAATCACGATTATCTTGATCAAAATTGTAATCACGATTATTAAATCACAATTATTCTTGATGTTAGGGAAATCACTTAAATTTTATTTCACTATATTCAAACAAACAATATGAACAGCTTTCAGTGCAGAATGAAATTTAAAAGAGAAATTCTGATTTCCAAATGACAAATACAACCCCGATTCCAAAAAAGTTGGGACAAAGTACAAATTGTAAATAAAAACAGAATGCAATGATGTGGAAGCTTCAAAATTCCATATTTTATTCAGAATAGAACATAGATGACATATCAAATGTTTAAACTGAGAAAATGTATCATTTAAAGAGAAAAATTAGGTGATTTTAAATTTCATGACAACAACACATCTCAAAAAAGTTGGGACAAGGCCATGTTTACCACTGTGAGACCTCCCCTTTTCTCTTTACAACAGTCTGTAAACGTCTGGGGACTGAGGAGACAAGTTGCTCAAGTTTAGGGATAGGAATGTTAACCCATTCTTGTCTAATGTAGGATTCTAGTTGCTCAACTGTCTTAGGTCTTTTTTTGTCGTATCTTCCATTTTATGATGCGCCAAATGTTTTCTATGGGTGAAAGATCTGGACTGCAGCCTGGCCAGTTCAGTACCCGGACCCTTCTTCTACGCAGCCATGATGCTGTAATTGATGCAGTATGTGGTTTGGCATTGTCATGTTGGAAAATGCAAGGTCTTCCCTGAAAGAGACGTCATCTGGATGGGAGCATATGTTGTTCTAGAACCTGGATATACCTTTCAGCATTGATGGTGTCTTTCCAGATGTGTAAGCTGCCCATGCCACACACACTAATGCAACCCCATACCATCAGAGATGCAGGCTTCTGAACTGAGCGCTGATAACAACTCGGGTCGTCCTTCTCCTCTTTAGTCCGAATGACACGGCGTCCCTGATTTCCATAAAGAACGTCAAATTTTGATTCGTCTGACCACAGAACAGTTTTCCACTTTGCCACAGTCCATTTCAAACGAGCCTTGGCCCAGAGAAGACGTCTGCGCTTCTGGATCACGTTTAGATACGGCTTCTTCTTTGAACTATAGAGTTTTAGCTGGCAACGGCGGATGGCACGGTGAATTGTGTTCACAGATAACGTTCTCTGGAAATATTCCTGAGCCCATTTTGTGATTTCCAATACAGAAGCATGCCTGTATGTGATGCAGTGCCGTCTAAGGGCCCGAAGATCACGGGCACCCAGTATGGTTTTCCGGCCTCGACCCTTACGCACAGAGATTCTTCCAGATTCTCTGAATCTTTTGATGATATTATGCACTGTAGATGATAATATGTTCAAACTGTTTGCAATTTTACACTGTCGAACTCCTTTCTGATATTGCTCCACTATTTGTCGGCGCAGAATTAGGGGGATTGGTGAGCCTCTTCCCATCTTTACTTCTGAGAGCCGCTGCCACTCCAAGATGCTCTTTTTATACCCAGTCATGTTAATGACCTATTGCCAATTGGCCTAATGAGTTGCAATTTGGTCCTCCAGCTGTTCCTTTTTTGTACCTTTAACTTTTCCAGCCTCTTATTGCCCCTGTCCCAACTTTTTTGTTGCTGTCATGACATTTCAAATGAGCCAATATTTGGCATGAAATTTCAAAATGTCTCACTTTCGACATTTGATATGTTGTCTATGTTCTATTGTGAATAGAATATCAGTTTTTGAGATTTGTAAATTATTGCATTCCGTTTTTATTTACAATTTGTACTTTGTCCCAACTTTTTTGGAATCGGGGTTGTAAATGAAATTTATCCAAGAAATTACCAAAGGATGAAGGAACTGAAAACTCAATTGCAACAATTACATAGCATTATACTGAGGCCTACAAGTTTTTAGCTAGAAAGACCAGCCTATCAACATGCTCTGGCTTTAAACATGAGCGAAGGCAGGTCACAGCATTGCTTCCAGTGCTAAATAGTCTGTTGTTCCGACATAGCTTTTCTCTCTCACCTCAATCTGTTACCTACTCTCACGCCATTAGGGGGCGAACCGACGCATGTAAGGTTTCATTACTGTGACTTGGCTTGCTTGCTTATTTAGGCGGAGTAATGAAGCCTTACATGCGTCGGTTCGCCCCCTAATGGTTTGGCGGAGTACTGGTCAAAAAGTGCTTGATCATGCAGCAGAGCTCGCATTTTAAATGGAAATAAATCGTGATTTTCATTTAATTTAATCGTGGCAGCCAAAATCGCAATTTTCGATTAAATTCGATTAATTGTGCAGCCCTAGGCTACCACGGATGGATGGATGCACCATGAACTCATATAACACACACATGGGTTACACATTACCATTTGATCACTCGATGTTCTAAAATAGCAGCTAGTCGGGTGCTAACGGTTAGCATTTAACTAAGCCAGACAGCCACAAGCTTTAATACGACCAGTTCTTGCACGTATAGAACGGTATTACGGCACTTAAATATTATCTAGGAACAAAAAACAAAAGTCATTAACCCATGTAGACACTACGTTGAGAACATATACAGTCATCATGCAACTCCTCAAATAACATTACGTTTTTCAGGTGTTTTTTACCCCAAGGATAGGTCATGGCTAATATGGTTAGATGAAGGAGGCTAGGTTACGAGAGACAAAGTTTATATATATATATGCACAATTATTTTAACACTTACGCTTTGATTGTAGACGAGTAAATGACTTCAACTCTGATCGTTTACTCCCAGTCACCGAGGCTCCAAAGAAATACACACTAGTAGATGAAATTCAGCAAGTTGATAAATGAACATACCTATCTGAGGAAAAGCCCGGGTCACGTTCCTTAGTAACCAGATTGCCCAGCCATCGGTTCCATCCACTGACAGTGTAGCAGCTAGCAGTTTGTAACGGAATGCTGTTGAATATTATAATAGCAGCCAGCGGCTACACTGTCAATCTTACTGTCAATGGTTCCATATATCTACCAGGGGGAACCAAATGTTGTATGGTCTGCACAGTACTCGGGTCTATCATTACTACCAGAGTGGATTACCGGAGAGCAACACCCCCCAAAAAAAACCTCTTCGGATCTGCACGAATTACACAAGTCGCCCAAAATGCCGGGGAAAAAGTGGAATGCGCCGAAAAGCGCGCCGTTTGCACGCCTGAGTTCTTTCTTTTCTTAGATCAGGTAAGACGCTTCTGATGATGTCTCTGGTTCAGGAGTGGTTTGATATTAGGAATGTGACAGTTGTAGCCCCTTTCCTGAAGACGTCTGTGCGTGGTGGCTCTTGATGTACTGACACCAACCTCAGTCCGCTCCTTGTGAAGCTCTCCCAAGTTATTGAATCGACTTTTCTTGACAATCCTCTCAAGGCTATGGTCATCCCTGTTGCTTGTGCACCTTTTCCAGCCAGCCTTTTTGCAATGACCTTCTATGGCTTACTCTCCTTGTGGAGGGTGTCAATGATTGTCTTCTGGACAAACGTCAAGTCAGCGGTCTTCCCCATGATTGTGGTTACGTGTACCGAACTAGATCGAGAGATGCATGGTATTTGTACTGTTTTACTCAAACTCAGAATTAAATATTCTAATATTGAGTGTTTTTTGCACTGTAGGCCATAATTATCAAAATTAAAATAAAAAATGCTTGAAACATTTGTTTGTGTAATGGGTCTAGACCAGGGGTGTCAAACCTGATCCATAAAGGGCCGTGTGGCTGCAGGTTTTCATTCCAGCCATGCAGCAGCACACCTGACTTGGCTCATTCAATCAACTGAACTGTCTTCACACAGTCAAATACTTGCAGCCACACCCACCCTTGATTAAAGGGTGGGTGTGTCAGTTGATTGAATAAGCCAAATCAGGGTGCTGCTGCATGGCTGGAATGAAAACCTGCAGCCACACGGCCCTTTATGGATCAGGTTTGACACCCCTGGTCTAGACTGTATTAAATTTTCACTTAAATAACTGATAGAAAATATTGAACTTTTTCACAACATTCTAACTTTTTGAGATGCACCTAGTATGTGGTATTTTTTTCAAAGAAACAGTTCAGCATCTCTTGTTTGAATGCCCCAGATACGGTGCAGAGATATAAGTGGACAGAAGAGCTGTAGGATGAGGGTTACTCTGGGTTTGATCTGGCTGCAGTATTGGGATTTGAAGGGAGAATCTGGAAGTTGTTGACTTTTCTAGGTGATACAGGGTTATATTCTAGAATTTGAATGAAGGGTATGGTAGGAATATAGAGGGTTTTTTTTGGCGCATTTGCATTCCAGCAAGCGGCAATATGCACTTCACAGGCTTAATCCGCCAATAAAAACTTGGAAGTCTGTGATTGGCTGGGTTTGTGGCACATTTGTAACTATGCCAAGTTGTGCAAGTGTACAGGCAAAGTTGAGTAATGCCTTCTCTTCAAAATATAATTTGTGCTTCAGAAAGTCCCACTGCCCGCTCAAGAATGAGGCACGAAAATATAGTATTCACAACGTTGAACGTGTGTTCAAGCAAAGGCTATTTATCACATTTTGCTTGTGCAGTGGGACCACTGTCTCTGCTGACTCACTCAAGCATTACCCCTTGAACAATACACCCAAAATGCAATACGCCATGATAGTGTTCCTCTTTAATAAACAACTTTCCACCGCTGTCCTGATTGTCAAATCAAAAGCTCTGACCTTATGTTCAAGTGTTTAATAATCTGGAAAATCCAGAAGACTGGTCCACAAAACAGAGACTTTTTGGTAGGTCTGAAGTCTACATTAGAGATTTTTTTTAAATTAAGAACACTAACTTATGAACTTGCTTAGTATAGTCTTGAATAGTACATAAAGTATGTGACTGGAGACCACACTAGTTTGTTTTGCAGAGCTAAACAGATGGAGATTTGTCAACTTGAACTACATGCATCAGTGTAGTTTAAAAAACACCCCACCCTATTCATTTAAATGTGACTTACATGAGTAACTCCCAGCAATATTTTAAAATATTAGTACACAAAATCCACCTTTGATATTTAATATTAAATTTGTAAAATAAAATGAAGATTCTCATGACCCCATTTGTAAATAAACTCACCCCACATGGGGTCTCTGCCACAAGCTTGAACTGATCTAGAGGAGCTCAGCAAGAAGCTCAGAAGGGGCTGTAGGTCCCCCCTTCAAAATAAAATTTTGTAAACAGCAAAATGCGTCATTCCTTCTTGGTGTCTAGCTCTACGATTTAATGCTGAAAATATTTTCCAACGTTCTTCTATTCATTTGAATATATGGTGCACATTTGATCAACAGGGGTTGATGCATTAAAGAAACAGAGGGTCAAAAGACATTTTATTTTGCAAGGGCTCAAAAAAAATGACTGCACTCGTATAGGAGTTGACAATAGTTTATTTGCATGTTTATTATACATTTCACATCCAAAAATGAAGCTGCAGGATAGAACAAATGCAGAGACAGAGCCACCCTGTAAGAGAACACAGAATTATATGAATTGGGATCTTTCTCCTCCCCCAGTGCATGAGCAAATGTACAAGCCTAAAAATTTTATTCAAATGACTGCTTTTTGCAGCAGCATTCAAACTAGAGGCATTATGCAACTATGCATATGTACAATACATTTTGGAATTGAACAATAACCTCTGAACATTTAGTAGGCAAGCACAAAATATACACCCATCTTCACTAGACTACATTTTATGAGAACAGGAGAATACTTACATCAATTTATTCACCAGAGGGCCTCACACTCTCAAAAACACCAGCCTCCTTCATACTGTTAAACTCCTTCACGGCATCATACTGCTTGTAGAAGTCAGCATAAGCCTGTTTCCGGGGCTCTGTTACTGTGAACTAGAAGAGAAAAATTAAAGCCAGTAAAAAAAAAAAAGCAAAGCAATTAATTAAAAACAAAAAAAAAACCAACCTCTTCCTACAACTCTCCTGCATTTACCTATGGACTGCAGGTGAAAAGTTTATGAAGTTATGAATTTGAATTCAAATTAATTCATATATATTCTATGGACAAGTATTTTATTGGGAAATACACAACTCCTTTTTCCATACAAGCTACATCTGGGACATGGAGAACCAAAACCATTACAAATCTGTCACTTGTGAAGAAAATCTATGAACTTTGATAAATTTGGGTACATCGTTTGTGAACGTGTCTATAAAATAAAACCTCACACATTGGCTTGAAGATATGAAGTTTATCTTAATCTTGAAAAACTTGCATTTTTCATATGAAACATCACGGATCTGAAGGAGTAATCCAGTAATTTGTCGGCCAGTCTGCTTGTGATGAGTGTTGAAGGCAGAGCTGAAGTCTTAAGAGCAGTCTTGCATAACTCCCCAATGTTCCAGATTGGTCAATATTGTGTGGAGAGCTGGGACAATGGCATCTTCTGTAGATCTGTTAGCCCTGTACACAGACTGGTGAGAGTCCAATGTGGATGCAAGGCTGGAAATGTGACGTCTGACCAAACATTTCATGACAACTGATGAGTGCCACCAGACGGTAGTCATTAAGGCTGCTGGTGGTGGGTTTTTTTTTGTTTGGGGGGGGGGGGGGGGGGGGGCGCAATAAGATGTGTAGCAGCTTTCAGGCAGGATGGGATCATGGACTGAGAGGGACAAGCTGAAGATTTTTTGTGAAGACCCCAGCCAGTTGGTCTGCACAATCCGTCACCCTCCCGGACACCCCATCAGGTCTGGTAGCTTTCCTTGGGTTCACTGCCCTCAGTGTGCGCCTTACCTCATGTTCCTGCACTGTGAGGGTATGACTACTGTTTGGTGGTGAGTGAAATGTAGCTGCCTCTGGTGTAGACCCCGAAGCCGTTTGTTTTCAGGATAATGGCTGGCTGATGAAATTATTGGCTGGCTAGCTGACTCAGCCAAAACCTTAATGGCTGCTGCAGCCACCAAAATGTTTATGGCTACAAATGGCTGATACTGGACGTCACTGTGTGGCATATATCCGGGCGAACGGATCAAACAAATGGGGGGAATAAATAGCAAATTACCACAGGTCCCCTGGTCTCTTACTTCATTGTAAATATAAATCTAGCAAGATTGTAGTTCAATGCTAATAATAAGCTAATCTGGATTGTTCGAGGAAGGCATCTAGCTATCTACTCTCACTAGCAATGACCAGTGAAGGACTGGCAGCTATCTTACTATGATGAAAGTAGAGTGGTGGAGTACTTTTTTTTTTAATCAATCTCGAAGTATGTGAATAGGGTTGCCACATCTGAGTTGTAAAAAACCGGGACACATCGGTCGGCGGCCGCGCCTGCGCGCACGTACGAGCGCGGGGGTTGAGGGCTGCGGACACGCACATCTACAATGCCTTATGCCTTACTGTATGTGAATGTTCACGTTTAAAAATAAAACAGTTCAACTGGTGCAGTTAGGCGTTTAGTTAAAATTCATTTTGTCTTCTTAACCCTTAAATGGGCACTACCACAAATATTATTACAAAAAATAATTTCATATAGGAATGATCTTATTTGGACGCCAATATTTTTTTTAACAATATATTTTTTTCTTTTTGACAGGTACCGGATCTTCTACTTCATTCTGTCCGACTCCCTCATCGTCTGTCTCTCCTCCCATTCCGTTTCCAAATCAAAATAATACAAATATAATCAATATAGGGCGGCACGGTGGTGTAGTGGTTAGCGCTGTCGCCTCACAGCAAGAAGGTCCTGGGTTCGAGCCCCGGGGCCGGCGAGGGCCTTTCTGTGTGGAGTTTGCATGTTCTCCCCGTGTCCGCGTGGGTTTCCTCCGGGTGCTCCGGTTTCCCCCACAGTCCAAAGACATGCAGGTTAGGTTAACTGGTGACTCTAAATTGACCATAGGTGTGAATGTGAGTGTGAATGGTTGTCTGTGTCTATGTGTCGGCCCTGTGATGACCTGGCGACTTGTCCAGGGTGTACCCCGCCTTTCGCCCGTAGTCAGCTGGGATGGGCTCCAGCTTGCCTGCGACCCTGTAGAAGGATAAAGCGGCTAGAGATAATGAGATGAGATGAGATAATCAATATAATTTCTCTCAGTCTGCTTCGTTGTTGTTTTAGCCTTTTCTCTGGAGAACTGAACTTTAAAAGTTAGACTACCGTATCATACCAAATAGCCCTAATCCTTTGTTTTAATCACAAGAGAGAGGTGCTATGTTATTGGGACAACTGATTTATTCATTTCTCACGCCAGTGTTCAGGCATTCTTTTTTGATATATTTAATGATTTATTTAATGATTCATTTATTGATGAAACTGGCCCAGGCTTTAGAACCAGCCTTTATCAGAATCAGAACATAGGAAGTAGACAGCCAGCCTATTCGCGCACCGACCAAGGGAACTCTCACCTATTGTTTGGTATTACGGTATTCCAGTATCTTTGATTTCGCGCGGCCGCCGTTGTATTGACCACGATCACCTAGCAACGGCGACTGGCTGCGTGCGCAAACATTCGGTGAGGCCACACAAGCAGCTGCCTACAATATGCCCGCTTACGTGAAAACTATTAATATGTTAAGTGGCTGCGAGAAACATTAATGATTTGTGTTTATTTCAATGGGGGATAATGTGAGGAAGTAAAAAACCAGGACAAAACGTGTCCCGGGAAGGTTATTCCATTTTCCTGGACATTTTCCATTTTCCACAAAAAAACCGGGACAATCCCGGAAAAACCTGGACGTGCAAACAAACAAACAAAAAAATACCTTTACACTTTCCCTCAGCAGCGGCAAAGAATGCAGCCATCTCGTCGATATCGGAGTCGATTGATGCTCTGGGTGGGTTCCCGGGTTCCCCAGTGTATCGTGGTAACGGTGTGAGGGGCGGGAAGCCAGACAGGTAGTCACAACGGCAAGCTTGTGGTGGCTCTCTGTGCTGTGATATCAGTTCTAAATCTCTACAGTGTATGCCTATACGTCTCTATTGTGTTACTACTAGTGTGTACAGTTGATCATGTTTGTGTCACTTTTCTTGTAGCTCATGATGTGGATAAACCCATTATTTGATGTACACAATTCTTAGTGGCTCAGCCAAATTTTATTAGATAGCGGCTCAAATTGGCTTACAAAATTATTGGCTGGCGGCGGCTCAAATTCTAAATGGCGGTTTTAGCGGCGCCTGGCGGCGGCTTCGGGGTCTACTCTGGTGCCTTCATCTCAAAGCAGGCAAAGAAACAGTTCTGTTCCTCAGCCAGCGCAGTGTCACCATCAGCAGCTGTGAGATTACTGGACTTGTAGTTGAACTCCCTGTCACATCTTGTGACTGTAGAAATAGTCCTCGATCTTCCTCTTACAAGCTGCCTTGGCTGCTCTAATGCTTCTTCTCAAGTTAGCTCTGGCAGCACTATACTGTGCCTCATTGCCAGACCTGAAAGCGGTGTTCCTATCCGTCAGCAGGATCTGGACTTGATCATCCATGGTTTGCAGTTAGGATACACCCAGATAAACTAACAGACAGTATAAGCACAGTTCATGTAGCTGAGCACAGCTGAAGTGTACTCTTCCAGGTCAAGTTGTTCTTTCAAAGCAATCTTACAACTGAAGTGAGGTGCCTTCAGACCAAATTTTAACAGTCCTTATGATGGGTCGAGTTTTCTTCCTGGGGGCAGGGGTACTGGTATTAACATGTGACCCAAATGTCCCAGGTGAGATCAAGGTGCTGCCCTGTAGCCACTTTTGATGTTAGAGTAGGTTTTATCCAATGTTTTACTTCCAGTAGCACATTAAATGTCCGACTGAAATTTGGGGCACACTAACTTTAAAATCACCATTGTTGAAGTCACCTGCAATAACATGTACTGCCTCAGGATGTGTGTTCTGCTGACCACTTACACAAACCAATAAGCAGCCAAGAGCTGAGGTAGCATGAGCATCAGGTGGAATGTACATAGTGACCAACCCCACAATAAACTCATGATGGAGTTAAGTCAAGATGGCGGCACATGCACACGCAGCAGCTCAGTACACTACGAAACTGCTTTTATTGTTTATTTCTTCCTGCATGTCATATATGCTTAGGAGAACATAACATGCACTCGAAGTGAGCTGCTAAATATTGGTTTGCTACAAAACAGCCATGTTTTCGACATGGAATATTTCAAAACACGCTAAACAAGCCATCCTAGAAGAGCTCGTTAGACTGCCGAGGTCACCGCGGATTACCATCCCAGCTTGGAAGTGACGAAGACAGCGTACAGAGCGGAAACAAAAGTGAGGTTGTCGAGCCAGCATACGTGCTAGGCTAGTGAGAGCCCCGCACAAACCCCCGCTGCCGAGTCTTTTCATCTCAAATGCAAGATTACTTCCCAACAAAATTGAGGAGCTGGAGCTCTCCATATCCATGCAGAAAAACATCAAAGACTGCTGTGTTACGATTATTATGGAGACATGGTTAAACCCGACGATTCCAGAGGAGGCTAGCAAGCTAGCAGGCCACGCTACACACCAAGCCAATAGAATGCTAGACTCCAGTAAGAGCAGAGGAGGTGGACTTTGTTTACACAAAACTCGTGCACAAACGTCAAGATCACAGACTCTCGCTACTCTCCAGACCTGAAGTATTTAACAGTTAAGTGCTGTCCCTTCTACTTACTGAGGGAATTCACAGACAGGTAAAAACAACTTCTTGAACCGGTCCCGTTGTTACAGTTCACTGCACAACAATAAGGCATGGTTTTTCTTTGGAAATTCCCGAACGCACGTCTGCAATCAAGCTGAATGGCAATGCAAATAAACGGAAGTGGACACAGCTCAAGCGATTTGTTTGTCTTGAATGACATCACATGCCGAGTGGTCACGAAAATCGCCAAGCAGAAATTCGCCACGATCCGCAATAACTTATTTTAATTATTACTTATCAACAATACTTCTTGGGACCAGAAGAAAATTACAGAGGGTTTAATATATAAAGTTTCAAATGTGCATAAATTTAAAACCTTTGCCTATGGCCTTTAAGGTGGCCAGTAAAGCGTTTAAATAAAACCCACCAAATCAACTGCTATGACCAATGAATTTTATGCAGACACTTTATACTTGATATCTACGAACATTTGCTTTAAAGGACTTTCCAACCGACCTTGAATGTAGCTGCTGCAAACAGAGCCAGGCCAAAAGCGAGGGGCAGATGACGCCTCAGGCGCTTTGCAAGGAGACCCCTCATCTGAGGCTTTGCAAGAGACATGCTGAACGATCTGTAGATCACACAGAAAATCAGTTATCGCAAAGTTGGAAGGTACATATTCAACATCTGAAGGCTGAAATCAGTGAATTGTTCATGTCAGTGCTTTACAAATCACATACTGCAGTCCAGTGAACAGATGAGTGGAGTACCCCACATAATCACTTTATTAATCCCTGGAGGGAAATTCAAATTTGCTACCAAGCTCCTGAATCAAAGCAGTAAACATGTCTAAAAATATAAGATAAAATAGTCTGAAAAAAGAATAAATAAAATAAATTTTTATTTTTATAAAGATCTATTGCTTTTATATGCGTTTCCTAACAACCCCACTCGCAAAGTCTCTCGAACTGTGACTGACCTTAAAGTGCATATCACGGGTAAATTCAGGAGCAAGATCAATGTCATTCTCCTATTTTATATTAAACTTTGGTCAAATATCTGTCACATTTTGCGCAATTTTTTTTAACCTTGTGCAATACCAGAAAAATTCAGTTGAAATCAAGCCATTTGAGGCGAATTGGTCCGCCTCTGAAAAAACTTGGCATTTGGACCCGGCAAATTTTCGTGATGTCGCGTGCAGGACTCCTCCCTCTGAATTCTACGTCAGCACTGGTTTGTTTATGAGAAAACGACCTGATGGTTTTCTGCAAATTTCTTCAATGTTATCACGTAATTATTAAAATGGTTAACAGATGGGCTTGGGCGGTATCCATTTTTTCATACTCCGGTATATTCCTGACTAAATACCCCGGTATTTACGTTTTTTGTGTGTGTTTTTTTTATATATACTATTGTAGGCTTTATTTCATATCTTCTTCACATTCTATAGTAATTTAATGTTTCTTTGTTATTCTATTTTTTTGTTAATCTATTCTGTTTTAGATATTCTGTATTTGACATTATAAAACAAACAGTTGAAATGTTAAAAGACATTTATTTAAACTGCCAGGATGACATTTTTGAACTCAGTGCCAAGGCCTATATTAATGTTGGAAATAAAAACACACATTAATAAAAATAAGAAGTGCAAATGCCAACAAAGCCAGCAGAAAACAAAACATTGCATGCGAGTTCAAATCACATCTTTTGTAAATCAAAAGAAAATAATTTGCCTTATTCAAGCAATAACAGGTAGCTTTTTTCCACTCAAACAGGCAAATAGGCTATACAAGTAATGAAATAAAGCTACAGTATTTCGGGCTGCTAGTAGGCTGTGCCCATTTAGAAGAAAATTAGGAATGCACTAAAAGCCTCTTTATGCAAAGCTAATGAGTTAGCATCCTTAGCTGAGTGATTGGAGAGAACTCAAAACATAATGCAATAGCCAATCCAAGGCAGAAACAACAAACATGAACAGAAACCATACACGGGGCCCCATGCTCCCAATAACCTAAATGAAAATAATTCGCTAACTTAAATTTACATTTCTGGTAGTGGTAGGCCACAAGCAATTCTTAATTTCTATCAAACATTCTTTGCCAAGAACACCAGCATATTTACTTTATCTGGCTTCAGTTGGCAACGCTGTGGTGTGACTGTATTTCCTGCTGTACTGAATATGCACTCAGATGCAGCGCTTGTCGCGCATATGCAGAGGTATTTGCAGGCAACTTTTGACACCATTGGCAAACGTGTTTCATTCAGTTTCCACCATTCAAGCGGGTTTTCTTCAGCAGGGATTGTGTCCTCTTGCGCATATACTGACGGTCCTGCCTGTGCACGCTCCACTTGGCTCACCTTTATCATTCGGCAGAAAACCAAAATGCTCCCAGGCAATGGCTGAGGCATCAGCCTTTTTTACTAATTCCGCACCGCCATCATTTGCAGTCACCATCCTCACACACTGACTGGGCCAACTGTCTCTTGCAAATTGGTCCAGGATATGCACTTTAAAACCTCAGTTTCTAGCAATAGAGGCCCTATGGACCCTTTTCACGTGACGTCATGACAAACGCGGCCGCCATTTTGGACATGTACTACCAGTAGTTTACCGCAGCCAACACTGAGGAACGGCAGCAAAGAAAGTGTTTATTTTCAGCAAGACTTCCATCATGCCACTATATTGTTGTGCACCTGGATGTAGTAACCATCAACAAACAAGGCAAGGGTTATCATTTTATCGGATCCCGGTAGATGCTGACCGACGGAGAAGATGGATAGCGGCATACCAACGCTTGTGTAGTGACCACTTTGTTGGAGGTAAGACGAATAAAATTAGCCAGAAAAGGCATTACATTGCTGTTAACATTCCATTCTAGTTTACTGTAATTATAATCTGGCAGCTATTTACACCGGATCCAGTGTAAATAGCTGCCGGAGCCAACGTCTGAGGTTCTGGAGCGCGCTCCGGCAAGCTCGGACGTTGGCTCCGGCAGCTATTTACACTGGATCCGGTGTAAATAGCTGCCAGATCATAATTACAGTAAACTAGTAAATACAGTTTTCTGCATCTCGCTCCTTTTTCTTTTATGTTTGTCGCCTTCCTCGCATTCAAACTGATTCGAGCCGAAGTCCACTACATGTCCAAAATGGCGGTCGCGTTTACGAAGGTCACGTGACTGAAAAGGGTCTATATGAACATTGCGGGTGGCGAAGCATTACACTGAGCGGGGAAGTTTTCTGCTATGACCGATTAAGCACTCACATCTACATACTTCCATTCCCAACACTTATTAAATTTGCGATTTCATTCGGGAAAGCATTAGATGAGGAATCAGATAACCACTGCCGCAGACATCATTAATAGGGTGCATCAGTTGCCCCCTAAAAATGAAAAGTTCCTCCGATCATGATGCAATTTTGTTTTTATGTTCCTTTTGGTAAGAAAACACACTGGGTGAAATATTTTGACAAAATTCAAAAAGTTTAATGGTGGCACCAGGAGCTCAAAGTTATGGAAAAAGCTGCTATTTTATGACTTTTATGACAAAATTTCGATCACTTTTCATGAAACATTATGGCACCTTATAGAGTATACCAAATATCTTATACACATTTTAGTACATATTCTAAATATATTCTCAAGCACAGTTAGAGTTTTCGCTGTTCATTGAATCATTGTTCAGCTAATTTTAAACAATACAAATGTATTATGAATCACATTAATGCTTCTCAATCCCTTGCAAAGGTTCTTAACATGATCTCTGGGTCACAAGAAATCAGTAAATGGAGTCCAACATTGTGATTCAAACCTTACGCGAAAACAAAAGCGTTTTTTGGCAAAAAATGAACCTCATGGTGCCACCATTAGACTTTTGAATATGGTCAAAAAATTTTACAGGATGTCTAAAGGAATCAAAACGTCATAAACAGAGTTCGATAAGTTATTGGAAGGTTAATTAACAAAACAGACAGTAAAAAGTTTCCATGAACGTTACAGGAGACCCCATAGCTAGCAAACTAGCTTCTCACACAGGTTACAAATTTAGAGCAATTTCAGAGACATTTCGCCAAATAAATTATGAAGCATAACTACGTACATACATCTACATCTCACATTAGACTCCACATACATGACAATATTAAAACGACTCAGTAAAAACCAACCAGGAAATGCAACCTTTCAATACACGACCTTCACAGAAAACGTCCGGTAATGGAGGCCAGCGCGTTAAAATACTACGGATCCTTGCAAGGGCCAAAATATCCGCAAAGCATCATGGGAGGTGATGTGCCCGCCCGGTTTTTCAGCGACCTTTGCTCTGGAAGTAAAGCTCCTGTTCATTTTTGAGACAGAATTTTTATTTTTTTTAATTGAAAACCAATAACATAAAAACAAACAAGGCACTTAGTTCACACAGAACACAAATATAAAGGTTGAGCGAGGAAAGAAAAAAGAGAAAAAGGGTAAACAGTACAGGGGCTTAGCTCAAATTCAATTAAAAACAGATAACTAGACTGCATTTCCGCAGAAAAAATGCAGTGTCCTTGCTGAGCTGTAGCAGAACAGCTATCATGCTAGCATGCTAACAACTAGCATGCTAACAGTTAGCATACTAACATGCTAAAAGCTAGCATGTTAACGCTAACATGCTAACAGCTAGCATTCTAGCATACTAATGATTAACATGCTATTTGTTAAAATTCTAACACTTAAGGCTAACATGCTGACAGCTATCATGCTGTCAGCTAACATGCTAATGGCTAGTATGTTAACTTTTAGCATGCTAACACACTGAGGGTGACATGCTAACATGCTAACAGTTAGCATGCTAACATGCTTAGGCGAACTCTGCATGCTACCATGCTAATCCTAACATGTTAACAGCTCTCATGATAACATGATAATGGTGAACATGCTAACAACTCGCGAGCTAACAGCAGGCATGATATCGTAATGGGTAACATGTTAACAGCATGGTAACACGTGAATGCTTATATGCTAATTGCTATCATGTGTGCGTAAGTATTCCTAATAAAGTGGCCATTGCGTTGAAGTTGATTTGCTGTCAAAGTCTCAAATGAGCAGATCCTTGCCAAATGCATCATCACCTATGGGGGAAGGGAGGAATGACTCAGTCAAGCTTCCATTGATTAGCGGCAAAATGGAAAAAAATGGATGGATGGATGAAAGGCAAGACAAAGATGAGTGCGGGTCAGAACCGATATCATGTGTGTGATGGGTAATTTGGCCTGAGGTGCCATATGAAGTTTGGTGGATGTGTGGTGAAGTGTTACTGAGCAAAACTCCATTCATTTGAATGGGGCCAAAAATCAATGGAAGCCTATGGAGGTAAAAAGAGATGCGTGAAAACCAAGGAAAAGACGAGTGCAGGTCTCAGATGAGGGGATGGATCTGTGCGGGGACTTGGCCTGAGGCATCAAGTGAAGTTTCTTGAAGTTTGGTCACTTGGTTAAAAAAATGTGAAAGTTTTTCTCCTGAAACACCATTCATTTTCAATGGGGTCAAAAATGAATGCACACCTATGGAGGAAAAAGGGATGAGCAAAAAGAAAGGAAAAATATGAGTGCGGGTCAGAACCGATTGCATGTATGTGTCGGGGGAGTTGGCCTCAAGTATCACATGAGGTTTGGTGCATCTGCGATGGAGCATGTCCGAGTAGGACGATTCGATTCATGAGCCCTATTCATTCTCTATGGGAAAAAAACAAAAGAACAACGACAAGAACAAGAGAACGGGCACATTGATCCAAAAGCTGTATACAAGCATGCTACACCACTTCGGGTCAGACATCTCAGAGTTGGAACGGTGTCTCTTTCCTGAACACCCTAGGAGGAGTAGTGGATCCAAAAAATGTGTCGGAATAAGGCAGAATAAGTAAACTTAAGAAGAACAATAGTGTGCTTGCCTTTGGCAAGCACACTAATAAATAAAGGGTTGTCTTATCTTTTACATATTGTAGAGATTTGTACAAGATCTTAAATTCCTTCAGCCAATGAAACATACATGGAACAGTTTTAAAGTATCTATGTTTGTGAATGAAAAATTTCCCAAATAAAAATATTTAAAACCCATCCATAACCACTTATCCTGTGCATGGTTGCAGGCAAGCTGGAGGCTATCCCAGCAGACCATGGGCGAGAGGCAGGGTATACCCTGGACAAGTCACCGGGTCATCACAGGGCTGACACATAGAAACAAACAACCATTCACACTCACATCTGCGGTCAGTTTAGAGCCACCAATTAGCCTAACCTACATGTCTTTGGGTAAAACCGGAGCACCTGGAGGAACCCACGCAGACGTGGGGAGAACATGCAAACTCCACACAGAAAGGCCCCCATCAGCCACTGGGCTCAAACCCAGAACCTTCTTGCTGTGAGGCAACAGTGCTAACCACTACACCACCGTGCCACTCTAAAATATTTAAAATAAAAATAAAATTCTCTCCGGCGGCACGGTGGTGTAGTGGTTAGCGCTGTTGCCTCACAGCAAGAAGGTCCGGGTTCAAGCCCCATGGCTGGCGAGGGCCTTTCTGTGTGGAGTTTGCATGTTCTCCCCGTGTCCGCGTGGGTTTCCTCCGGGTGCTCCGGTTTCCCCCACAGTCCAAAGACATGCAGGTTAGGTTAACTGGTGACTTTAAATTGACCGTAGGTGTGAATGTGAGTGTGAATGGTTGTCTGTGTCTATGTGTCAGCCCTGTGATGACCTGGCGACTTGTCCAGGGTGTACCCCACCTTTCACCCGTAGTCAGCTGGGATAGGCTCCAGCTTGCCTGCGACCCTGTAGAACGGGATAAAGCGGCTAGAGATAATGAGATGAGATGAGATAAAATTCTCTCCATTGCAGAAGCCACATTTAATCGCTTTCCAAGTTAAAGGGGGTGTGTCAATCCTCTTGGATTGGCGTCAACTCCACAACTCATTCCAAAAGGACCACACTGGATTACAAAGGAAAAACAAATGTTCCAAATTTTCTATATCATTTTCAAAAAATACACAATTGTTTGCTTTGACATTAAATTTTAATTTTAAAAACTCGTTTGTTGGATAATACTCATTTAATATTTTAAAATTGACCTCAGTGATTTTAGGAGGGAGAGGAAAAGATAAATAATATTTTCTTATTATCTTAAACTCCTTCATAATGTAATTCCTTTTAACAGCATTGGGAAAAAATCATTTAACAGAATATTCCTAATAGTTACAAATATCATCAGACAGGTTGATTCCTACTATGTGGAGCTGCCTCATCTGAGGTGATTTCTTAGAATACAAAATATCTTCTTTCACCATTGCTTTCAAAGGGGCTGGTGTGGCTCTAAACATCCATCCATAACCACTTATCCTGTGCAGGGTCGTGGGCAAGCTGGAGCCTATCCCAGCTGACTATGGGCAAGAGGTGGGGTACACCCTGGACAAGTTTGAGCTTGAGCTTTTTTGGGGGGGACACTCCCACTCAAAGTGATTTGGCGTCCTATTAGGATTGGAACTACTAGTTCACATATTGTGACCAAGCACACACACATTAAATACGAGTTTCTTTTCTTTTTTTCAAAATTAAATTTTATTTCTTTTTCAGTAATAAACTTATGTCATCATAAAATTCTTTATGTAAAAGTAAATTTTTAATATTAATTTCTAATTGTTTATTTCTCATTTTTTAATAATTTTATCGTGAAAGTTTGAATATTTGATACAATCTAGAAGCAGGTGTTTGACATTTTCTTTTACATCACAAGTTGTACATTGATTGGAGGTTTTTTTTTTTTTAAAGAAATTGTGTATCATTAAGTAGACATTTTCCAAATCTAAGTCTTGTAATTATCCTTTGTTTGTTTCTATTTTTGTGAGAATATGTGGTGTGTGTTGTAATATTTGGTTCAAGTTGGTAGAAGAATCTACCAGTTTGGGAATTTTCCCATGTGTCTTGCCATATTGTAAAAATAACATCTTTGATATGTTTTGTGATATCAGAAGTGGTAAAAGGGTAATGAATGTCATAAATATATGTTATTTACCAGCTGGAAGGTCCATATCGTGAAATTCCGTGACCGAGGTCTTGAAAGTACTGACTGAGGCTGAGGTCACGGTATTTCACCATACAGACTGACCCTAAGCTGGTAAACAATATATTTATTTTTTCTTTACCAAATTCTAACAAAAAATGAGAGCGCCTGAAAGGGAAAACTGAGGCGAGCCGCCATTTTGAATCCTCATTCATGGCTGTAATGCAAATTGCTTCCTCCTCGTCCTCGGTATACAAGTGCACTTCCATGGCAGGAAAAAAACTACATTTTGCTGCCTATGTAGTCCCCTATTTATACAAAATTGAGTCATTCAGGATTCAGCCATGTTTTTGCTTGGCGTTAGCAAGTTAGAGGTTTTTAGCTTTCTCCCAAAATGTTTCTTTTATTTTGTCTTCCTCAGGGTAGTAAAACTCGCTTTCACTGTGAACACTGTTGTTATCGCTATCCATGCTGTAAAATTAATGCTATTTTCCTGAGAAATGCTGGCAAAAATGTATAAGATTTTTGATAATCTTATGAATAAATCTTATAAAAAAAGATAAATGTTGACAAAAATTCTATGTTTGTTGTTGTTGTGAACAAGCAAGTCGCCAGAGGTCCATAACCGGGGTCCGTACCGTAGGATACGGACCTGCTCGCCAGCCAATCAGAGCGCAGGATTTGATGGAAATCGGACCACGAAAAAAATAAATATGTTATTTACCAGCTGGGAGGTCCGTATCATGAAATACCGTGACCGAGGTCTTGAAAGTACTGACCTAGGCCCTCTGGGCCGAGGTCAGTATTCAAGGCCGAGGTCATGGTATTTCACCATACGGACCGACCTTAAGCTGGTAAATAATATATTTATTTTTTTCTTTGCCAAATTCTAACAGAAAACCAAGCCAAGCTGCCATTTTGAATCCTCATTCACGGCTGTAAAAATCTTTGCTTCCTCCTCGGTATACAAGTGCACTTCCATGGCAGGAAAAAAATTACATTTTGCCGCCTATGTAGTTCCCTATTTATACAAAATTGAGTCATTCAGGATTCAGCCATGCTTTTGCTTGGCGTTAGCAAGTTAGAGGTTTTTAGCTTTCTCCTGCAATGTTTTCTTTTATTTTGTCTTCCTTAGGGTAGTAAAACTCGCTTTCACTGTGAACACTGTCATTATCACTATCCATTCTGTAAAATGAATGCTATTTTGAATCCTCATTCACGGTTGTAATTCAAATAGCTTCCTCCTCAGTATACAAGTGCACTTCCATGGCAGGAAAAAAAATACATTTTGCCACCTATGTAGTCCCCTATTTATACAAATAGGAGTCATTCAGGATTCAGCCATGTTTTCGCTCGGCGTTAGCAAGTTAGAGGTTTTTAGCCTTCTCCTGAAATGTTTTATTTTATTTCTTCTTCCTCAGGGTAGTAAAACTCGCTTTTGCTGTGAAGACTGTTGTTATCGCTATCCGTGATGTAAAATTAATGCTATTCTCCTGAGAAATGCTGGCAAAAATTTATAAGATTTTTGATAATCTTATAAATAAATCTTATTAAAAAAAAGATAAATGTTGACAAAAAATGCTACTATGTTTGTTGTTGTTGTGAATGAGAGAGTCGCCAGAGGTCCGTAACTGGGGTCCATACCATAGGATACGTACCCGCTCGCCAGCCAATCAGAGCGCAGAATTTGATGGAAACCGGATCGCGAAAAAAAGAATAGGTTTTATTTACTGATCTTTTGGCCAATTTATCAGCCATTTCATTTCCTTTAATACCCACATGAGCTGGAATCCAACAAAAACAACCTTACCACCCATAAGATAAAGCTGGTACATAAGATATCGGAAATCTAATAATTCTATGTCATTATCTTCCTTTTGAATTTTTTGTAAGACAGACAACGAATCAGAAAATGTCACACTTTGAAAGGGAAGCTTATCAATAAGAAGTTCCAAAGCCTTTGTAATTGCTAGTAACTCAGCTCTAAAAATAGTACCATTTGAGATTTTATAATCTTTTTGAATGTTTAAACTTGGAATTACAATGCCAGATGCACAATCAAAATCTTTTTTTGAACCATCAGTAAATATATGTAAGTGTGTTAGGGAGGGTAAAGGTATGGTGAAGTTCGGATCCAAACACAGAACACAGACAGTAATCCAATAAATAAGATGATTTAATAAAGGGAAGAAAGGACATGGCAAAAGCCCTCTGTAGAGGGCTCTGGGCTCGGGCTCAGACTCAGGCTCTGGAGACGGCTCTGGGCTGGGCTCTGGCTCTGGGCTGGGCTCAGGCTCTGGACTAGGCTCAAGCTCTGAAGATGGCTCAAGCTGTGGACTTGGCTCAGACTGTGGACTTGGCTCTCTTTTGAACTCTGACACTGGCTCCAGCACTGGCTCTGGAGTAGACTCTGATGCTGGCTCCGGCACTGGCTCTGGATTAGACTCTGACGCTGGCTCCAGCACTGGCTCTGGAATAGACTCGGACGCTGGTTCCGGCACAGGCTCTGGAATAGACTTGGATGCTGGCTCCGGCACAGGAGCAGACACTGGCTCCGCCTCTGGCACGGAAACAGGAACAGGTGCTGGCACGGGAACAGGAGCTGGCTCTGGCTGAGAAATCAGCTCAAAAGAGACAGCCTCCTCTGCTGTCTCTACTTCAGCCACTAGGGAGAGCTCTGGAGCGACGGCCTCCTCATCTGAGCCAGCCACTGGAGTGGTTGCCTTTAGGAGGGGATCTACAGCAACAGCCTCCTCGACTGCATCGACCACAGGAGGGAGCTCTGGAGCGCTGGCATCCTCAGCTGACTCGGCCTCTGGCATGATTGCCCCTCCCCAAAAATTTTCATGGGGTTCCTCCCTTACTAAGGATTCGAAAATAAACTTTAGCATGGCAAAGAAAGTCTGAGAGTTATGAAGACAAGGGTGTTCAACCCAAATCAGACAGTCCACCCATCTGCGTGCTTGTCCAGCAATGAATGTCAGTACAAAGCTTACCCAGATGGGTTCGGGTGTCTTGGGCTCTTGGAGGTTCTCATAGAAGAGATCACACTGGAGCTTGAATCCCATGATATATCCCATAGTAGACTGCCAGGCAAGGGCATAGGTTTGGTCTAAGCTTTGGTAGGGACATTACAACTTACTCCCCCCCCCCCCCCCCCCCCCCATCCACCCATAACTTGATCATACATCACGTGTACACTCATACTCAGCGGAACAGTTCAAGAACACTTTACTTATTCCTTTTCCAAATTCAGCATACATTTTGCATTTTGTCCTCTGATGCAGTTAAGAGAAAAACATTCCAGGTAAGATCAAAATAAATAACTATTATTGGGATCTTCTGTATTATACAGCAAACACAAATCCAGATAAGAACAAAGAAATAACTTCTTGCACTTCAGGTAAATGATGCAATCTCTACATTATTGGGATATTGTGCATTTAAGAGAAAAATATCCAGAAAAGAACAAATAAATAATATCTTGCACTGTATAAAAATAAATAAATAAAAATCTGTATTATTGCAGTGTTTGTTGCATGCTTATGTGCATCTGTGTTTATCAACTGGCAAAACTAAATATGTAAACATAAATGCTTAGAACTTTTACACCCATCTAAATGCAGTGTAATCTGCAGATCTTTACAGGGGTATGAATATGTCTGTAATGTTATTTAAATACACCAAACACATGCCTCCATCTGTCATTAGCAGACACAAACTGCTGCCCAACTTCTTTCAAATCAATGAGGTCAAGTGCTGTTTGATGCACATGGCATACGCTGACATTGTTAAGGCGCTGCTGGGTCATTGTCGACCTCAGCCAGGTTTTTAGCCTTTTCAAAGCACTGAAGCTTCTTTCAGCTTCCGCTGATGCCACAGGGATAACTAACAACAGCCTAACAAGTTTCTCCACCTCATCAAACAGGCCACGTACTTCACTGGGCATCCCTCTCAGGATATCTGCAGCTTCTCTACTTGATTTCAGTGCATGCTTGTTGAGAAACATGGGAAGCTGAATCCTCAGACTCTCCCTGTCAATCTCTGGATACTCTCCAATAGTGTCATTAAGCCTACCGGTGAGGAGCACATCCTCAACCTGTTTGAATTTCTCCAGATCAGGTTGGTTGAATCTGTCTTTGAACTGCATATCCAAATGTGGCAGCGGGGGCGTGGTCTAGCATCGGTCTGTGACAGGAGGGCGGAGTCAGGGAAGTTAAGTGGCAGAATCATTACACCTGTTGTTAATTGATGTGTTTGTGTGTCTTCCCAGTGACCGCGCCCTTCTTAAGGAGAGAGAGTGAGAGCAGAGAGAGGCTCTCCACAACCAGACAGCTGATGTGTGTGCGTGTGTGTATTTACAGCTGAAAAGCTGAATAAAGAGAGTTTTTGTATTCTCAGTTCTGTCCTGCCGTCCTTCTGTGCTCCACCCATTTACACGAACTGCCACAGTGGTGCCGAAACCCGGGAAAATGAGCACAGAAGGCAACAGCCCCATGGAGTCCTCCACCTTCGCCAACCTGATCCACGCCCTCGCCACAGCCCAACAGAGCCAGCACCAGGGGTTGCTCGCCCTCCAAAAGGAGCAAGAACAACGGTTCGAGGCCCTGGTGCTGGCGCAACAGGAAGATCGTCGGGTGTTCCCGCACCTCCTCGCGTCGGCGGGGTCCACCAACTCCACCGCCGTGGGCCCTTCCCCCCTCACCCTCACGAAGATGGGCCCGCAGGACGACCCCGAGGCATTCTTCACGCTCTTTGAGCAGGTAGCAGAGACCTCGGGGTGGCCGGTGGAACAGCGCGCGGCGTGCCTCCTCCCCCTGCTAACAGGAGAGGCGCAGCTGGCCGCGCTACAGCTCCCCGCCGACCGCCGGCTGGCCTACGCGGACCTTCGCCAGGCCATCCTCCAGTGGGTGGGACGCACCCCGGAGCAACATCATCAGCGTTTCCGCGCTCTGCACTTGGAGGAAGTCGGCCGGCCGTTCGCGTTTGGCCAGCAACTCCGGGACGCCTGCTGGCAGTGGTTGAGGGCCGACAGCTGCGACGCCGAGGGACTCATCGACCAGGTGGTACTGGAACAGTTCGTCGTGCGTCTACCAGCGGGAACCGCAGAGTGGGTCCAGTGCCACCGCCCGGCGTCGCTGGATCAGGCAATCGAGCTGGCAGAGGATCATCTGGCGGCTGTCCCGACGGCAGGACAGCAGACGACCTCTTCTCTTCTCTCCTCTCTCTCTCTCTCTCTCCTCTCCTCCTGTGTCTTCTCCTCGCCCCATTCCCCCACCGCGGAGACGGGGGCCGGCGCCACCTCAGCCGGCCCGCCGCACCCGCGGTGCCCTTCCGTGTCTCCCTTCTGTGTCTGTCTCTCCCCCCCCCTCAGGTGAGTGAGCCCCAGAGCACTAGTGCAGAGAGGAAGCCCGGGCCGGTTTGCTGGTGCTGCAGGGAACCGGGCCACCTCCAACAGCAGTGCTCGATAATGGAGGTGGGCGCAGTGGTTCGGATCCCCAACGCGCCAGGAGCCACCCTCGATCGGGCCGGAGCGTATCGCATACCGGTGAGTATCCAAGGGGATACATATCAGGCGTTAGTGGATTCGGGCTGTAATCAGACCTCAATCCACCAAAACCTGGTGCAAGACGAGGCATTGGGGGGAGCACAATTGGTGAAGGTGTTGTGTGTGCACGGGGATGTTCACAACTACCCTTTAGTGTCGGTCCACATTATTTTCAGAGGGGAAAAATTTATAGTGAAGGCGGCGGTTAATCCTCGCCTTACCCACTCTTTAATTTTGGGGACTGATTGGCCGGGATTTCAGGGTTTAATGACACACTTAGTCAAGAGTGGGTCCTGCCATTTGACAGGGGGAGGTCCCGGTGTTGCTTTGGCGGGAGCAGCTGTCACAGAGCCGTCTACGTCATCTCCGCGCCAGAGTGAGGAGCTGCCGGCTCCTCCTCTCTCTATTGGGGAATCCCTCGCGGATTTCCCATTAGAGCAATCGCGAGACGAGACTCTGCGGCATGCTTTTGACCAAGTGAGAGTAATCGATGGTCAAACGCTCCAGCCAAACGCCACCCCGTCCTTCCCCTACTTCGCAATTATGAAGGATAGATTATACCGAGTGACGCAGGACACTCAAACTAAAGAGCGAGTCACGCAGCTTTTAATTCCGAAGAGCTGCCAGGAATTGGTATTCCAGGCGGCTCACTTTAATCCCATGTCTGGACACTTAGGGCAGGATAAAACACTAGCCCGAATAATGGCCCGATTCTATTGGCCGGGGATTCGCGGCGATGTCCGTAGGTGGTGTACGGCATGCCGCGAATGCCAGTTAGTAAATCCAGTGCGGCCGCGAACTTAGATGATATCATTATTTATAGTAATGACTGGCCGCGGCACCTACAACACCTGAGGGCCGTCCTTAGGTCGCTGAGGCGGGTGGGTCTCACGGCCAACCCGAAGAAGTGTGCGATTGGGCGGGTGGAAGTATGGTATCTGGGCTTCCACTTGGGCAACGGGCAGGTGCATCCCCAAGTTAACAAGACTGCAGCGATTGCGGCCTGCCCGAGGCCCAAGACCAAAAAGGGGGTGAGACAGTTCCTGGGGCTGGCTGGCTATTATCGTAGGTTTATACCTAATTATTCGGACGTCACCAGCCCGCTGACTGATCTGAAAAAAAAGGGGGCACCAGATCCGGTCCAGTGGACGGAGCAATGCCAGCGGGCTTTTTCTAAGGTTAAGGCTGCACTGTGTGGGGGGCCACTTTTACACTCCCCTGACTTTTCTCTCCCTTTTATGTTGCAGACGGATGCGTCGGACAGAGGGCTGGGGGCCGTTTTGTCCCAGCAGGTGGAGGGGGAGGATCGCCCTGTCTTGTACATTAGCCGCAAGCTGTCGGTGCGTGAGGGGCGCTACAGTACCATCGAAAAGGAGTGCCTGGCAATCAAGTGGGCGGTCCTCACCCTCCGGTACTACCTGCTGGGACGCCCTTTCACCCTCTGTTCGGACCACGCGCCCCTCCAGTGGCTCCACCGCATGAAGGATGCCAATGCGCGGATCACCCGTTGGTATCTGGCACTCCAACCCTTTAACTTCAAGGTGATCCACAGGCCGGGGGCGCAGATGGTCGTGGCGGACTTCCTCTCCCGTCAAGGGGGGGGGGAGTCGGCTGCGGGCCGGACGGCTGCCCGGCCTGAGTCGGGCGGTGGGGGTATGTGGCAGCGGGGGCGTGGTCTAGCATCGGTCTGTGACAGGAGGGCGGAGTCGGGGAAGTTAAGTGGCAGAATCATTACACCTGTTGTTAATTGATGTGTTTGTGTGTCTTCCCAGTGACCCTTCTTAAGGAGAGAGAGTGAGAGCAGAGAGAGGCTCTCCACAACCAGACAGCTGATGTGTGTGCGTATGTCTGTGTGTGTATTTACAGCTGAAAAGCTGAATAAAGAGAGTTTTTGTATTCTCAGTTCTGTCCTGCCGTCCTTCTGTGCTCCACCCATTTACACGAACTGCCACACCAAACAGTCCATGACCTTGAAAAACTCAATCCTGTAGAACTCCTCTGCTGTCTTTGGCTTATGATGACTAGCCTGACCAGTATATCTCCTAGGGGGTTTTCTTTGGTGAGGAATTTCAATAGCCTCAATCCCTGAAGTATCCACCATCTGCACTGCCTTCTCAAACAATTCTGCAAACTTTTCCTCAGTCCTTTTCTCCTGAATAGTTGAGCTTATTAAAGACTAACACTTCAAATGGCATATTTACTAAGATAATTTGTTAGTATATTCCATATATGTCACATCAGAGAACCAAAACCTCACCTGGAGCCCTGAAGCTCCAGCCACCTCTCTTTCTATCTGTCCTGCCCCTTCACTGGATGTCTGAACATCCTATGTGAAAACAAAAATATTATATAATTAGTAGACCTATTCTACATCACATTCAGTGTCATTGCTGACCTACTTATGCCTGTTCTTAACTTTACACCTCACCTGACCACCTGTAGGTTCTGCTCCCTCTGTCGAAACCTCCTCCTGGTTGGCACTACACTTCTTTGTGTTCTATGTAATCAAACAAAATGTTCATGAAAAAGATTCATGAACCCATTTTTAACAAACATGAGGACTAGAATATAGCCTACATGTTGCCATGATGTATTTAGCTCAGATGAAAAGAAATTATGCTATGACTGAGTTCAAACTGGACAAAAAGAAAACTATAGTGACAAAAGCACAGATTCTTAACCTGCACAAGGCTTGCATCTGTCTTCTGTTGTCTAATTTCATGCACAGAGTTTTCATTAATTAGCGACAACAACTGGCAAGCTTTATAGCCACCAGGCTACACTAGCACTAACTAACTAATTAAAACGGGAGCTATCAGCATCTTTCCATGACTTTCCATGACTTCCCGTGTTTATTGCATGTATCTGCCAGGGCTTTATTCTGTTGGCTACTACAGACAGTTAAAACTAGCACTCCAAAAAGACACGGGAGGGGAGGAGGAAATATAACACTTAGCTAAGCCTTCACTGAACGCTGCAATAATTGTGTTGCTTGACACAGCTAAATATCAAACTTCTGGGCACACTATACTTACTGTCGCGGTGGTGAAATAACTTCTAATGTCCCGTTTCTTTTTTGGTGGCAATGGCATTGTTGTCTCTTAAGCTTATAAAGTAGGACAGTGGTCAAATTCAGAATGACAAATTTATACAGTTTCGGGCCATTACGAGCCAGATGCGTTGCCGCTTTCAGCACCACAGCACATGGACCTCTGCTTTCACGTGAGGCTACCTGACTGGCACCACTGATGACCATCGCTCTGTTGCAGCCAATGAAATAGCGGCATGGGTCGTCATAGCTCCGAATACATCTCGGAACCTGTCATAAACAAAACGTTTAAATTAATGCTACCACTGCGTAGTATATTGAAATATTACATTAATAAATGTAGATTTTCGCTATATTAAAATAAAATGGTAAATATTGGTAGGGACTATTTTGTATTCCCCAAATATTGATTGTGATATGTCCCTACCATCCCTATATAAATCTACGCCATTGGCTCCACAGAAGATTGGACCACATATCGAACGGGTGAACAGTTCTTTACTGTGAATGGTTTTGAGCAAGAGAAATATATTCCTGTACTTCCTCGCCTGATGGGAGGAAAGGCATATGGCCTTCTGTGTAATTTGACAGCTCCAGACAAACCCACCACTAAAAGTTACAAGATAGTGAAGGCCATGTAGGAGCATTTATCGCCCAAACCGCTTCTAATCACACAGCATTTTAGATTTCATAAACAGAATCTGGCCAAAGAAGAGTCGATAACGATTTATATTGCCAAACTCAAAAGGCTGTCTGAACAATACCAGTTCGGAACTGGGCTGGATGATGCATTGCATGACCTTTTAGTCTGTGGAATTACTTACTTAATCCTTTTGGTCCCCACTGGGACAAAAGGCTTCTATCATCTGCCTTGTTGGAAAATGCAAGGTCTTCCCTGAAAGAGATGTTGTCTGGATGGGAGCATATGTTGCTCTAGAACCTGGATATACCTTTCAGCATTGATGGTGTCTTTCCAGATGTGTAAGCTGCCCACGCCACACACACTAATGCAACTCCATACCATCAGAGATACAGGCTTCTGAACTGAGCTGATAACAACTTGGGTCGTCCTTCTCCTCTTTAGTCCGAATGACATGGCGTCCCTGATTTCCATAAAGAACTTCAAATTTTGATTCGTCTGACCACAGAACAGTTTTCCACTTTGCCACAGTCCATTTTAAATGAGCCTTGGCCCAGAGAAGACATCTGCGCTTCTGGATCATGTTTAGATACGGCTTCTTCTTTGAAATATAGAGTTTTAGCTGGCAACGGCGGATGGCACAGTGAATTCACAGATAATGTTCTCTGGAAATATTCCTGAGCCCATTTTGTGATTTCCAATACAGAAGCATGCCTGTATGTGATGCAGTGCCGTCTAAGGGCCTGAAGATCATGGGCACCCAGTATGGTTTTCCAGCCTTGACGCTTACGCACAGAGATTCTTCCAGGTTCTCTGAATCTTTTGATGATAATATGCACTGTAGATGATGATATGTTCAAACTCTTTGCAATTTTACACTGTCAATTTTCTTTCTGATATTACTCCACTATTTGTCAGCGCAGAATTAGGGGGATTGGTGATCCCCTTCCCATCTTTACTTCTGAGAGCCGCTGCCACTCCAAGATGCTCTTTTTATACCTAGTCATGTTAATGACCTATTGCCAGTTGACCTAATGAGTTGCAAATTGGTCCTCCAGCTGTTCCTTTTTTGTACCTTTTGTTAGGGTTTTGCTGGGATTCGAACCTGGTTCGTTGGTGTGATAATCCAGCAAACCCCCACTAGGCCACCAGGGGGATGACTCAAATGCAGAGGCGTGAGGCAGAAGTAGAAAAAAGTATCAAAAGGTTTATTTACAATATATACACAAGAAAAATCCAAAAAGTAATAATCCAAAAACGCTCAGAAGATATAAGGGAAAAAATACAAAATACAAAAGTACAAAACAAAAGCCAAAAAAACAGAAAAGAAAAGGCAAAAATACCAAAGCTCAGAAGATCCAAAAACACAGTAACTACAAGGTCCAAAAGCAAAGCAAAGTGCAAAACAAAGAACACGGTACAGAGGAAACTGGAGATAAACATAACAGCTCAAAGACTCCGTGACAAGAGGACTGAACTCAGGGGGTATAAATACACAAACTAAATTGAACACAGGTGAAGATAATCAGGACTAAACAGGCAATTAACACAAACACAAAACACAGGAACAGTGGCGACCTCTAGAGGCCAAAATAAACATGACACGAAAAGGAAATAACAGCGGCCTCTAGAGGCCAAAACAGTCCTAGTCCTAACAGGACACCCCCCCCTCTAGGAGCGTCTCCTGACGTTCCCAGGGCGATCCGGATGGGCTGAATGGAAGTCCCGACACAGTTCTTTATCTAGGACATCCCGAGCAGGAACCCAGCAGCGCTCCTCAGGACCATAGCCCTCCCAGTCCACCAGATATTGCAACCCGCCGCGGACCCGGCGGGAGTCAAGCAGGCAATGCACAGTGAACACAGTCTGACCCTGGAAGATGTGGGGGGGTAGGGGGTTCCTAGGGGCAGGGGCATACGTAGATGTCAGTACGGGCCGCAACAGGGAAACATGGAAAGTGGGGTTGATCCTCAGAGTCCGGGGCAACTGGAGCCGGTAGGAGACAGGGTTCACCCTGCGCACCACCTTGAAGGGGCCAATGTAGCGAGGAGCAAGCTTGCGGTTCTCCACCCGCAGCGGAAGGTCCTTAGTGGACAGCCAAACCCGCTGCCCAGGGCGGAAAGCGTGTGCAGGTCTTCTATGGCGGTTGGCCTGAGTCTGGTTGGTTCTGGAGGTCTGTATGAGGGTCTTCCTGACCTTGCTCCAGGTCTTGCGACACCGTCTCACATATTGGTTGACCGAGGGCACCCCCGCGTCCTCCTCCTGGTCCGGGAACAGAGGTGGCTGGAACCCGAATTGGCACTGGAATGGCGACAGCTTGGTGGCCGATGACTGCAGGGTGTTGTGGGCATACTCTGCCCATGGCAGCCAGGTGCTCCACGATGTCGGGTTATCCATAGCCAGGCCTCGCAGGGTGGTTTCCAGGTCCTGGTTGAGCCTCTCCGTCTGACCATTGGACTGTGGGTGAAACCCAGAGGAGAGGCTGGCAGTGGCTCCGATGACCTTGCAGAACCCGTGCCACACTCGGGAGGAGAACTGGGGCCCTCGGTCTGAGACGATGTCCTGTGGAAGACCAAAGACTCGGAAGACATGATTAAACATAAGTTTTGCTGTTTCAAGAGCAGAGGGGAGTTTGCACAGTGGTATGAAGCGGCAGGCCTTGGAGAATCTGTCAACTATGACCAAAATGACCGTGTTACCTTGTGACTCAGGGAGACCCGTGATGAAGTCGACTGCCACGTGGGACCAGGGACGCCGGGGAATGGTCAGAGGATGCAGGAGACCCTGGGGACGCTGTCGTGGGTTCTTGGTTCTGGTGCAAACCTCACAGGACAGGACAAATGACCTTACTTCCTTCTCCATGTTAGGCCACCAGAAGCGTCTTTTCAGGAAGTCCAGGGTCCTCCAGAGCTCCCGGGTGGGCGGTGAGAGGGGAAGAGTGACCCCACTGGAGAACCTTGGCCCGGGCTTGATGTGGGACGTACAAGAGGCCCGGTGGCCCTGTCCCAGGACCGGGGTCCTGGCGTTGGGCTCGTCGGACAGCCTCCTCAATACCCCAGCGGACAGGGGCCACAATCCGGGACACAGGGATAATAGGCCCGACTTCATTCTCCCTGTTAGTGGCAGAGAACAGCCTGGACAGTGCGTCAGGTTTGGGTCTTGGCAGGGTCCATTTGGAGTTGGCCTGTCCGTACAATAAATCCCAGAAAGGAGACCTCGGGAACATGAAATTCGCATTTCTGGGCCTTGGCGAACAGATTGTTCTGTAGCAGCCTCTGGAGAACCTGGCGGACATGGTGGCGGTGCTCCTGCACGGTCTTGGAAAAGATAAGGATGTCGTCGAGGTAGACAAAAACATACAGGTTAATCATGTCCCTTAAGACGTCGTTGATTAGGGCCTGAAAAACAGCTGGTGCGTTGGTGAGTCTGAAGGGCATCACCTGGTATTCGTAGTGCCCAGACGGGGTGTTAAAGGCAGTCTTCCACTCGTCTCCCTGTCGGATACGGATGAGGTGGTATGCGTTCCGTAGGTCCAACTTGGTGAAGACGGTGGCGCCTTGGAGCAGGTCGAAAGCAGTGGACATCAGCGGAAGGGGATATCGGTTGCGCACAGTGATCTTGTTCAGGCCCCTGTAGTCAATACATGGTCAGAGCCCCCCAACCTTCTTGCCGACAAAGAAGAAGCCGGCACCAGCAGGTGGCGTGGAGGGTCGAATGAACCCAGAGACCAGGGCGTCTTTGAGGTATTCCTCCATGGCCTTGTGTTCTGGCTGAGAGAGGGAAAACAGTCTGCCACGAGGAGGGGTAGTCCCAGGGAGCAAGTCGATGGCACAGTTGTAGGCCCGGTGCGGAGGAAGAACGGCGGCCCTGCTCTTGCTGAAGACCTCTTTGAGATCCCAGTACTCTGTGGGAACTTGAGATAACTCGGTGAGATCAGGGGGCTCGGCCGGAGACACAGGAGAGCTAGAGAGCAGACAAGAGGCATGGCATGCAGGGCCCCATTCCACAACCTGGCTTGTTACCCAGTCTATGTGAGGGTTGTGGCGAGTAAGCCAAGGAAGGCCTAGAATAACTGGGAACTCAGGTGAAGGAATCAGGTGCAGGGATATTTCTTCCTTGTGACCTTGAGACTGGAGGAAAACTGGAGAAGTAACTTGGGTGACTCTTCCATCACCTAAGGCTTGGCCATCCAGGGCAGACACAGACAGTGGGACTTCAAGAGGTGCAGTCGGAATATTGATGCTTTGGGCGAAGTGAATATCCATAAAGTTCCCAGCCGCCCCTGAGTCTAACAAAGCTTGACAAGAATGGATAGACTCACCCCAGGAGATGGAGACCGGGATGTAGATTCCTTGGCCAGGGAGTCCGGGAGAGAGGGTAGGCCCCGTCACAACCCTCCCTCGGCTGGACGGGGTGGTCCTTTTCCCAAGAGTTCGGGACATGATGCTCGGAAGTGACCAGGCTTGCCACAGTAGATGCAGCATTTGTCCCTCCTTCTGCACTCCCTCTCCGATGCGGAGAGGCGAGTACGACCCACTTGCATGGGTTCTGGACAGTCACTGAAGGAGGTAGACGGTCTCCAGGTAGAGGTAGGGAGGCTGGGGGGGCTCAAGGCTTGGTGGCGTTCTCTCATCCTGTTGTCCAGACGAATAGCATGTGAGATGAGGGTTTCGAGGTCACTTGGGCATCCAATAGAGGCCAGACCGTCCTTGATGGGGTCAGACAGACCATGGTGGAAGGCTGACACCAGGGCAGTCTCGTTCCATCCACTTACTGCTGCGAGCGTCCGGAACGAGATGGCGTAATCTGCGATGCTTCCTCCTTGCCGGATGGACATGAGCTTTCGGGCTGCGTCGGTACTGATGTCCGCCTGATCGAAGACCCGAAGCATCTCTTCAGAAAACAGCTGGAAATCAAGGCACTCAGGTCCCTGTCTTTGCCAGATAGCAGTAGCCCAGGCTCACGCTTTACCAGCTAATAAGGTGATCACAAAGGCAATCTTGCGGCGATCCGTAATGTAGGTGGTAGGCTGAAGCTCAGAGGTGAGTTGACACTGGGTAAGGAACTCTCGGCACTCACTGTGCTTGCCGTCATACCTCTGTGGTGCAGGAAGGCTGGGTTCACAAGGTGAAGAAGGCAGCATGGCAGGAGGCACTGGAGCTGGAGCTGGATCAGGGTGAGGAGATGCAGGCAGAGATGTCAGCTGTGCCAGGGTTTTCCCAATTTGCTGAAGCAGTTCCTCGTGGTGAGCAAGGACCTCACGTTGGCTGGTGAGCGTACGTCTATGAGCGTCCATGGTCGCTACGAAGCGTGTCAAAGCTGCCATAATTCCCTGAAGGTTGGCCGGGTAGACAGTTGAAGCAGCCTCTGCTGAGTCGGTCATGACGGAGTCTTTCTGTTAGGGTTTTGCTGGGATTCGAACCTGGTTCGTTGGTGTGATAATCCAGCAAACCCCCACTAGGCCACCAGGGGGATGACTCAAATGCAGAGGCGTGAGGCAGAAGTAGAAAAAAGTATCAAAAGGTTTATTTACAATATATACACAAGAAAAATCCAAAAAGTAATAATCCAAAAACGCTCAGAAGATATAAGGGAAAAAATACAAAATACAAAAGTACAAAACAAAAGCCAAAAAAACAGAAAAGAAAAGGCAAAAATACCAAAGCTCAGAAGATCCAAAAACACAGTAACTACAAGGTCCAAAAGCAAAGCAAAGTGCAAAACGAACACGGTACAGAGGAAACTGGAGATAAACATAACAGCTCAAAGACTCCGTGACAAGAGGACTGAACTCAGGGGGTATAAATACACAAACTAAATTGAACACAGGTGAAGATAATCAGGACTAAACAGGCAATTAACACAAACACAAAACACAGGAACAGTGGCGACCTCTAGAGGCCAAAATAAACATGACACGAAAAGGAAATAACAGCGGCCTCTAGAGGCCAAAACAGTCCTAGTCCTAACACCTTTAACTTTTCCAGCCTCTTATTGCCCCTGTCCCAACTTTTTTGAGATGTGTTGCTGTCATGAAATTTCAAATGAGCCAATATTTGGCATGAAATTTCAAAATGTCTCACTTTCACCATTTGATATGTTGTCTATGTTCTATTGTGAATACAATATCAGTTTTTGAGATTTGTACATTATTGCATTCTGTTTTTATTTACAATTTGTACTTTGTCCCAATGTTTTTGGAATTGGGGTTGTATAGGGTGTCTCAGTCCTGGCTGTCAAAAGCTTTCCTGAAGACAGTAAAATTGATGTCAAGTGATTGATGTCATCATTGCTCAATGATGTTTCAAAGAGCACATATCTGGTCTATGCACTGTGTTCCTTTCCTGAATCCTGCTTGCTCTTGTCTCAGCTTGGTGTCAATAGCTGAATCAATTCTGGCCAAGAGAACTTGCCAGAAGCCCTTTGATGGTATAGACAGCAGTGTGAAGCCTCGGCAATTGTTGCAGACCTGGAGGTTGCCTTTCTTTGCAAGCTTCAAAATTAGTCTTTTGGACCAATCCTCAGGCATGATATCCTTGTCCCATATTGTTTGGAAGAGGTCTGTGAGGACCTTGGTTCATGTCTGTAGATCAGCCTTAATCATTTCTGCATGGATGTTGTCAATTCCACAGGCTTTTCCACTTCTCAAGGTTTTGATGGCACACCTGACTTCAACTTCCTTAGGGGGACTGATATCAATGTCCAGGATATCTTCTGCTGCTGGTGGATTTGCAGGCTTATCTGGATCTAGTCTGTTGAGAACTATGAGGAAGTGCTTGACCCATCGGGCAATTTGTTTATGCGCTGTTGTTCAGTTATTGCCATTTTTGTCTTTCACTGAGGAAGACTGGCTGTTGTTCTTGCCAACTAACTGTTTAGTGATCTTATAAACAAAAGTCATCTCCCTTCTGGCAGCAGCATGTTCAACATCTCTTGCCAGTTCCTCAACAAAGGACCTCTTGTCATTTCTGGTGTTTTCTCTTGATCTTTTATCTTGTAGGCTTCCTGTGCCTATTACTGTAATCTGAGTGACTTGGTGCTCAGCATCTTGGCCTTCAGGTGTTTCCTTTCTTCAGTATTCTGCCACATTCCAGGTGTTAACCAATCACTGTTTTTTTCCTTCTGTAGCCTAAGATGTTGCTAGCTGTCTTTAGGCCTATAGGTGTTTTATGGCCTTCCGATTGGTATTTACATTGGGGTCATCAGTAGTATCAGCTAAAGAACTAAAGTGGTTCTACTACAAATTCTCTGTTGGTCTTCTGGCACTTCAGTTTGGCAGTGTCAAGGTGTTTTCTGCACTGAATTTGTTGATCTACTTTGCATAGTTTCAGTATGATGGTTGCTGTGACTAGATGGTGGTCACTGTACACATCTGCTCCATGATAAACTCACACATTCTGGAGGGATTATTGCCTGTCATAGTCTGGTCCAGTCCATCCATGCCTTAGACCAGGGGTGTCAAACCTGATCCATAAAGGGCCTTGTGGCTGCAGGTTTTCATTCCAGCCATGCAGCAGCACACCTGACTTGGCTCATTCAATCAACTGAACTGTCTTCACACAGTCAAATACTTGCAGCCACACCCACCCTTGATTAAAGGGTGGGTGTGTCAGTTGATTGAATAAGCCAAATCAGAGTGCTGCTGCATGGCTGGAATGAAAACCTGCAGCCACACGGCCCTTTATGGATCAGGTTTGACACCCCTGCCTTAGACTGTGGGACTTCCATGCCGGCTCCAGGACAGGAATTCAGTCCTGCCTTTCTGAAGGCCATTTCCTGAAGCGGCATTCCCACACCTACTACCACTCCTCTCCCATCAGCCAGGGCTTTTTAAGAACTGTTTGGAGCTACTCCATTTGCCAGACTGTCTCTTATAGACTTTCCTTGCCTCACTACAGCTCATTGGTATTGTGTCTTCTTGATTTCCCCTGCCTGAATTTCTCCTTGTTTTTTTTGTCAAGTTTTTCTGTCCAGTTTTTTGTCCCTGTTTTTTCCTGCCTGTTCTTTTGAATTGTGTCTTTTACTACCTCTGCCTGGATTTCCCTTGTCCCTGTGTTCATCATTTTTTGTGAAGATTGTTCTGTCCTGTTTTTTGTCCCTGATCGGGTCTACCTGATCCTCTGTGTTTTTGACCTCCTGGCCTGTTTTTTGACTACTGATTTTTGCCTGAACCCTACTGTACCTTTTTGCCTTTCTGTCATCTACTTCATTAAAGAAGTTTTCTCTTTACACTGCCTGTTTTCTGAATCTGCTCTTGGGTCCTCACTTCACCTCAGCTTGCCACTCCTGACAGTCTCCATTTGCCATTGACCTACAATGTGGCCTATTTGGTTGGTGGTTTGACTATTAGGTACTGTAAATTCCAGGTGAGTTTCTGGATGTTCTTATTTGAGAAGATGGTGCCTCCATCACAGCTGTTGTCTGAGCAAAAGTCTGAAAAACACCCACCATTCTCATTCATCATTCCACAGCCATGTTTCCCCAGAGCTCTCTCACAGTTAATATTATCAGCCCCAACCTTAGCATTCATATCTCCCATGATCAGCAGCATATTATGCTATGAGACTTTTGAGGTTGTTGTCTGTGGTTGTTCATACCAGCTGTCTTTGTCCACATAGTCGGCTTCATTTATTGGTGTGCAACATTGCAGTATGGTGAGTTTGCAGTGTTGAGAGTTGAAGCAGGCTCTGATCAATCTGTTGCTGACAGGTTCCCATTCTAGAAAGGTCTTGACCCTCCTCTTAGAAACCATGATGGCAACACCATGTTGATGATGCTCTTGGTACCCAGAGTATACTGTAACTGACCCATCACTTGTCCCCTCTTTATCAGCACCAGTCCAGCAGCATTCACTAATACCAAGGATGTCTAGTTCGTATCTTCCCATCTCACTGAGGACTTGAGCTGCTTTTGATGTCTCATATATGGTGTGGACATTCCATGTTCCAAGGCAGATCTTCTCTTTGGACCTGAGTAGATTATTTATCACATCTCTGACTTCTGTTGTAAGGCTTTCATCAGGAATGGTCATACTGCCAAATGGTTGGCTCAAATCCACATCAGGGCCCTCATTGTTATTTGCATCTGTTGCAGTTTCCACAACTTGATGTTTTTACAGGGTGGGAGATTTGACCCCATGCCTCACCACCAACCTGGAGGGCCGGGTGCTGTCCTTTAGTCTGGCCCTTCACCCAAAACCAATCTGGCATGATAAAACCTGGCAGGGACCTGGACTCCACTATAGAGGATTTGCACCATCACGTGATCCCCATAGCAAAGGTATCTACGCCACCATGACAGGAAGCACACTTGTAGTGCTTCATTCAGATGAGTTAGTTGTTGTTGATTGGTATGGGAAGGTTTTGCTGCATTTTGGATGTGCCAATCATTTTGCACAAAACAAAGACGTCAGATTTTTTTAATTTATCAAAAGTAATTCATCATCAGGGGGAAAAAACCTACAGAGATTTCTAAACCTAGAAGGGGAAAATGGCTTGCAAACATTCAGTGGGACTTGGTGTTGAAAAACCCTATGAGAGGTCAAAAACCCTATGGTATGTTCACGTCATTTCCACAAAAGTAAGACTAAAAAAAAATTCAAAACTGCAGCAAGGTGCTCATTCTTATCCAGTGAAGTGAACATGAGCATCAACATAACGGCTCGGCATAACCTAACCTTTGCCAAGACTTGAAAAGTGCATTTACATTCGGGGCTCCTTCGGAGCTGTTGTGCACATACTTGGGACCCAGTCATTATGGGAAACATTTGATGCTGATTTGACCACAATCAGCACATACATAAAAGGATGCTGTTTTCACAGAGACTTTGCAAGTATTCTGTCAGGTATGTGGTGGTAGATGGATCACTCTTCTGCAGGAAGAGTGTTTATTAACAGGCGTGATATTTACAAAAACAAAACACAAATGAAACTGAAAGCAGAGTCATACACGTGGCTAGAAACAAGCGTGACAGTGATAATAATACTTCAAAAAGGCTCCATGTCCTTATATGCGCATGCTGATTGTGCTCAAATCAGCATCAGGCGTTTCCCATGACTGGGTCCTGTGAGTGAATGTGGCAGCTCGAATGCAAGAAGGCGTGACAGTCAAGTATCCACCTGCTGTGTGACCACAACTTTTACCTCACCTGTATATTGCTATGCATTGTCATCAAAATGCCCCATTTTCACCAATAACACATCGTGAGCTGTAGTGTGACCATACCTTTATGCTCATGTTCACGTCTCTGTATAAGAATGACGCTGCACTTTGTATGTTTGCGAGCCATTTTTCCATTCTACATTTCAAAATCTCTCTAGTTTTTCCCCCAATGATGAATTACTTTTGGTAAATTACAAAATCTGATTTTTTTTTTGTTCAGAATGATTTGCACATCCAAAAATGCAGCAAAGCTTTCCCATACCAGTCAATAACAACTAACTTGAATGAAGCACTACAAGCATGCCTCCTGTCATGGTGGCATACTTACCATTGCTATAGGGGTCACATGATGGTGCAAAGCCTCTATTGCATTCCAAGGTCCCAGCTGGCACATCTTCCAGGATCACCAAGGCACACAAACCCCTCCACCGCAACAAGGTGACAACACAAGGGAGGGGAGTCTGTGGAATTAGGCAAGAAGGAATTCAGAAGAAACTATTAATGGAGGAAGATTTCACTTTTAAAAGAGCAGTATAAATTGCAGTTGCTATGGAAACAGCCACAAAGATGCACTCAAACTACATGATCATGTAAAAGCAAAAAAAGTCAAATCAGTTAGCTGTACAAGACACCCAGAGACCAGGAGAAGTGTTATCACTGTGGTAGCTATCACTTATCATCCCAGTGCATACCTCCAAGTGGAAATGGCGGAGGACTCAAAGGTATTTTTGATGATTAACACTATCAAAAGGTCTGTACCACTACAACAGATTTGCGTTTGGAGTGGCCTCAGCACCAGCACTATGGCAGCAGGCCATGGACCAAATTCTGCAAGGGGTGCCGGATGTGCAGTGCGACTTCAATGACATTATTCACTGCAAAAACTAGCCATCCTAATATAAGGAAAAACATAATAAATTTGAGAACATTTAGACTATAATCGAGTGAAATAATCTGCCAGTGCAGTAAGATAATTACACTTGGTAAGACATCTTAGAATAAGTTGGTTGCACTCTAGAACTAGGTTGTGGCAGCGGGGGAGTGGTCAAGCATCGGTCTGTGACCAGAGGGCAGAGTCAGGGAAGGTAAGTGGCAGAATCACTACACCTGTCGTTAATTAATGTGTTTGTGTGTCTTCCCAGTGACCGTGCCCTATTTAAGGAGAGAGAGTGAGAGCAGAGGGAGCTCTCTCCCCACCCAGACGACTGATGTGTGCATGTGTCTGAGTGTATGAAAGAGTAAATATAGAAGCTGAAAAGCTAAATAAAAAGAGTTTTGTGAACTCAGTTCTGGCCTGCCGTCCTTCTGTGCTCCACCCACCTATACAAACTGTTACATAGGTTTAATAATCTCAAAATTGGTGTCTTGTTTTCTTCTAATAAGAAATGCTAGATCGTTTCAACTATTTTCAAGATATTTTCACTTGCTAAGATATAATTTTTTGCAGTGTTGTCACAGGTGCTACAGATGAAGAGCACCTGGAGAACCTGTGCCAGGTCCTGAAAAGACTGGAGGAGGATGGACTCCAAGCAAGAAGGGGCAAATGTGAATTTTTCAAGCACAGTGTCACTTATTGTGGACATACCATTGATGTTAAAGGGTTGCACAAGAGCCAGGAGAAGAAGCAAGCTGTGCTGAAGGCTCCATGACCATAGGATGTTTCACAGCTAAGACCTTTTTTGGGGTTTGTAAACTATTATAACAGATTTTTACCCAACCTGGCAATGGTGCTACACCCCCTAAATGAGCTTCTCTAAGCATGTCAAAAGTGGGTGTGGACAAGGGACTGTGAGCATCCATTCTGAGAAACAAAGATGCTGGTGACATCAGATACAGTCTTAACCCACTACAACCTCCAGTGAGGCTTGCTTGTGATGCATCACAATATGGCATTAGAGCAGTGATGTCCCACATTATGGATGACAGCAGTGAAAGACCAATAGCATTTGCATCGAGTTCCTTAACCAGAGCTGAGAAAAATTATGCCCAAATTGACAGAGAAGCATTGAGCCTGGTGTGGGGCATGAAGAGGTTCAATCAATACCTTTTTGGTAGGGAATTTACTCTTATTACTGATCATCTGCCACTGATCTCCATTCTCAGCCCACAAAAGGGGATCCCAGCCACAGCTTCCGCATGTATGCAGCACTGGGCTTTGTTCCTTAGGGGACATCAATTCAAGATCAAGTTCCAATGAACAGGGGACCATGAAAATGCAGATGAACTGTCATGCCTGCCTCTAAAGGCTGTCAAAGATAAACCAGGACACAGAGATGCACTAGTTATGTTTTCTCTTAGCCAAATTGAAAGTTTACCTGTCACAGCAGAAATGGTGCAGGCTGAGATCAGATGTGACAAGACATTATCACGTGTATGAAGCCGCACAAAATAGTTGGACTGCCAGTCACAGGACCACCTTGGCTCCTTACTACCAGTGAAAAAATGAACTCACCTTGAATGCTAGCTGTGTAATGTGGGGGGTAAAGGTTATCATGCCAACAAAGCTGAGGCCCAATATTCTGAATGAGCTCCATGCTGGTCATCTAGGAATTGTGAAAATGAAGGTGCTTGCAAGAAGTTTTGTATGGTGGCCTGGGATTGACCCAGAAATTAAGCAATTAGCAATGAAATGCCTTGAATGTCAGCAAGTGCAAAATAAAGGCCCGGTCACACAGCACTCCGCGTCTATATCACGTACAAAAAGATACAAAAATCTGGTGGACGTGGTCGTAAGTGGTAATTTTTGGTCAATTTTGGCTTTGCCGTGCTTTGTACGGGGTATGGCCGTCGGCGGCTGTTTCACTGCCATAGCACTGCCAAATCACGGGTAACCGCGGCTCAGCGTCGTTGGAAGAGCGGCTTGCTGCGCATATAAAAGCGGTAGGATATGTTGAGCCTGTATCAGTTGGTTCTGTTGGTGCTGGAGCATTAAGATGAGGACATCACAGCGTTGAGGGTTCATGTTCACCCCTTGACATCTAGACTGCAAGTGCCGAGGTCTCAGAAAATTACGGTATTTATACATGCCGCAAATCAGAAGTGATGCAGAAGTGATTAGACAGTGATCAATCGAATTTAGAACTTGTTTGAGACGTCGTTTAACGGGCTTAGACAGTGCTATGTACGCGGAAAAATCCATTTCTCAGTGATAAGCCGCTAAACACACGCTATATCCCGTGATACCAACGCGTAACACCCGTCCGATGACCGTGCTCTGCCCGTGATAGACCGCCAAACTTTCGCGTCTTACCACGTCTCCCCAAGTTTTAATAACGGCCGGGACACTGATTATCACGTGTTTTTCACGTGTTGCACGTCTTTACCACGTGTGCCGGCCGTGGTTGTCCGCGGTCTAAAGTTTTGAGCAGTCCAAAACTTTTTGCCGCGTCCGACGCCGTTCCGATTTTCCCCTGCGTCCTGTCACGTCTGTATATCGACTGTAACACGTCTTAACTTCGACATCAACACGAACAATATCGTCTGCTTCACGGGAGAGCACTTTTTGACGGGTTTTGGCCGTGATAAAGCCGTAAAGCGCTGTGTGACCGGGCCTTAAGCCAGCCTGTGCACCACTCCACCAATGGGAATGGCCTGCATCTCCATGGCAACACATCCATGTGGATTTTGCAGGGCCCTTTTTTGGTACAAATTTTCTTGTGGTGGTCAATGCATGTTCCAAATGGCCAGAGGTTTTTACTATGGCCTCCACCACTACAGCTCAAACCATTGCAGTACTGAGGGACCTTTTGCCAAAACTGGAGTTCCAGAACAACTAGTCAGTGATAATGGTCCTCAATTCACAAGCAAAGATTTCCAGATGTTCCTGAGGAGGAATGGGATCCATCATATCACCTCAGCTCCCTGGCTTCCAGCAACCAATGGCCTGGCCAAAAGGTTTATTCAGAGCCTGAAACAAGCCCTCAGAGCAATACAGAGTGACAATCTCATCCTTCCATAAAAGCTGAGTAACTTCTTGTTTGCTTATTACAATGCCACTACAAACCAAATTCCAGCCATGCTGTTCCTGGGATGCCGTCTTCACTCTGGATTGGATTGACTACAGCCAAACAGGTGCACTGTCCAAGACAGACAACGGAAGCAAAGTCAGAGGGCCGGTGATGGAAAGCTGCGACACTTTGCTGTTGGACAGACTAGCTTACCAAGGAGCTACAGAGGAGACAACAACTGGGTCCCTGCTATAGTAAAGCAGCAGTGTGGGCCCGTGTCCTACACAGTTGAAGTGGTACCAGGTGTTATGAAGTGGCACCAGGTGTTATGTGGTGGCATCATGTGTTATGTGGCAACACCATGTTGACCAGTTAAGACAATCTCAACTGACCCAAGACAAAGAGTTGCCTATGGTGCTGGTGGCTGATGACACAACTGGGCCTGTAACATCTCCAGAGCCCCTTTCAGAAGTGCACTGTCCAACTGCCTTTACTTCTCCACCCTCTACTGAGACCAGTGTCCCTGTGGCATGTCAGGCAGATGCACCTTGTGAAGAGGGGCACTACCCCAATCTTATCCACAAGCCTCCACAGAGAATGACAGAAGAAAATTTTCTTATTGAAATGTTTTGTTAAACATAAAATGGTTCATTATAGTTCATATAAAAGTTAAAGCATATATGCAGAACCATGGCCTCACTTTCGTTTATAAATGCCTTGAGACCTCAAGAATGGCACAGGAATAGTTTTAAGCATTAACAATAAATCTAATATAGTAATTTTTACGATTAAAGTGATACATATAGGTAGCGGTCTGAGTGAATGACCTTGACATCCGTAATGTCACAACAGGAAGTCTATTGGTCTCATCGCCATTTCCGCTATACTAAAACACAGAGCTGACTGCAACTCCAATCCTCTATTTTGAGCTAATTTATCGCCATGCCATGTAGATGTGTTGCTGGACGATGCAGCAACATGACAGAAGGTGGATTTGCATTGCATTCATGGCCCAAGAATGTTCAAACTGCAAAGATTTGGACGCGCTTTTGCCCCTTTTCCACCAAAGCAGTTCCAGGACTGGTTCGGGGCCAATGCTTAGTTTGGAACCAGGTTTTCTGTTTCCACTGACAAAGAACTGGCTCTGGGGCCAGAAAAACTGGTTCCAGGCTAGCACCAGCTCTTTGCTGGGCCGGGGGGTGGGGGGGTGGAGTTATTAAGACCAACAACAAGAGCAAGACCCCGAAAGGTCGCCATTTTTAAGCGACGAGAAGCAGCAGCTGTACAAACGCGAAGTCATCCATTATTGTTGTTGTTGCTTCTTCTTCTTCTCCGTGTTGTTGTTGCTTCGATGTTCACGCCAAGGTTTATGCAAACGCAGCAACGTAACTGACGTATACAGCAACATAACTGATGTATACAGCGACGTAACTGATGTATACAGTGACGTAATGACGTGGGTCCCCTTAGCACCCCGAGCTATGGAAAAGCAAACTGGTTCTCAGCTGGCTTGCAAGTTGAACGAGTTGTGAACCAGCACTGGCCCCGAACCAGCCCTGGAACTGCTTTGGTGGAAAAGGGGCATATGTGAGAAGTTCACAGGCACATTGGGTGTCTATGAAGTGGTCTCTCCACTGCTCTGCACATTTTACTGAAGACTCGTACGAGACCTCTGATCTGTTGAGGAGTGTTGGCTATAAGCCCGTATTGAAAGAGGGTGCAGTACCAACAATTAAAGAAAAAGAAAACTACAAGAAAAGGAAAGTATTTATTTTATTTTATTTATTTATTTATTTATTTATTTTTAAAGGAAAGTGAGTTCCATTGCACCAGTCCTCCTGGAGTGAGCCGAGGGTTGTTCCTAAAACCCGGAACAGAATGGGACGGGACATATCGCTCGGGCAGTGACCTCTCTGCAGTTGTTGCTAAAACCGGTGACGTCCCGTTTCGTCCCAGGTTTTAGTAATTGCCTGAGCCGAGCAGTAATGGCAGAATACACAGTATGAAGAAAACAGTGAATGAGTGGAGCAGCCGTCTTATTTCTAAACTGGATACGGGTATTGCTGCCATTTTGCCCTTACGTGGAAGAAGTGAATGAACGGAGAACTGAACGAACAACTGAAAGTCAGATTGTTTCAAAAACAATTGGCCACAAGATTGGCCTTCAAGAAGCGAGAACACAGACGGGTAAGCTCCGACTCTCATTTGGATAAAAAAACAACAAAAACAACACTTGTTTGCCTGCATTTGGATTAATACAGGTAACTTGTATTGTGTGTTTAAGTTACTGGTATAAGATTATTTAATTTGCTTCAAAATGTGATTGTCTCAGTTCATCTGATTATGTTGCATAAGTTAACACACCTATCCTGTTTTAATGAAAGTCAACCCACAATCGATGAAGTCACATCAGTCTTAGTTGAGCAAGTTGGTAACGGCATTTCTTACTTTCACCATAAATTTTTATTTATATGACTTTGGCCTATAGCTGTAAAAGGCCTCAGCCTTAAAACCGGTTACCGCTGTGACGTCACACGCTCAGGCATGGCTAGCTCAGCGGGGCAGCTCGAATGCCAACATTGCAGTTGATTTTAACTCTCAAAAAAAAAAAATATATATATATATATATATTATTTTTTTTTATTATTAAACCTTTATTTTACCAGGAAAGAAGACCCATTGAGATTAATAATCTCTTTTACAAGGGCATCCTGGCCAAGAGGCAGCACAAGTTACAAAATTAAAATTACAATTTACAGAAGTCTAAAGAAAAAAGAAAAAATCATTTAAAACAGTTACAAATCAGAGACGCTGTCTCAAGTGCTCTCAGTCTGGAGTTAAAATCGCTCAATGGAATAAGTTCTTTTATTTTTAAGTCCTTTTGCAGCTTGTTCCAGGTGGTAGGGGCAGAGAAAACAAAAGCTCTTTTTCCCTGCTCTGTGCAAACGGATGGGACAGAGAGCAGCAAATGATCATTAGAGCGCAGGCCATAAGAGTCAAGGTTCCTCAATGTAATTAGGTTACTAATGTAGGGTGGCAGTAGTCCAAGTATTGCCTTGTATATAAAGGTATACCAGTGAGTCAGCCTCCTGGCAGACAATGATGGCCATCCGACTCGGGAATATAGTTCGCAGTGATGGGTCAAGGCCCTACAATTAGTGATGAACCTCAGGGCAGCATGATACACAGAGTCAATCTTACTCAGGCATTGAGCTGAAGCATTCATGTACAACAAGTCTCCATAGTCTAAAATAGATAAACAAGTTGCAGCGACAAGGCGCTTCTTAACATCAAAAGAAAAACAAAATTTATTTCTAAATAAAAAACCCAGCTTCAGTTTAAGTTTCTTAACAAGATTTTCAATGTGGGCTTTAAATGTCAGGGTGTCATCAAGCAGGATACCAAGATATTTATACGAGTGGACCACCTCTATTTTATTTCCCTCAAGAGTGAATACTGTGGGGATGTTTAACAGTCCCTTCCTTGGCTTTGAAAACAACATTTGTTTAGTCTTGTCCACGTTAAGTACTAGTTTTAGCTGCAGAAATGCGTGCTGGATCACATCAAAAGCCTTCTGCAAGGATTCAACAGCATTAGTAGGGGATGACCCACAGCAGTAAATGATTGTGTCATCAGCATAGAAATGCATATTTGCATCAGACACATTTTGACCCACGTCATTTATATACATAATGAATAGGAGGGGACCTAATATAGAACCCTGTGGCACCCCCTTATGGACACCCACAAATTCTGAACACAAGTCATCATATTTGATACATTGGGTTCTATCACTTAAATAATTTGTGAACCAGGAAACTACATGATCTGAAAGACCAAAACTGGAGAGCCTTTTCTTTAGAACTATGTGGTCCACAGTGTCGAACGCCTTTGACAGGTCAATAAAAAGCGCAGCACAGTACTGTTTTTTATCAAGGGCAACAAATATGTCATTAATCACTTTTGTGGCAGCAGTGACAGTACTGTGCTTTTTCCTAAAACCTGATTGCAGCTTTGAAAGAAGGTCGTTTGAATATAAAAAATCTTTGAGTTGCTCACACACCAGAGATTCAAGGATTTTTGACAGGATACACAAATTAGATATTGGCCTGTAATTGGTTAATACGGCTGGATCACCTCCTTTTAAAAGAGGAATAACAAAGGCTGACTTCCAAACTGAAGGTAGTTCTTTGTTTTCAATTGATAAATTAAAAAGTGTTGTGATGGGCTGTGCAATAAAATCAGCAGCCATTTTCACAAAATAAGGCTCTATAAAATCTGGCCCGTGAGGTTTACTGTGGTTCAAAGTTTTAAGAGCCTTACGTACTTACGTATATATTTATTAATTCCCATTTATGCAGCATACAAGAGTCAAGGATGGAGATACTATCCACTCAGAAATGTATTTAAAAATAAGGGTTCTGCGTATCTGCTTTAAAGAAAAAAAAATAACACAGGAACTGTGGTAATGTTGTTGATAAATTTTTTAAAGATAATAGTTTATATCAAGGGCATTTCTAGCTACTGAAAAGACCAGGAGCTAAAGCCCAGCTCACACAGGTGATTTTCCGTCACTTGGTTGTGCAACTTTTTGATGCAAGCGAAAAATTGCTTCGTGTGTGGATATTTGCGATGGCGATTTTTTTGTTGCTTGCGACAGATTGCAGGTATCAAACTTGCTTGATATTCTGTGACAAAAAAAATCGCCAGTCGCTGACTTGCTGCAGAGATATCACCACTTGTGTGTGTCTTTGCGATAACAAAGTGATCACTTTTCCAAAGGCTAAGTCAATCCCTGCCTGCAAAGTAGTCATGTGATTTACACGTGACTTGCATCCCCCTCCCCAAATTGCCTACTGGTCACAGATAACGAGCACACGCAGCTACCCGAGAGGGGAAACTTGTGTCCAAACATCGCAATACGCTTGCGACGAGAAGTCGCCCATGTGTGCCAAGCTTAAGTCGTTTTCCGGGGCTTGTATTTTTTAAGGGAGATTGGCATACAGGCATACAGTGGTGCTTGAAAGTTTGTGAACCCTTTACAATTTTCTATATTTCTGCATAAATATGACCTAAAACATCATCAGATTTTCACACAAGTCCTAAAAGTAGATAAAGAGAACCCAGTTAAACAAATTAGGCAAAAATATTATACTTGGTCATTTATTTATTGAGGAAAATGATCCAATATTACATATCTGTGAGTGGCAAAAGTATGTGAACCTTTGCTTTCAGTATCTGGTGTGACCCCCTTGTGCAGCAATAACTGCAACTAAACGTTTGCGGTAACTGTTGATCAGTCCTGCACACCAGCTTGGAGGAATTTTAGCCCATTCCTCCATACAGAACAGCTTCAACTCTGGGATGTTGGTGGGTTTCCTCACATGAACTGCTCGCTTCAGGTCCTTCCATGACATTTCAATTGGATTAAGGTCAGGACTTTGACTTGGCCGTTCCAAAACATTAACTTTATTCTTCTTTAACCATTCTTTGGTAGAATGACTTGTGTGCTTTGGGTCGTTGTCTTGAGATTCAGATTCACCTTCTCTTGAGATTCAGTTCATGGACAGATGTCCTGACATTTTCCTTTAGAATTTGCTGGTATAATTCAGAATTCATTGTTCCATCAATGATGGCAAGCCGTCCTGGCCCAGATGCAGCAAAACAGGCCCAAACCACGATACTACCACCACCATGTTTCTCAGATGGGATAAGGCTCTTATACTGGAATGCAGTGTTCTCCTTTCTCCAAACATAACTCTTCTTATTTAAACCAAAAAGTTCTATTTTGGTCTCATCTGTCCACAAAGCATTTTTCCAATAGCCTTCCGATAGTCCACGTGATCTTTAGCAAACTGCAGACAAGCAGCAATGTTCTTTTTGGAGAGCAGTGGCTTTCTCCTTGCAACCCTGCATTGCACACCATTGTTGTTCAGTGTTCTCCTGATGGTGGACTCATGAACATTAACAGTAGCCAATGTGAGAGAGGCCTTCAGTTGCTTAGAAGTTACCCTGGGGTCCTTTGTGACCTTGCTGACTATTACACACCTTGCTCTTGGAGTGATCTTTGTTGGTCAACCACTCCTGGGGAGGGTAACAATGGTCTTGAATTTCCTCCATTTGTACACAATCTGTCTGACTGTGGATTGGTGGAGTCCAAACTCTTTAGAGATGGTTTTGTAACCTTTTCCAGCCTGATGAGCATCAACAATGCTTTTTCTGAGGTCCTCAGAAATCTCCTTTGTTCATGCCATGATACACTTCCACAAACATGTGTTGTGAAGATCAGACTTTGATAGATCTCTGTTCTTTCAATAAAACAGGGTGCCCACTCACACCTGATTGTCATCCCATTGATTGAAAACACCTGACTCTAAGGCTACATCCACACGACAACGGCAACGAGATGTTATTTAAAAATATATCGCGTCCAAATGGGCAACGATCAGTAAAATATCAGGTCCATATGGCAACGCAATGCTTGCTGAAAACGATGCAATACACATGCCACACCTCTAGGGGCGCTGTAAGACGGTCCCTTCGGAGACACCAGAACAATAGAAGAAGTAAGGATGCATGCACATAAACTATTATGCGCGAGACTTCATATTAGCCACAAAGTCAGGAAAATCTGTTCGTAAAATTACATTATAATGACCAAATACAATGAAAAGTATTTTTCAAGTCTCACCTGTGAAAGGTAATCCCATGTGATCTCGTTTGGACGGTAAACCTGTTGGTACAGTTAAACGCAGCTAATCTTTATTCTCCGCTTTGACCTATCCAATATGGTGGCGAGGATGACGTATGACTCTACGCGGAAGGCGGCGTCTTTAATGGTCTGGAATAAATTGAATGCTACACGTTGATGGATTAACTTGTTGTTTCTCACCTGTGAAAGGTAATCCCATGTGATCTCGTTTGGACGGTAAACCTGTTGGTACAGTTAAACGCAGCTAATCTTTATTCTCCGCTTTGACCTATCCAATATGGCGGCAAGGATGACGTATGATTCTACGCGGAAGGCGGCGTCTTTAATGGTCCGGAATAAATTGAATGCTACACGTTGATGGATTAATTTGCTCTTCTACGCCCTTTTTGAGGAATGTATTGTAGGATTTAAACCAACATCTGAAGAGGTGAGATCACTCCTTTTTTTCCCTATTTTTGCTGGCGGGATTGACTCTGCCCTAAGGGCAGAGTCTCTCTCTCTCTCTCTCTCTCTCACTTTGCACCATTACACAATAAATATTCACAGTGAAAATATTTTGTAAGCGCGTTTCATGAACCAAGTTATAGGATTTGTTGACAACTCGCATCGAGTTCGTTACACTTCTACCCGACGTGAAGCACTGACAGTCATGTGGTTGTGACGTCATCGTAAACAAATCCGTTCTACTCATCCAGACGACTTCACAATGGCAACGTTGCCAGATCTTTCCACTCTGGAACCTGTTCTCAAAAAGATTGCGTTTTGGGCACCCAAAACGCCGGTGCCGTGTGGACGCCAGGCCTAAACGATAAGCAATTGTATTGGAGTCACCTGAATCCGTTGCCGTGTGGACAGGGCCTAATTTCACCTTCAAATTAACTGCTAATCCTAGAGTTTCACATACTTTTGCCACTCACAGATATGTAATATTGGATAATTTTCCTCAATAAATAAATGACCAAGTATAATATTTTTGTCTTATTTGTTTAACTGGGTTCTCTTTATCTGCTTTTAAGACTTGTGTGAAAATCTGATGATGCTTTAGGTCATATTTTTGCAGAAATATAGAAAATTCTAAAGGGTTCACAAACTTTCAAGCACCACTGTAGATAGTTTGGTGAGGTTATATCTAACTTTACAAGAAATATTTTCATCCACACACATTCAAAGGTTATGACATCTTTATTAATCAAATCAAGTTTATTTGTATAGTGCTTTTAACATTAGACATTGTTGCAAAGGAGCTTTACAGAAAATTAAAGACTTTAAATATGAGCTAAATTTATCCCTAATTTATCCTCAGTGAGCAAACTTGTGGCGACAGTGGCAAGGAAAAACTCCCTCACATGACATGAGGAAGAAACCTCGAGAGGAACCAGACTCAAAAGGGAACCCATTCTCATTTGGGTGATAACAGATAGTGTGATTATAAATAACTTGCTGATTATTACTAATTTTTGGACTGCTCTTTTTAAATTTATGTAGTTCAGTTTCTGTCTCCTTATTAATAAGTTATCAACACCCATAATTTCTCAGGAAACTGAGACATCTGTCAACTGACTATTAAATATCACTAGTAAAATTTATCATCAGTTTAATAAAAATATATAATTTCTCACTCACATATCTCACCTTTAGGACCACAAAGACAAATTCTAAGCAACATTATTACATTACAACATTCAAAATCCTAGATGACGTCCCATCTCACAAGACTAAGATCATATAAATATGTCTTCTAAGTTTCTCTCACACATGCACATACAAATACCATTTTCTCCAATGCATCCAGGCTCAGTTGACTGCAGCAGCACATTTGTGGTATCTGGACAACACAAACTTATGTTGACATTAATACTGTTTTATCCCTATATGTGACTAATATGTCAAAGGCT